>NC_092341.1:78806111-79120833 GCF_046630445.1 Rutidosis leptorrhynchoides | reverse complement strand
GGGATCTAGGTAACTTTGTGATAGGTGCCTAAACTTAGACTTGCAGGTGTGGAATTGTATGTGGACTCGTAGAAATACGGGTCGGTTTGACGATAGTTAGTGCCTTAGCATAGGTACACTAACTAGGATTCGTGTATATGTGGGGCCTTATTTGGTGTTTGCGCTTGTACCTTAGATAGATAGTCACCTAAAGTAGTAGGTTGACTAGGAGGCTACTTTGATAATGTATCCTTAAGTAGTAGGATGGTATGCGGTTGTGATATACATGCCTTATTTCCATATTGCATATATATCTATTGGTGCAGTGTCCTAGAGACGAATATATTGGAGAGATTCGGTTATTTGGTGTTTTGAGTGATCAAGTCCACAGTAAGGACTTTGATCATTCGGGTGTACTAGGAATTGTCGCGTGTTTCGTTTTGTGTGAATGTTGCACTAGTCCGGGTAAAGTACTTTATGTGGACGTGTGGAAGTGGTAAGGTACTCAATTGTATTAATGCTTGATCACCATTATTACAACCGTGTATCTTGGCACCAAACATGACATGTCAAGTACCGAACGGACGAATGTGGCATGGTTGGGGTAGTTTCGGGATGATTTAGGAATCGTGTATTGGTTCCTAGAATATAGTGGTCTCGGGTGATGTGCTTGCATCACATCGGGTCTATTTTCGGTCGAAGAGTGTTACCGTGGGTATGGTTAGTTAAGCTGGGTAGTTGAACTCACAAGATTGACGTGTACGTGGTCACCCTAAGTAGGGGGCGTACTGCCGATATTGATTTTGGTATATTGATTCACCATAACTAGGATATTGGACGTGAGTGTCTAGCGGAGACTTGGATCCCGTACGAGGATGTAATAGGAATCTTGGGGGCGTTTTGCGTTGGTACTCGGGTGAGTACGGAGGTAGTGTAATCCGGTAGCGATTCTGGTTGTAGGTCGTCTACGACAATGATGTATCGATGTGTGTTTGGGGTCGTTAAACTCGCGGGAGTGAGACCCTTTGTGTTGACACGTTGAGTTAGTTGTTTGTGGAATTAGAGTAAGTTCCTTATGGAATTTCCCTGTATTGATGGTTATATCGGTGTGCGGTGGAGTGTAAGCCTTGGTGTTACCAAGCAATCCTTATTGTGTTGGGAAGCATCTAGCTAAGCTATGTTACATAGCTTAGGAGAGAGTTTGTTATGGCGTGTGTTCGCTGGAGGATTAAGGTTCATCAGGTAGGTATGACCTCGGGTCATACAGTGGCGTGTTAGACAATGTCGGGTGTATGGAACCCTAAGGACCGAGATCTAAACCTCGGTAAAGGGTAGTGGGAGTTTGTTGACACTGCGACAGGTGCCTCTTTTATACCTGCTAGTGTGATGTGTGACTCCGATGTTGGTATAGACATGACGTACCTAGGGTATTATCGAGAGACCCTCTGGTGCAATAGTGATGGAAATAGGGAAATTATCGGTCAATCGCGATCCGACGATTTCAATAGCCGATGCTCGCGATGGTTTTCGTGCATACTTTGTGTGAAGAGAAGTGGGGCGAATGAACACTGTGTTCATTTGCTATGTACGCTTGGGAGTGGCGATTAGTTGCGTGTGCTGATGAGCTCACGGGACGGACGAATCCTGTTGCTCTTAAGAGCTCAGTGGGTTGTAATGATTGATAAGGCGACTATGGACATAACTGTCTTCTAGGTCGCGGTTGGTGATGATGTGTTGTTAATACGGGCAACATATTTGCGAGTCAGATTGGTCACTCTTTTCCAAGAGGGTGAGCAAAGGCACGCTGGCAATAGATTGTTAATCGAGTGGAAGGTCGAGTGAACTCGACTGATAGGTGGGACAGATGGAGCGTGATGGCATATGCCTAGGCTCGGTGATGTGTAGGAATTTTGTAAGAGTCTACCCCGAGGGAGACGGGTGCGACTCGCGTTAGTAAAGGTGTGATGTCATTTTAAGTATGACGTTGAGGATGATTGTGTTTGATGACTTCAGGGGTTTGAAGTTGATTTTCGGGAATTTGTTGTCCGCATGATCAGTGATGATGATGGTCAGGTGTGTGGCGAACGATAAGTTCGCGGGGTGTTACCATCTTCGCGACTTAAGTGTGGGGTTGAATTCTAAGTGGGGGAGTTTTATTAATCCCCAAGGGGGTTTTGATAGTGTGGAACGATAGGAAGTGTCAGTGGGAAATGTTATAGACCTCAATAAGGATGCAAATTCCTAACGAGGCAGAGTGACGTGCTAGTAACATGGACTCAAGGTCAGGGCGCTACGACCGTTGAGTTGTGATTCGAGAGAATGAGTGTGAGATCTCTTGTGTAAAACTGTGAGACTCGGATGATGATGATGATGATGGACGATACGGAGTTTTGTGAAGAATGGGTTACCAAATATCCCTTGTTCGGGAAGCGTGTTGCTGTGAAATCGTCAGTGGACTACTCCACTTTACGGGAATTTATGGCATGCAGATTGGCAGTTCTGAATGCTTCATTTAGAGGCGAACGGTTGCGACGTGGTTATCGAGAGTGTGTTATCTCGTTTTATGAGAATTTGATGTATTGGTATGTCAATACCTTCCTTATCGGACAATCATGGCGAAAGACTCATCCGACGTTGGTGAGCGTATTATGGTTTGTGTGGCGACATGTGACGAATGACGGGACGAGAACATATTGTTGACGAAATTATGGTACGCGAATGGAGTTCATAGTACATCGAGAATGTACATGAGTTCCAAGCATCGTGGACGCTTTAGTTGGTGGATTGACATGGGTATGCGTATGCCGATGACATCGGGGATTTTTATGAAATTACGTTGGTTGGGAACTACGTAAGGACTCAATTTTAGCACATGGTGCGAGTTGTACCAGATGAGACTTTGCTCCTTGTCGGAGACTAAGCAAGGATTTTGTATGATTGTTGGGATTAATGCGAGACTTAAATGCTCAATTTTAGTGGACTTGGTAGGTCGCGATTGACGATGTAGTGTGAAAAGTAACTTATTGAGAAAAGTTGTCGGGTGAAATTAAGGATGCATGGTGGCATCCATGATACTTAAGAGGATTTTGGTCGTGAAAAGTACGACGTACTATATCTAATGGAGAGGTGTGTCGGTAAGTGCAAGCGAGTGGTGCTATTGCTAACCGCGTTAAGCGTGAAGTTTCGACTTCGATGTTTCGTTTTGATGGCTAGCCAGATTGGTGAGTGAATTCCGAGTTGTATGCAAGTAAGAGTGCTAGCGTTGGAGCACATGTATTTTGGTATGAGGCGAGGATCACGGGGACGTGATCCAGCTTAAGTGGGGGAGACTTCTAACGACCCAAAAATTTGGTATTTGGAATGTCGAGAGTTTGATGTGCATAAGTTTGCTGTATGTTGCGAGGTTATGTGCGTGTTCACCGTTTGGGCCATAACTTCCTCATACGAACTTGGATTTAGGCGAATCAAAAGCCCAGACGACCGTAATTCGAGCCCGAACATTTTTAATTTTAAGTTGTGAGCTGGAAGGCTCTAAAAGTGCCGTTTTTGGTCTAGGAGCGCCACTTTTGTGCGTGTTTGGGTGCTGATTGTATTTTTGGAGATTTAAATGAGGGGCATTGTGGTCTTTTTGCATGTAGACGAATTTTAGGCTAAAAACTGATCCAGATCAGCTTATTCCTCATTTCATCTCATTCTTCACCCACCAAACTTCAACCTAGAGAGAGAAAGAGCTTTCTAGAGTGAGAAGGCTTAAATTGGTGAAGAAAATGAATATGCATGACCGAATTGGTGCTCATCTTGGATGTTACTGATGTCTAGCATCATGTTGATGCTAAGGTAAAACCTTATTTCGAAATTCTAGTGTTTAATCTTGCTCTTGTGTTACGGTTTGAGTCATTGATTGTTGTAAACCCCATTTCACTTGGAAATTTGGGTTAATGGTGTCCATTGAAGTGTGTAAACATCTTTGAATGTGGGTTTGAGTTGAATGATGAATTTTGTGAGTTAGTCACCATAATTTGGGTGTTACTAACTAGTTAAATTGTGTTTTGGTGAATTGGTTGGTCATAAGAACATGTTTGAGGTGTTAGATGGTCAAAAGAGAGTCATGCACACCAAGTGTTTGATGAAATACCTCAACTAAAATCTTGTGCTGTTGATGATGATTTTGGTTGTTAAAATGAGTCATTTAAAGGTGTATGAACTGATTTTGATCAAATGAAGGTGTTGTGGTTCATTTTGGTTTGAAATGGTGTCATTTTGGGTGAAACCCGTCACCAAAGAAATTCACAAATCATGATTTTGTAAAGGTCATATCTTGCAAACCGTGACTCCGTTTAAGGCGTGTGAACATTTTTGGAAAGGTCTTTGAGAGTACTTTCTAAAGAAAAAGTTTGTACCTATTGATTTGGAGGTTAAATGGGTCAGAATGTCTGCGGAAAAGGGGCTGTCCGATTTGGGTAATTTGGGTGAAAATGGTTCAAAGTGTTATTGTTTGGGACTTTGAACATGATGTCTGTGTCTATAATTTTAGGGTGTTGTTGGGATCAATTTACCATGTGTATTGGGATGGTTCGGGTCTTTTGGGCCGAGTGCAATTCGGTTGAATGGCACTTGTTGTGTGTGGGTTGAAATTACCACACGTAGTGGTAACTTAGTGATGTCCATTTAGATGTCTAAATGGGCGAGTGTTAGTGAGCAAGGTGGAAACCCTTGGTTAAGGGTGTTGGTATTAGATTCTCTTTTATAGAATAAGTGTTTATATGTTTGTGTGCCTATATCTATATAGGTGATTTCTTGCTTGGATGCAGTGGCGATGGTATTATATACAAGGCGTGTGCTTGCATCCCAAGGTGAGTGGAGTATTTATGTGTGCATGTATATAAGTTTTTTGCTTGTAGGTGAAGTGGCGAGTGACATTGATTGTAAGGTTCACTCTTCGTGGCCATTTGGCGCAAGGTGGTGAGAGTTACCCGTAAGGTCTCGCTCTTCATGACCACGTTTGTAAATGTAGTTGTGGCGAGTGTTAACCATATTTTTGTGTGTTGTTGTGTAGCATATTATATTGTGTTTATATGCTTTTGCGATGCTAGCTTGTATGCGGATTTGTGTAATTATGCGGTTGCTTTACTAGCTTGTATGCGGATTTGTGTTGGATTGTGCAAGGAGGTATGCGGATTTGTGTTGGATTGTGCAAGTAGGTTGGTTATGTATGTATGCATATAAGTATTGCACTCACTAAGCTTTGCTTACTCCTTAGTTGTTTACCCTTTTGTATAGGTACCGTTTGATGTATTGGAGGATTCTAGTAGCTTGGCTAGGTTGCTAGAAGTTGGTTTATGATGGAGTAGCATTGGCTTTGGATGTGGTTTGAGGTTTGGTGAAATCCTCGGGATCATGCTCATGGTATTGGGTTGAGATGTCGAGTCTTAATCCTTAATTTAGTGCAATTGGGTCGAAATTGTCACCTTAATTGTAACGGGTCTCTTGTTGCAACTAATGATTTGTTCATGGATTTGTAAGACTTAAATGTGGGAACGTATGTAATTTGGGTCACATTAAACTTGTGTTTAAGTCATGGAATTGTAAACGTGTGTTTGGGTTTAAATGGGTTGGTTGAAGACTTAGCAAAATTTGATCCTGCACCTGTTCAGGACCAAAAGCGTCGCTTTTAATCTTAAAAGTGCCGCTCTTTGTTTGCAGGTTGTAGCCTTTTGATCAGTCGGCAGAAGCGCCGCTTTTGGCAGCAAAAGCGCCTCTCCTGTGTTACAAAAGCGCCGCTCCTATTATTGAAAGCGACGCACCTGTTTAAAAAAAAAACATAGTCGGTTTTTAATTAAACGGTTTGGAGTCGTTTCAGTTCCAATTTACAAGCAAATTACTTCTAGAATTTTACCAAGAAAATGATTAATAATAAATAGAGTTTAACAATGCACTTTTCTTCAAAACTGGCGGGATAAATAAAATGACATTCCTATTAATCTCCATAGGTGCCAAGCCGTAGACGCAAAGATAGAGTATAGTCGAACGTTTTTTGCTGAAGTAGCTCGCCAAGTATCATACCAAGACGATAAATCGTTCCAATTCGTGAAATGAAGCAAATCAATGTCGATCCATCGAGAGATCCTTCTTTAAAGCTCTGAAGCAATCTCATAGTTAAATAACACATGCTTCAGTGACTAAATTCTGCAACTGTACGAAACGCAATGAATATATTCAATTTCAATGCCTATTCGCGACAAGTTAAGTCGGGTTGGAAGTCTATCCCGAGCCACCCTCTGACGAAAAATATTGATATTTCTCGGAAACTCCTTCATCAACCTAGAACACTGATTCGAAGAAGCAAGATATGCATTGACAATATTTTTTCTTGTGTCGCATACCGAGTATGTAGTTGTTTCTGCTAACACCCACTGCCACTTAGCCGCCTCATTTGAAAAAACCATCAAACCAATACATGCCTCCATCGGTTGTAGAATAGCACTATTTCTTGATCTAATGTCTTCTCTAGACCACGATGAAGACCATGTGTAAGACCCTGACTTCCTTTCCAGGGGATCTGCACACCGCGCATAGGACTGCGCGCCGGGCATAGGACTACGTGCCGCGCAAAAGGTGCTAGCAGTGTGGATGGGTAATTTGGTGTTTAATGAGGGGCATTTAGGACTTTTCACTTGGGTGTCTGATTTTAAGCCACAAAACTGATCCATTGCTCATCCTTATCCTCATTTCACCAATCTCTCACATTTCAACTTAGAGAGAGAGATGAAGAGCTTAGAGAGAGAAAGCTTGGTTTGAGGAAGAAGAAGTTGGATTTTCGACAACGTCCAAGTGTTAAGGTTGTTCATCTCGTTCTTGGCTACATTTTGGTAGTGGTGGTAAGTTCTAACTCCAAATTTCATATATTTTGATGTTAGGGTTTGAAATTGCATGTTCTTGAGAAAACTCATCTAGCTCACTAATGGGTGTTTGAAGTTAGTTGTGGGTATTGTTGATCCTTGTTGGTGAGTTTTGGATTGGAAGACTAATTGGCTATGTTAGGGCTTGTAATTTGGGTATAATCACTAGGATTAGTGATTATGTTGATGTTGGAACCCGAATGGATGTTTTTAGAACCTTAAATTTGAAATGGGTCAAAATTAGGGTTTGTGAGTTAATTTGTTGAAGACAAGTGTTTAACCCTTGTGTTTTGGTTTAGTGGGCGTTATAGGACCATTTTCACCAGTGTTAAGTGATTATTGATTAGTTTGAGCATTAGTTGTGCTTGGAAGTGCAATTGAGTCATAATTGCACTAAGTATCAATTTGGGTTGGTTTGTGATCCAACCTAATTGTGTTGTTTGTTTATGTGATAAATGGAATAGGTACTTTCCATTGGCGGATTTCGAATTTGGTTTGCATTCATCAAGGTGACAAAGTGAGTGTAAATATATTATATGCGTATGTATGCATAAGATGGGTGCGGGTGGGGTAGAATGATCCCCGTGCATTCGGGTTCACTTTACATGTGTGTGGGATGATGTACCCCGTGAGTTTAGGGTCCACGTGGCACAATTGTGCATTTTGGGTTACCACCCTTGGGGTAGTGAATCTCGTGAGTTTCGAATTCACATTGACAAGCAGGTCAACCCCATTGTTGTTATTGAGGAGAATTGGGTAGTGAATCGCGTGTCGTTTCGGATTCACAATGTTGCATGTGGTTTTGGACATTCTCATTGATGACGTAGGGTAGTGAATCTCGTGTGGTTTCGGATTCACTAGGGCGCGTGTGGTTTAGGCCAACCCTATCGTCGTTGAGGTGAAGGTGGTGAATCGCGTGTTGTTTCAGATTTACTGGGCGCGTGTGGTTTCGGCCGACATTCATGTATGTGAGGTTAAGGGGTTAACCTTGGGATTTTTGGGTATTGCATATATATATATACATATATATATATATATATATATATATATATATATATATATATATATATATATATATATATATATATATATATATATATATATATATATTGTTGCGTTGTAGCTAATCATGCGGATTTGACTTGGTGGTACGTAGTATACAACTTGCTTAGTTATACGTGAATGTGGTATGTGTTTATTACTTGTGTTGGTGATACGTATTCATTTTATGCATATGTATGTATATAATATGTTTATCCTCAGTAAGCTTTTATAGATCACCCTCTCGTTATTTACATTTTTATAGTTTCGCAAGGTGGAAGCGGCAAGTGTAAGTACAGGAATTAGTGGACTACCGTGTGTTGCTTTAGAAGACTTTCTTTTGGATTTGACTTAGGGTTGGGTAGTGCAGCCCCAATCGCCATGCTCGGTCTTTGTTGTAATTAAACGATTTGGGTCAAAATTATCACGTCCTTGTATTTATGGGTCGTTGGAGTCTCGAGGGTCGTAATACTCTTTTTTTTTTGTTTAAAACCCGTTTGCGTATTGTTTGAAAATGGTTGGATTTGGTTGTGGGTTAATGAAACCCGGTTGGGCGAAAATGGGTTGTCATGTGTTGAAATTAGGCTGACCTTGCTTCCAGCCTTTGAGCGCGCCGCGTAAATGCGCAGGAGCTGGTGGTCAGGTCTGTTACAAAATGCTGTCTTAAAATCATGCTTTAGGCCGCACCGCGCATCTGGCCTGGTATGCTGGTTGAACTGTTTGTTTTAAAAAAAATGTATTTTCTCGTAAAAGGTTTTGGGGTCGTTACAAGTGGTATCAGAGTATGGTCTAAGGGATTTAGGCGACTTGAGATAGGTGCATAGACTTAGACTTTTGTGTGTGCTTATTTGTTGGGGACTTGTAGGAGTACGGGTCAGAATGGGGATTTAGTTAATGTCTTGGCGTGTAGGTGAACTAACTAGGATTATGGTTGTATCGTGATATTATTGGTGTGTGTGTGCTTATATCGCGTTGAGTTTGTGTTTGTGTTTGTTTATATCATCGTGCAAGATAGTCATTGTACTAATGAGTTAAGGCTACGTGTACACGTAATAATGACTAGCTACCATTGTTACGAGTACTAATTGTGTCTAACAAGTGATGTACAATGAGTGTTGAGCAAGATGGGACTGTGTTGTGCGCGATGTTTATTTGTGTTTCGTTGTTTAATCGTTTTGCAAAGCTGGGCTTCAAGCGGGAAGCAAGTGGATGATGATGAGTTGACAGCTAAGATTGAGTCCACTTTGGAGAATTATTCGTCAGTTTTTATCGGGAAGGTTAAAGAAGTCTTTCAAGGGGCGATTGAAGGACAATTAACCAATCTTCTTAAGAAGCAAATGTAGTGACCCGAACTTTTCCATGTTTATTTATATTAAATGAAATTATTTTTTACATGATTAAATGTTTCCAACATGTTAACCAATCAAACTTGTTAAGACTTGATTAATTGAAATATGTTTTATATAGACAATTGACCACCCAAGTTGACCGGTGATTCACGAATGTTAAAATTTGTAAAAACTATATGATGACATATATATGGATATATATATAGTTAACATGATATTATGATAATTAAGTATCTCATTAGGTATTTTAACAATGAGTTATATACATAAAATTGAGTTTATTGAATTAAGAAACTCGAAACGATATATATAACGATTATCGTTATAACAACGTCTTACTAAATAAATGATACACTATGTTAATCATGATAAATGATAAGTAAACATGTCATTAAGTGTATTAATAATGAACTACATATGTAAAAACAAGACTACTAACTTAATGATTTCGAAACGAGACATATATGTAACGATTATCGTTGCAACAACATTTAACTGTATATATATCATAATAAGATATATTAATATATCATAATATCATGATAATGTAATAATTTAACATCTCTTTAGATATAATAAAAAATGGGTTAACAACATTTAACAAGATCGTTAACCT
This sequence comes from Rutidosis leptorrhynchoides, assembly GCF_046630445.1. NCBI lineage: Eukaryota > Viridiplantae > Streptophyta > Magnoliopsida > Asterales > Asteraceae > Rutidosis > Rutidosis leptorrhynchoides. The sequence goes on along the minus strand of NC_092341.1, from coordinate 79,110,949 downwards.
AAAGTTTTCAAAACAACATTTACATGTAACGACTAACAATGACTTAACAACTCAGTAAAAATGTATATACATGTAGTGTTTTAATATGTATTAATACACTTTTGAAAGACTTAAAAACACTTATCAAAATACTTCTACTTAACAAAAATGCTTACAATTACATCCTCGTTCAGTTTCATCAACAATTCTACTCGTATGCACCCGTATTCGTACTCGTACAATACACAGCTTTTAGATGTATGTACAATTGGTATATACACTTCAATGATCAGTTATTAGCAGCCCATTTGAGTCACCTAACATATGTGGGAACCATCATTTGGCAACTAGCATGAAATATCTCATAAAATTACAAAAATATTAGTAATCATTCATGACTTATTTACATGTAAACAAAATTACACATCCTTTATATCCAATCCATATACCAACGACCAAAAACACCTACAAACACTTTCATTCTTCAATTTTCTTCATCTAATTGATCTCTCTCAAGTTCAATCTTCAAGTTCTAAGTGTTCTTCATAAATTCTATAAGTTCTAGTTTCATAAAATCAAGAATACTTCCAAGTTTGCTAGCTTACTTCCAATCTTGTAAAGTGATCATCCAACCTCAAAAAATCTTTCTTATTTATAGTAACATATCTTTCTAATACAAGGTAATACTCATATTGAAACTTTGATTCAATTTCTATAACTATAACAATCTTATTTCGAGTGGAAATCTTACTTGAACTTGTTTTCGTGTCATGATTCTGCTTCAAGAACTTTCAAGCCATCCAAGGATCCTTTGAAGCTAGATCTATTTTTCTCATTTCTAGAAGATTTATCCACAAAACCTGAGGTTGTAATGATGTTCATAACATCATTCGATTCATATATATAAAACAACCTTATTCGAAGGTTTAAACTTGTAATCACTAGAACATAGTTTAGTTAATTCTAAACTTGTTCGTAAACAAAAGTTAATCCTTCTAAATTGACTTTTAAAATCAACTAAACACATGTTCTATATCTATATGATATGCTAACTTAATGATTTAAAACCTGGAAACACGAAAAACAACGTAAAACCGGACATACGCCGTCGTAGTAACACCGCGGGCTGTTTTGGGTTTGATAATTAAAAACTATGATAAACTTTGATTTAAAAGTTGTTCTTATTTGAAAATTATTTTTCTTATGAACATGAAACTATATCCAAAAATCATGGTTAAACTCAAAGTGGAAGTATGTTTTCCAAAATGGTCATCTATACGTCGTTCTTTCGACTGAAATGACTACCTTTACAAAAACAACTTGTAACTTATATTTCCGACTATAAACCTATACTTTTTCTATTTATATTCATAAAATAGAGTTCAATATGAAATCATAGCAATTTTATTCACTCAAAACTGATTTAAAACGAAGAAGTTATGGGTAAAACAAGATTGGATATTTTTTGATTGTTGTAGCTACGGGAAATATTGTAACAAATCTAAATTAATCATATCCTAGCTAACTTATATTGTATTATACATGTATTCTAATATATTTTGTAATCTTGGGATACCATAGACACGTATGCAAATGTTTTGACATATCATATCGACCCATGTATATATATTATTTGGAACAACCATAGACACTCTATATGCAGAAATGTTGGAGTTAGCTATACAGGGTTGAGATTGATTCCAAAAATATATATACTTTGAGTTGTGATCTAGCCTGAGACGTGTATACACCGGGTCGTGGATTGATTCAAGATAATATATATCAATTTATTTCTGTATAACTTTGGACAACTAGTTGTAGGTTACTAACGAGGACAGCTGACTTAATAAACTTAAAACATCAAAAATGTATTAAAAGTGTTGTAAATATATTTTGAACATACTTTGATATATATATGTACATATTTGTTATAGGTTCGTGAATCGACCAGTGGCCAAGTCTTACTTCCCGACGAAGTAAAAATCTGTGAAAGGGAGTTATAGTCCCACTTTTAAAATCTAATATTTTTGGGATGAGAATACATGCAGCTTTATAAATGTTTTACAAAATAGACACAAGTACATAAAACTACTTTCTATGGTTGAATTATCGAAGCCGAATATGCCCTTTTTTGCTTGGTAGCCTAAGAATTAGGGAACATCACTAATTTTGAGAATTAGTGCACGCCTAATTGACGCGAATCCTAAAGATAGATCTATTGGGCCTAACAAACCCCATCCAAAGTACCGGATGTTTTGGTACTTCGAGTTTTATATCATGTCCGATGGATGTCCCAGAATGATGGAGATATTCTTATATGCATCTTGTTAATGTCAGTTACCAGGTGTTCACCATATGAATGATTTTTATCTCTATGTATGGGATGTATATTGAAATATGAAATCTTGTGGTCTATTATTATGATTTGATAATATATAGGTTAAACCTATAACTCACCAACATTTTTGTTGACGTTTTAAGCATGTTTATTCTCAGGTGATTATTAAGAGCTTCCGCTGTTGCATACTAAAATAAGGACAAGATTTGGAGTCCATACTTGTATGATATTATGTAAAAACTACATTCAAGAAACTTATTTTTGATGTAATATATTCTTATTGTAAACCATTATGTAATGGTCGTGTGTAAACGGTATATTTTAGATTATCATTATTTGATAATCTACGTAATGCTTTTTAAACCTTTATAGGTAAAATAAAGGTTATGGTTGTTTTAAAAATGAATGCAGTCTTTGAAAAACGTCTCATATAGAGGTCAAAACCTCGCGACGAAATCAATTAATATGGAATTATTATAATCAATATGAACGGGACATTTCAGTTGGTATCCGAGCGTTGGTCTTAGAGAACCAGAAATTTACATTACTGTGTCTTATAGAGTTTTTTAGGATACATTAGTAAGTCTGGACTTCGATAGTGTTTTCTTTAAAAACGATTACTTAACACTTTTGTTGGAAACTATATATTAGTAACATTTAAATATTATGTGATATATTAACCTCTTAATGTGTTTGATATTGTGTGATAGATGTCTACCACTAGTACAAATCCCATCGACTCACCTAATAATAATGAAGAGTCGAATATACTTTAGGAAGATTCATAAATTCCCGAAGAGGAACCGGAAGAGGAGGAACCGGAAGAAGAAGAGGTTTCGGAGGAAATCCTCAACCAACGGACCAAATTTAATAATGGTCAATGGTGTTTTCGCTGAGGAAGCAAAATATTGGGAAGATTACCAATTTTCCGATGAATCGGATCCTGATGAGGATTCCGATGATGTTATAGAAATTATCTCGACCCAATTTAATAAAGCGAAAGAAAATAATAAGGGAAAAGGTATAAAAATAGAGAAACCCGATTCCAACCCCGATGAACTTTATATGTATCGGCAACGTCCGTATTTCCTAAATTGTAACAATAACCCGGGAACCTCTAAACCACCAGGTTTTTCTAAACTATTGTGGAAAACGACGGCTCGTATCAGAGGAACATCATATATCCCTAGAAAATTAGGAAAACGAACCAAGTCCGAAGAAGAAGAAACCAGTGATTCAGATTAGAGGGTTGTAATCATGTTGTGTATTATATGTATTGTAGTGTGCTTGTCCTTTTATGTTCTATGTAAAAATTGCTTGTATTATTTGTTAATTATCTTTTACGAATCTAATCCTTGTCTATTTTACAGTATAAAAACAAAATGGACGTTAAGGATAGACAACCGAATATTTTAGAAGACCTACCAGAGGATATGATTGAGGAAATCTTGTCTAGAGTCGGTCAGAATTCATCAGCACATTTAGTTATGGAGAAATTAACTTGTCAAACATTTGAAAGACTTTCTAGAAATGCCTTAGTTTATAAAAGGTTTCCTTTGATAGCTGGGGTATATCACATTGGGGAGACCGTAAGTTACGTCGTGTTTTCTTTAAAGCGTTAAATGCGGGGAACCCAAATGCAATTTTACGCTACGGGTTAAGAACCTATTTTGACTCAACATATCCCAACATAGGATTTCGTGAGTTAGAAAGAGCTTCTAACATGCAACATAAAGAAGCATGTTATGCTTACGGGCTAATAATGTTCGCTTCTCATCAAATTGAGAAAAAGAACATTGGGTTGCAACTTTTAAATAAAACGTTCCCACAAGTGACGGACTCGGTAGTTGAGATGAGAAACAAGGTTTTTAGATTGTTACGGGGCTGTTGGGCATTACGAAACCCTTGTCCTTTTGACAACATTACAACATGCTGCCTAGCCAATGGTCATAACGGTTATTTTCCACAAAACCAAGGATGGGAAGTCGTCTTAGTAAAACTAGAATGCATGACTAGTTTTTGGACTTATGAATTACGTGTCTTTATTTCTTTTGCTGAACAACTTGCGTATTAACTCGAATTGCCTTTATAGCTGCCGAGTAGCAATGTTATTATGTGTTATATTTCATCCTATATGTATAATAGCGGTATTGTAAGTTGTAATATTTTGTATAAAGTTTGAACGCGAAATTTTATTGTAATAAGTTTTTCATATAGAAGCATAGCAGTTGAGTTGTATAGTAGCTAGTAAGTATGAACTTAACGGGTAGGTACTACCCGAATTAAAACTATAAAATGCTAATATGAAGAAAAAGCTTTTATAAATAAGTTCATATAATGCTACGAAATACTATTGACTACTCTTAAATTCTATATGATTAACTCAATTCTTTTGGCTATTTTTGAAGGAAATGGCACCGGCAACTCCTCAGAACTTGAACATGAGGACTTCCGTGTTTTCCTTACAGCAAACATAGCCGCAGTACAGGATGTGATACAAAATAACAATAACTTTGGATCTAGCAGTGGAACTAATTCCACAAAAAATCGTGTAGGATGCTCATACAAAGAATTCACTGCCTGCAAACCTTTGGAATTTGATGGAACCGAAGGACTAATTGGATTGAAACGGTGGACCGAGAAGGTCGAATCGGTGTTTGCCATAAGTAAGTGTACTGAAGAGGACAGAGTTAAGTACGCTACGCATACCTTCACAGGTACGGCGTTAACATGGTGGAATACCTATCTCGAGCAGGTAGGACAAGATGCTGCTTACGCACTACCATGGTCAGCAATCAAGCAATTGATGAACGAGCAGTATCGTCCCAGAAACGAGGTCAATAAGCTCAAGGTAGAGCTTAGAGGATTATGAACGCAAGGTTTCGATATCACCATGTACGAACGACGATTCACAGAATTGTGCCTATTGTGTCCCAGAACGTTCGAAGACGAAGAAGAGAAAATCGACGCATTTGTAAACGGGTTACCAGAAAGAATTCAAGAAGATGTGAGTTCACACTAGCCCGCCTCCATACAAAAGGCAAGTCGAATAGCTCACAAATTTGTGAACCAGATCGAAGGAAGGATTAAGGAACAGACAACCGAAGAGGCTAACATGAAACAAGTCAAGAGAAAGTGGGAGGAAAACAATGACAGGAGTCACCAATATAACAACAACAATCACAACCAGAATCGCAATAACTATCCCAATAACCGCAACATCAATCGCAACAACAACTTCAAAAAACGTCCCAACAACTACAATAATCGTCCCAACAATAATAACAACCACAACAACAACAATAATCAAAAACAGCAATGCCAAAGGTGTGAAGAGAATCACCCGGGGTTCTGCACAACATTTTGCAACAGGTGTAAAAGAAATGATCATAGCGCGATAAAGTGTGAGGTCTACGGACCAATGTATAACAGAACTAAAGGAACAAATAATGCCGGAACGAGTAATGTCGGAACAAGTAGTGTCGGAGCAAGTACTGCCAACGTAGTCTGTTATAAATGTGGAAAAACGGGCCACATTATTAAAAATTGCCCAAATCAGGGGAATACTAATGGGCAGGGCTGCGGAAGAGTTTTCAATATTAATACGGCAGAAGCGCAGGAAGAGCCGGAGCTTGTTACGGGTACGTTTCTCATTGACAATAAATCTGCTTATGTTTTATTTGATCCGGGTGCGGATAGAAGCTATATGAGTAGAGATTTTTGTGCTAAACTAAGTTGCTCACCGACTCCCTTGGATAATAAATTTTTACTCGAATTAGCAAATGGTAAATTAATTACAGCAGATAATATATGTCGGAATCGAGAAATTAAACTGGTTAGTGAAACATTTAAGATTGACTTGATACCAGTAGAGTTAGGGAGTTTTAATGTGATAATTAGTATGGACTGGTTGAAAGAAGTGAAAGAAGAGATCGTTTGTTACAAAAATGCAATTCGCATTATACGAGAAAAAGGAAAACCCTTAATGGTGTACGGAGAAAAGAGCAACGCAAAGTTAAATCTTATTAGTAACCTGAAGGCACAAAAACTAATAAGAAAAGGTTGCTATGCTGTGCTAGCACACGTCGAGAAAGTCAATTCCGAAGAAAAGAACACCAATGATGTTCCCGTCGCAAAAGAATTTCCCGATGTATTTCCGAAAGAATTACCGGGACTACCTCCACACCGATCCGTTGAATTTCAAATAGACCTTGTACCAGGAGCTGCACCAATAGCTCGTGCTCCATACAGACTCGCACCTAGCGAAATGAAGGAACTTCAGAGCCAATTACAAGAACTTTTAGAGCGTGGTTTCATTCGACCAAGCACATCACCGTGGGGAGCTCCTGTTTTGTTTGTCAAGAAGAAGGATGGTTCATTTAGATTATGTATCAACTACCGAGAGTTGAACAAACTTACCATCAAGAACCGCTACCCACTACCGAGAATCGACGACTTATTTGATCAACTACAAGGCTCGTCGGTTTATTCGAAGATTGATTTATGTTCTGGGTGTCATCAAATGCGGGTGAAGGAGGATGATATTCCAAAGACTGCTTTTAGGACGTGTTACGGTCATTACGAGTTTATGGTTATGCCGTTTGAGTTGACTAACGCACCAGCTGTGTTCATGGACCTCATGAACCGAGTGTGTGGACCATACCTTGACAAGTTTGTCATTGTTTTCATCGATGACATACTTATTTACTCGAAGAATGATCAAGAGCACGAAGAACATTTGAAAAAAGTACTAGAGTCGCTGAGGAAAGAAAAACTTTACGCAAAGTTTTCAAAGTGTGCATTTTGGTTGGAAGAAGTTCAATTCCTCGGTCACATAGTGAACAAAGAAGGTATTCAGGTGGATCCAGCAAAGATTGAAACTGTTAAAAAGTGGAAACCCCGAAAACTCCGAAGCATATACGCCAATTTTTAGGACTAGCTGGTTACTACAGAAGGTTCATCCAAGATTTTTCCAGAATAGCAAAACCCTTGACTGCATTAACGCATAAAGGGAGGAAATTTGAATGGAAGGATGAACAAGAAAAGGCGTTTCAATTATTAAAGAAAAAGTTAACTACAGCACCTATATTGTCATTACCTTAAGGGAATGATGATTTTGTGATATATTGTGACGCCTCAAAGCAAGGTCTCGGTTGTGTATTAATGCAACGAACGAAGGTAATTGCTTATGCGTCTAGACAATTGAAGATTCACGAGCAGAATTATACGACGCATGATTTGGAATTAGGCGCAGTTATTTTTGCATTAAAGACTTAGAGATACTACTTATATGGGGTCAAAAGTATTATATATACCGACCACAAAAGTCTTCAACACATATTTAACCAGAAACAACTGAACATGAGACAGTGCAGGTGGATTGAATTATTGAATGATTATGACTTTGAGATTCGTTACCACCCGGGGAAGGCAAATGTGGTAGCCGATGCCTTGAGCAGAAAGGACAGAGAACCCATTCGAGTAAAAGCTATGAATATAATGATTTACAATAACCTTACTACTCAAATAAAGGAGGCGCAACAAGGAGTTTTAAAAGAGGGAAATTTAAAGGATGAAATACCCAAAGGATCGGAGAAGCATCTTGATATTCGAGAAGACGAAACCCGGTATAGGGCTGAAAGAACTTGGGTACCAAAATTTGGAGAGATGAGAGAAATGGTACTTAGAGAAGATCATAAAACCAGATACTCAGTACACCCTGGAACGAGAAAGATGTACAAGGATCTCAAGAAACATTTTTGGTGGCCGGGTATGAAAGTCGATGTTGCTAAATACGTAGGAGAATGTTTGACGTGTTCTAAGGTTAAAGTAGAGCATCAGAAACCATCAGGTCTACTTCAACAACCCGAAATCCCGGAATGGAAATGGGAAAACATTACCATGGATTTCATCACTAAATTGCCAAGGACTGCCAGTGGTTTTGATACTATTTGGGTAATAGTTGATCGTCTCACCAAATCAGCACACTTCCTGCCAATAAGAGAAGATGACAAGATGGAGAAGTTAACACGATTGTATTTGAAGGAAGTCGTCTCCAGACATGGAATACCAATCTTTATTATCTCTGATAGGGATGGCAGATTTATTTCAAGATTCTGGCAGACATTACAGCAAGCATTAGGAACTCGTCTAGACATGAGTACTGCCTATCATCCACAAACTGATGGGCAGAGCGAAAGGATGATACAAATGCTTGAAGACATGCTACGAGCATGTGTTATTGATTTCGGAAACAGTTGGGATCGACATCTACCGTTAGCATAATTTTCCTACAACAACAGCTACCGTTCAAGCATTGAGATGGCGCCGTTTGAAGTACTTTATGGTAGAAAGTGCAGGTCTCCGATTTGTTAGAGTGAAATGGGGGATAGACAGATTACGGGTCCGGAGATAATACAAGAAACTACCGAGAAGATCATTCAAATTCAACAACGGTTGAAAACCGTCCAAAGTCGACAAAAGAGCTACGCCGACATTAAAAGAAAAGATATAGAATTTGAAATTGGAGAGATGGTCATGCTTAAGGTTGCACCTTGGAAAGGCGTTGTTCGATTTGGTAAACGAGGGAAATTAAATCCAAGGTATATAGGACCATTCAAGATTATTGATCGCGTAGGACCAGTAGTTTACCGACTTGAGTTACCTCAACAACTCGCGGCTGTACATAACACTTTATACGTCTCGAATTTGAAGAAATGTTTTGCTAAAGAAGATCTCACTATTCCGTTAGACGAAATCCAAATCAACGGAAAACTTCAATTTATCGAAGAACCCGTCGAAATAATGGATCGTGAGGTTAAAAGACTTAAGCAAAACAAAATACCAATTGTTAAAGTTCGATGAAATACTCGTAGAGGACCCGAGTTCACCTGGAATGAGAAGATCAGATGAAGAAGAAATACCCGCACTTATTTCCAGAAGATACGTCAACACCTCCAACTGCTTAAAATTTCGGGACGAAATATATTTAATGGGTAGGTACTGTAGTGACCCAAACTTTTCCATGTTTATTTATATTAAATGAAATTGTTATTTACATGATTAAATGTTTCCAATATGTTAAAGAATCAAACTTGTTAAGACTTGATTAATTGAAATAGGTTTTATATAGACAATTGACCACCCAAGTTGACCGGTGATTCACGAACGTTAAAACTTGTAAAAACAATATGATGACATATATATATATATATATATATATATATATATATATATATATATATATATATATATATATATATATATATATATATATATATATATATATATGTATATATAGTTAACATAATATTATGATAAGTAAGTATCTCATTAGGTATTTTAACTATGAGTTATATACATAAAATTGAGTTTATTGAATTAAGAAACTCGAAACGATATATATAACGATTATCGTTATAACAACGTCTTACTAAATACATATGAATCATATTAAGATATTGATACACTATGTTAATCATGATAAATGATAAGTAAACATGTCATTAAGTGTATTAATAATGAACTACATATGTAAAAACAAGACTACTAACTTAATGATTTCGAAACGAGACATATATGTAACGATTATCGTTGTAACAACATTTAACTGTATATATATCATACTAAGATATATTAATATATCATAATAATATGATAATGTAATAATTTAACATCTCTTTAGATATAATAAATAATGGGTTAACAACATTTAACAAGATCGTTAACCTAAAGGTTTCAAAATAACATTTACATGTAACGACTAACGATGACTTAACGAATCAGTTAAAATGTATATACATGTAGTGTTTTAATATGTATTAATACACTTTTGAAAGACTTCAAGACACTTATCAAAATACTTCTACTTAACAAAAATTCTTACAATTACATCCTCGTTCAGTTTCATCAACAATTCTACTTGTATGCACCCGTATTCGTACTCGTACAATACACAGCTTTTAGATGTATGTACTATTGGTATATACACTCCAATAACAGTTGTTAGCAGCCCATGTGAGTTACTCAACACATGTGGGAACCATTATTTGGCAACTAGCATGAAATATCTCATAAAATTACAAAAATATTAGTAATCATTCATGACTTATTTACATGTAAACAAAATTACACATCCTTTATATCTAATCCATATACCAACGACCAAAAACACCTACAAACACTTTCATTCTTCAATTTTCTTCATCTAATTGATCTCTCTCAAGTTCTATCTTCAAGTTCTAAGTGTTCTTCATAAATTCTATAAGTTCTAGTTTCATAAAATCAAGAATACTTCCAAGTTTGCTAGCTTACTTCCAATCTTGTAAAGTGATCATCCAACCTCAAAAAATCTTTCTTAATTACAGTAAGATATCTTTCTAATATAAGGTAATACTCATATTCAAACTTTAATTCAATTTCTATAACTATAACAATCTTATTTCGAGCGGAAATCTTACTTGAACTTGTTTTCGTGTCATGATTCTGCTTCAAGAAATTTCAAGCCATCCAAGGATCCTTTGAAGCTAGATCTATTTTTCTCATTTCTGGCAGGTTTATCCACAAAACTTGAGGTAGTAATGATGTTCATAACATCATTCGATTCATATATATAAAACTACCTTATTCAAAGGTTTAAACTTGTAATCACTAGAACATAGTTTAGTTAATTCTAAACTTGTTCGTAAACAAAAGTTAATCCTTCTAACATGACTTTTAAAATTAACTAAACACATGTTCTATATCTATATGATATGCTAACTTAATGATTTAAAACCTGGAAACACAAAAAACACCGTAAAATCGGACATACGCCGTCGTAGTAACACCGCGGGCTGTTTTGGGTTTGATAATTAAAAAATATGATAAACTTTGATTTAAAAGTTGTTCTTCTGGGAAAATGATTTTTCTTATGAACATGAAACTATATCCAAAAATCATGGTTAAACTCAAAGTGGAAGTATGTTTTCCAAAATGGTCATCTAGACGTCGTTCTTTCGACTGAAATGACTACCTTTACAAAAATGACTTGTAACTTATATTTCAGACTATAAACCTATACTTTTTCTGTTTAGATTCATAAAATAGAGTTCAATATGAAACCATAGCAATTTGATTCACTCAAAACGGATTTAAAACGAAGAAGTTATGGGTAAAACAAGATTGGATATTTTTTGATTGTTGTAGCTACGGGAAATATTGTAACAAATCTATATTAATCATATCCTAGCTAACTTATATTGTATTATAATGTATTCTAATATATTATGTAATCTTGGGATACCATAGACACGTATGCAAATGTTTTGACATATCATATCGACCCATGTATATATATTATTTGAAACAACCATAGACACTCTATATGCAGTAATGTTGGAGTTAGCTATACAGGGTTGAGGTTGATTCCAAAAATATATATACTTTGAGTTGTGATCTAGCCTGAGACGTGTATGCACTGGGTCGTGGATCGATTCAAGATAATATATATCAATTTATTTCTGTACATCTTACTTTGGACAACTAGTTGTAGGTTTCTAACGAGGACAACTGACTTAATAAACTTAAAACATCAAAAATGTATTAAAAGTGTTGTAAATATATTTTGAACATACTTTGATATATATATATGTACATATTTGTTATAGGTTCGTGAATCGACCAGTGGCCAAGTCTTATTTCCCGACGAAGTAAAAATCTGTGAAAGTGAGTTATAGTCCCACTTTTAAAATCTAATATTTTTGGGATAAGAATACATGCAGCTTTATAAATGTTTTACAAAATAGACACAAATACATGAAACTACTTTCTATAGTTGAATGATCGAAGCCGAATATGCCCCTTTTTGCTTGGTAGCCTAAGAATTAGAGAACATCACTAATTTTGAGAATTAGTGCACGCCTAATTGACGCGAATCCTAAAGATAGATCTATTGGGCCTAACAAACCCCATCCAAAGTACCGGATGCTTTAGTACTTCGAGTTTTATATCATGTCCGATGGATGTCCCGAAATGATGAGGATATTCTTATATGCATCTTGTTAATGTCGGTTACCAGGTGTTCACCATATGAATGATTTTTTTCTCTATGTATGGGATGTATATTTAAATATGAAATCTTGTAGTCTATTATTATGATTTGATAATATATAGGTTAAACTTATAACTCACCAACATTTTTGTTGATGTTTTAAGCATGTTTATTCTTAGGTAATTATTAAGAGCTTCCGCTGTTGCTTACTAAAATAAGGACAAGATTTGGAGTCCATGCTTGTGTGATATTATGTAAAAACTGCATTCAAGAAACTTATTTTTGATGTAATATATTCTTATTGTAAACCATTATGTAATAGTCGTGTGTAAACGGTATATTTTAGATTATCATTATTTGATAATCTACGTAATGCTTTTTAAACCTTTATAGATAAAATAAAGGTTATGGTTGTTTTAAAAATGAATGCAGTCTTTGAAAAATGTCTCATATAGAGGTAAAAACCTAGCGACGAAATCAATTAATATGGAACGTTTATAATCAATATGAACGGACATTTCAGCAAATGGGTACGATTGTTCAAGCAGAGTTTGAGAAGAGGTTTCCTAAACCTCAAGTTGAAGGCGGTGGAGCGGATGTTCCTCTTGATCATGGGATTCGAGGTAATATGGTCATAAAGGAGTTTATTTACAAAAACTTCATGATGACTAAACCTCCTGTGTATACCGAAGATCCCGATCCTTTGATAAGCACCCGTTAGATCTCGGATATCGAAGGGTGTTTTCTTACTGGTGAATGCCCTCCTGACAAGAAAACGAGACTCGCTACTAGTTTGTTGCGGGGTAATGCAAAGAATTGATTGGACGATAAGATCGATATCATTGGTGAGGAACCGTTTATGGGGTTATCGTGAGACGATTTTAAGAAGGAATTCTTCGAGTGGTGCTGCACCGTTCGAGGCTTTGTATGGTAGAAAGTGTAGGTCTCCTTTTTGTTAGAATGAAGTTTGAGATAGTCAACTTGCAGGTTCGAAAATTATTCATGAGACTACCGAAAAGATTGTTTAGATCAAAGAACGTCTTAAAACTGCCAGGAGTAGGCAAAAGAGTTACGCGGATGTTCGAAGAAAATCGTTAGAGTTTCAAGTTGGAGACCGTGTTATGTTGAAGGTTTCCCCTTGTAAAGGTGTTATCTGTTTTGGTAAGCAAGGAAAGTTAAACCCTCGATATGTTGGTCCGTTTGAAATCACCGAGAGGATTGGACGAGTGGCATACAGGTTGAAATTACCGCAAGAGCTTAGTAGTATTCACGACACTTTTCACGTGTCTAACTTAAAGAAGTGTTTGGCCGAGGCCGATGAAACAATTCCGTTGGATGAGATTCAGATCGATGATCAACTTCATTTCGTTGAAGAGCTAGTTGAAATTATGGACCGCGAGGTCAAGAAACTCAAGCAAAGCAAAATACCGATCGTTCGTGTACGATGGAATACTAGACGTGGGCCCGAATTCACTTGGGAGCGTGAAGATCAGATGAATCAGAAATATCCGCATTTATTTCCGAATGATGCGTCAACATCTACAACTGCTTAAATTTCGGGACAAAATTTCTTTAACTGGTAGGTACTGTCACCACCCTACTTTTTCCGTTATCTTTTTCTATTAAGTATTTAACTTTCGTTAACTAGTATCCTTGTCATGTCATTTTATGTGACTAGATTATATTCTATATAAATTAAATAATATTCCTATATTATTTTTAAAGTGTTAGTACGTTCTCGCGTATAACAGTCTTATTCGATGAGTCGTCTCGATTTCTAAACCAACGATTATATATTCGTGATTTCCAAATCCGAATTTTTCTGTGTGACATTCCTATGTCATTCGTAATAATAAAATATTTCTATATTTTATTTCTTAAATTATTATTTTTCTCGCGTATCATAAATCGCGTAATATTTTATTTAGCGGATCGAGTTCGTTTTGTCTTCGAGCTAATATATAAAAATCCAAATTTATTGAAGTGGCTCCCATCCTAAGCCCAAAAGGGCGAATTTTTTCAAGTCCAAGTCTTTGTTTTGCTAGTCTTTTTGTTAAGCCATTTTAATTTAAGCTACTTAAATAAATAATATATATGGATAGAATTTAATTTGAAAATAATAATAATAATAAAAATAATAATAATAATAATAATAATAATAATAATAATAACAATAATAATAATAATAATAATAATAATAATAATAATAAAAGAAAAATAAGAAGTAGATAAATGTATGCATGCCTCATTCTCCGCAAGTCTCCACCATCTTTGGTTCAAGATATTTTTTTAATTAACTTGATTTGATTGTATTTGTTTAAAAGATATAAAAACAAAAAAAAAAAAACAAAACAAAAATTATAATAATACTCCTAGTAAAAAAGTCGGCCGATCCACACTCTAAGCCCAAGAACATTTTGTGTTACTTCCTTGATTTAAATTGTTATCTTTTGCATTATTTATTTTATAACTACCAACTCTTATCACAAAAAAAAAAAAAAAAAAAAAAAAAAAAAAAAAAAAAAAAACCCTACAAACTCTTTCGCTTTTGTTCTCTTTTCTTCCGGCCATGAGTACCCAAAACACACCATCACTATTATTATTATTTTCATCTCATCTCTTTAATTGTTGATCACTGTTCAAGCCTTTTGATTGATTCATACTCCTCTCGATCCGATCTACATCATCATCTTTTTCTTTTTCCTGTTAGGTAATTTTATAAACTTCATCTTTTTTAATTATTACTTATTATTATGTTATTTTAGTTGTATGATTAGTTGTAGTGCTTGTGGAAAATTTTTATGGTGTTTGGATAATTAAAACATGATAAAAACTTGATTTTTATTAAATAATAAATCGGGACAGGACTGAAATTGCTGATTTCAGGAACCGTGCCACGTTTTTATGATGAAACTAACTTACTCATCGTGTTCCTCTTGATGAGTAGTGCAATTTACATATAAGATTTGCGTTAAATGGATGTGTAGAACTTAAGATATAAATTTTTAAAGTTTATATAGATTATATATATATAAAAATATTCACAGCTGTATTAACTTTGAAAATGGATCCTGATCTGGGCTGATTTGATGTGTTCATCGGGTCGGTATTGATGTCGGGACTCAAAAATATATAAAGAATGTTAAAATCTGATGAACGGTTTGTGAGATACGATTAAAACAAGTTTGGAATAAATATAAAAAAATACGAAGCTGATCAGATGCGACCTCGGTGTGCGTGCCAGGTCTGGAAAAACTAACTTAACCGATGTAACGGGATTGTTGAGTTATTCAATTTGCACATATGGATCGTTAAAAAACGACGTGTAGATTTTCAGATACGAATTTATTAAGGATCGTATAATAAAAATTTATATTTAAAAATAATACTTATGGTAAAAGGTATTATTATTTAATAATACTTTAGATAAAGTAATTATTTAAAACTTAGGATATAATTATTTTATTAACTACTCGTATTACTAAATGGTTATTAATATAAAACTAAAATATATTATGTTTATTAATTTAATAATAAATCAATAATCACTTATGTTATGAATTAATTAATATTTAAGTAATAAATACTTATGTTAAAAGTTTAATTATTAACATATTAAATATGATTATATCATTTAGATTTATTATAACTTAACTAAATTAATCTAATATAAGTAAACTTATAGTGTAACTTATATTATATCAAACAACGTTATAATAAATACTATTAACATCAATGATATATAATTTATCAAGGTTGACTTAGGTTGACTAGAGTTGACTTTAAGTTGAATTTTTGGTTGATTTTCAAGTTTGACTTTTGTTGACTTAAGTTGACTTTCTAAAAATAGAAACTTTTCCTAAAATAGAAACTTTTCAAAAATAGAAACTTTTTTTTTAAATTAGAAATTTTCTAAAAATAGAAACTTACTATAAATAGAAACTTACCTAAAATGGAATATTTCAAAAAAAGGAAACTTACTAAAAATAGAAAGTATATGTAATACTTTAACTTAATCAATTATAATGTCGCGTACTACTAAACCACATCAAGCACTAGGACTATCATATTATGACCCGACATAAGTTAGATATATTCTGACCTACTTTATTATTTAGGTTGGAGTTTAGATCACTCTTGATCTACTTTATTCGTGTACTTATTAACTCTTCAGTGCATTCTAAGGTGAGTTATAGTCCCACCTTTTTCTACTGTTTTAAATCTTTTTAGAATGAGAATACATGCTTTTTGTTTTAAGTATTTGACACAAGTAATCAAAAATGGTAAATTATTCATTTGTGAGTTGAACAAAAATATACCTTAGCTTGGTAACTTGTAGCTACGGGCTCTGTACCGTAGGCACGAATCCTATTGATAGATCTATTGGCCCTGACCGCCCCATTCCTTGCTAGTCGCGCTAGTTTTCAAGGGAATGTTTAATCCTTTGTTAGAAGATACACCTGTTCAGTGTATGATCCATAAAAGGGTAGATAAACCGAGTTAAGTTAGGTTACCAGGTGCTCATGGGATAAATATAATAATATTTTTAAGACGTTTCTCAACATTAAATCTTGTGGTCTAATTTAATTCAAGCTGTTTTATTAAACCTATATCTCACCAACATTCTTATGTTGACAGTTTACTCGCATATTTTATTCTCAGGTGATGATTAATTATTTGTTTCCGCTGGCTAGAGAGTCTGCATATTGTGTCGCAGATTTCATTTAAACAATTATTACAATTGAATTCACTTTTCATACATTTTTTTTATGGTTGTTGGTTGACGTTTTGAGTCAACATTTATTACATTTGGTTGTCTTTAAAACTTTTAAAATATTTGGATTTCCTTTTTGGGTAAACTCTTTCAATAAATGAATGCAATGGTTATTTAAAAAAATTCATATAGAGTTTTCGTTCAAGGTTATGGGACCAAGTAAATGTTGGTCGTCAAGGTTAATTTGACGGGATGTTTCAGTTGGTATCAGAGCCTTGGTTGTAGGGAACTAGGCGGTCTTAATGTGGTTAACCCCGAGTCTATAAGGTGCATTAGAGTCTAGTCTATAGCCTGACCTTTTATTGTAATAGCATAATTATGCGTTATATGTTTATTAACGGAATAAATATAGGATACATCCTTATTATTCTCTCTCTTCTATATAATTGCAATTATTATCGTGTTATAGTAAATGTGAGATGTGATTCTCGACATGCTAAATGCTATATGTGAAATATGGTTCTCACCATATTATGTATGCATTATAAGTTCATTATTCGATAACTATCACAACTATTATGTTATTATTCTTTAACTATTATCATAGTTATAACCACTATTTCTATACCTATCATATGTTCTAATCATAACACTGGTATTATCCTTAATACTAACGGTGGTGTTATTCTGTGTTGAATATCATGCCTCCTCGTGAATCTAATGAAGCTCGCTTTCAGCGATTGTTGGTAGAAGGTATCGCTGCTGCCACTGCTGCTATTGCCACAACTCTTCAGAATAATATCAATAATTAAAACAATGGCAATAATGGGAATGGAAATGGGAACCAATCTGGTTGTTCTCATACGACCTTTATGGGAAGTACGCCCCAGGAGTTTTGTGGTACAGAAGGACCCGTCCGTCTTTCACGTTGGTTTGAGAAGCTGAAATCTATATTCCGAGCTAGCAGGGTCCGAGAAGAGGATAAGGTGAACTTTGCCAGCTGCACTTGAAAGATAGTGCATTGAGCTGGTGGAACAATCATGTTAGTGCTGTTGGGGATGAGGTAGCATATGGCCTTACTTGGGAAGCTTTTAAGCAAAGAATGATCACCCGCTACTGTCCGAAGGGTGAACTTAAGAAACTGGAGACTGAGGTTAAAAATCTGAAAATGAAGGGAAACGACATTGATGCGCATGATCAGCGATTCTTTGAATTGACTCTTATGTGTCCTAATGCTTTTCCTACCGAAGACCTCAAGATCGAGGCTTATATTGAAGGATTGTCTGAGTTGATTGAAGTTGGGGTTAAATAATGTGAACCTCGAACTATTGAAGTTGCCATAGCTATGGCACACAAGCTAAATGACAAGATTTTGCGTAAGGCAAAGAAGACTTCGTCTGGGGAGACTAGCAATGAGGTTGCTAAGAAAGATGAGAGTGGAAAGCAGAAATGGGAAGGTAACCGCAACTCTAATCACAATCAGCATAAGAGGCGTAATAACTCGGGTTCTAAACAAAGTAACCAGCGTCCGACGTGCCCTTAGTGCTACAAACCCCATACTGGGTACTGCACTATGGTGTGTTCTAATTGCAACAAATAAGGACACATATAAGGATTGTAAGAGTTCTGCTCCTGCTACAACTGCTGCTACTGTAAAGGAACCTACTAATGGGAAGGATAAAGTTGCTGCACCGAAGGTTTGTTATGGGTGCGAGAAACCAGGGCATTTTATTGATTCATGCCCATATATGAAATGTCCCGTTCATAATAATTATAAACGTTTCATATTAATTGATTTCGTTGCGAGGTTTTGACCTCTATATGAGATGTTTTTCAAAGTCTGCATTCGATTATTGAAACAAATCATAACCTTTATTTTATCGATAAAGGTTTAAAATATTATGACGATTATCAAATAATGACAATTTAAAATATAGCGTTTTCACATGACTATTACATAATGATATACAATAATATTATACATCAATATAAGTCTTCGAATGCAGTTTTTTTAAACAATATTATACAAGCATGCAACAGCGGAAGCTCTCAATAATCACCTGAGAATAAACATGCTTTAAACGTCAACAAAAATGTTGGTGAGTTATAGGTTTAATCTTTATCTTAAATCATAATAATAATAATAATAATAATAATAATAATAATAATAATAATAATAATAATAATAATAATAGGCCACAAGATTTCAATTATAACCGCACACGTAACCCGTGTACAAAATAATGCGCGTAACCCGCGAATTAAAAATCATTCATATGGAGAACACCTGGTAAGCGACATTAACAAAAATGCATCTAGAATATCCCCATCATTCTGGGACTCTCATTGGACAAACCGGTCATTAAACGGTAAAACCCCCTTTTATAATAATAATAATAATACTGCTTATATATATATATATATATATATATATATATATATATATATATATATATATATATATATATATATATATATATATATATATATTCAATTATAGTTTAAAATAAATATAGCGTTAAACTTAGCCAGCTCCCTGTGGAACGAACCAGACTTACTAAAAACTACACTACTCTACGATTAGGTACACAGCCTATAAGTGTTGTAGCAAGGTTTAGGTATATCCATTCTATAAATAAATAAATAACTTGTGTAAAATTGTATCGTATTTATTGTTATTTCGTAACAAAAATAATAGTATTTCGTACTACACCTCGCACACATCAAGTATTTTTTGCGCCGTGATATCGGGCAAAAAGTCACATTTTTACCCCCTAAATCAGACCCTAAAACAATAAAGATTAAAACTTTGTCGGAAAAATTATCGCTTTTTTGGGTGATTTTGTAGATTAAGTAATTACAAAGGCGATGCAAAAAGAATCAAGTAAAACGGAGCTAAAACGAAGATTCTAGAGCAAAAACGGTGAAAGACAAGAAATCAAGTTACGATCCAGTGAATCAAGGCACGATTAGCACACCATACGGCTTGCCATACGGCCTGCCAGTATGGATAAGCCCTGCCAGATACGCCCCACCAAGTGCCTTCACCATACGGCCTGCCTTGCATACGGGTTGCCAAATACGCCCTGCCATACGGTCTGCCAGGGTATTTGGCAGAATTCCAAGTCTATTTAAGGGCCTTTCTCCATTCATTCCAAGACACACTCAACTTGCAATTCAATTCACATTTTCAATATTTTAGTTAGTTTTTAGTAGTAGTTAACTTAGCTTTTATTTTTCGGAGGATATCCCGGCGAGTCCCAGCGATCTAGGGCAGATTAGTTAGGCCTTTTCAGGTTTTTATCCAAAACGCTTTTCTTTTGTATTAAACATGTTTTCTTATCTTTTATGTTTAATAATGCGTTTCGATATTGCCATGATAGCTTAATTTATCTGTATGTTGCCATGATAGAAGTTTTGGGTTAGCGTAATTATGTTAATATAGTACGGTTATTGTTATAATGTTGAACTAGGAAGTCTGATAGATTTGTATGCTAGCATTTTAAGGATTGACCAACTTAGGTTGTGATCAGGACTTGTCCACCTATATGAAATTAGCTACTTCATAGGATTAAGACCCCTGGTTATACTGTATCTGAAGATTCTATGAACTCGGTATGGCCGGAGTTCCCGAGAGGCATTTAATGTACTTTTAGGAGACTGAACCTAGGAATTGAGACATGAATGACCTAGTATGCCTATTGACTGTTCTAAAGAGACCTCTTAGGAGCTGTTAAGATCTAGTTAGTACCTCTACTGTATGACCCAAGCCTATTGCATGTTATTGTCTGATTGTTGCCCTAGGTCTTAGTCATATCAACTGTTTAGGTACTTATTAGGTTTCTATCTGCTTTACTATCAGAATATTAACTGCAATGCTGTATAATTTTTGATTTGTTGTGATCTCACTAGTATGATGTAATGGTTGTTAGTTTCCACTTAAGGTTTTGCCAACTTAAACCGACGGACTCCTTCCGTTTGTGATCAGTGTTCAATCAACACGACACGTTGTTTTTCAGTTATCTAAACTGATAACGAGGGATAGGATTAGAGATTAACTTACTAATAAACCTAGTACTCTACTGAGGATAACCTCTGAGGTATTGTTACACTTCAGTTATAAGACCAAGTGACATACTTCTCACTGCTCAAAGAGAACTCCGAGAGTTCAGAGATAAGTAGGTCTGTGTAATTGGCTCATCCAACCAGATCAACATCAATCCAAGCATAGTCTTAACATAAGCATAATTACCTTTCCCTAACCCAATACTGATATCTTGGTCAACATCTCCCTGATCTGCATACTCCGGATATCCTTCCTCTTTATTTACTTTTCTGCATTTAGGACCTTTAGCTAAAATCAACTACTATCTTTATCTAGGTAATTTAACTAAAAGACAATTATCCACTTGATCTTAAATTCGTTAATCAGCATAAAATTCGACACTAGGTTAACTTACACCTTCTACACCTTAGAAAGTAAAAGTAAATTTAGGCCCCGCAAAATATAAATAAACGAAGACACTGTGTGCTACCGAATCGGACACCCTGCTGTAGTGACTCAAACTTTTTGATGTTTATATATATATTAAATGAAATTGTTATTTACATGATTAAGTGTTTCCAACATGTTAAGCAATCAAACTTGTTAAGACTTGATTAATTGAAATAGGTTTCATATAGAAAATTGACCACCCAAGTTGACCGGTGATTCACGAACGTTAAAACTTGTAAAAACTATATGATGATATATATATGGTTATATATATAGTTAACATGATTTTATTATAAGTATGTATCTCATTAGGTATTTTAACAATGAGTTATATACATAAAAATGAGACTATTAATTTAAGAAACTCGAAAACGATATATATAACGATTATCGTTATAACAACGTCTTACTAGGTACATATAAATCATATTAAGATATTGATACACTTGGTTAATTATGTTAAATTATAAGTAAATATATTATTAAGTGTATTAACAATGAAATACATATGTAAAAATAAGACTACTAACTTAATAATTTCGAAACGAGACATATATGTAACGATTATCGTTGTAACGACATTTAACTGTATATATATATCATACTAAGATATATTATATATCATAATATCATGATAATATAACAATTTAACATCTCATTTGTTATAATAAACAATGGGTTAACAACATTCAACAAGATCGTTAACCTAAAGGTTTTAAAACAACATTTACATGTAACGACTAACGATGACTTAACGACTCAGTTAAAATGTATATACATGTAGTGTTTTAATATGTATTCATAAACTTTTGAAAGACTTCAAGACACTTATCAAAATACTTCTACTTAACAAAAATGCTTACAATTACATCCTCGTTCAGTTTCATCAACAATTCTACTCGTATGCACCCGTATTCGTACTCGTACAATACACAGCTTTTAGATGTATGTACTATTAGTATATACACTCCAATGATCAGCTCTTAGCAGCACATGTGAGTCACCTAACACATGTGGGAACCATCATTTGGCAACTAGCATGAAATATCTCATAAAATTACAAAAATATGAGTAATCATTCATGACTTATTTACATGAAAACAAAATTACATATCCTTTATATCTAATCCATACACCAACGACCAAAACACCTACAAACACTTTCATTCTTTAATTTTCTTCATCTAATTGATCTCTCTCAAGTTCTTTCTTCAAGTTCTAAGTGTTCTTCATAAATTTCAAAAGTTCTAGTTTCATAAAATGAAGAATACTTCCAAGATTGCAAGGTTACTTCCAAGTTTTCTAAATCCATTCCAAGTAATCATCCAAGATCAAGAAACCTTTGTTACTTACAGTAGGTTATCTTTCTAATACAAGGTAATAATCATATTCAAACTTTAATTCAATTTCTATAACTATAACAATCTTATTTCGAGTGGAAATCTTACTTGAAATTGTTTTCGTGTCATGATTCTGCTTCAAGAACTTTCAAGCCATCCAAGGATCCTTTGAAGCTAGATCTATTTTTCTCATTTCCAGTAGGTTTATCCAAGGAACTTGAGGTAGTAATGATGTTCATAACATCATTCGAGTCATACATATAAAGCTATCTTATTCGAAGGTTTAAACTTGTAATCACTAGAACATAGTTTAGTTAATTCTAAACTTGTTCGCAAATAAAAGTTAATCCTTCTAAATTGACTTTTAAAATCAACTAAACACATGTTCTATATCTATATGATATGCTAACTTAATGATTTAAAACCTGGAAACACGAAAAATACCGTAAAACCGGATTTACGCCGTCGTAGTAACACCGCGGGCTGTTTTGGGTTAGTTAATTAAAAACTATGATAAACTTTGATTTAAAAGTTATTATTCTGAGAAAATGATTTTTATTATAAACATGAAACTATATCCAAAAATTATGGTTAAACTCAAAGTGGAAGTATGTTTTCTAAAATGGTCATCTAGACGTCGTTCTTTCGACTGAAATGACTACCTTTACAAAAATGACTTATAACTTATTTTTCTGACTATAAACCTATACTTTTTCTGTATAGATTCATAAAATAAAGTTCAATATGAAACCATAGCAATTTGATTCACTCAAAACGGATTTAAAATGAAGAAGTTATGGGTAAAACAAGATTGGATAATTTTTCTCATTTTAGCTACGTGAAAATTGGTAACAAATCTATTCCAAACATAACTTAATCAACTTGTATTGTATATTATGTAATCTTGAGATACCATATACACGTATACAATGTTTCGACCTATCATGTCGACACATCTATATATATTTCGGAACAACCATAGACACTCTATATGTGAATGTTGGAGTTAGCTATACAGGGTTGAGGTTGATTCCAAAATATATATAGTTTGAGTTGTGATCAATACTGAGATACGTATACACTGGGTCGTGGATTGATTCAAGATAATATTTATCGATTTATTTCGGTACATCTAACTGTGGACAACTAGTTGTAGGTTACTAAAGAGGACAGCTGACTTAATAAACTTAAAACATCAAAATATATTAAAAGTGTTGTAAATATATTTTGAACATACTTTGATATATATGTATATATTGTTATAGGTTCGTGAATCAACCAGTGGCCAAGTCTTACTTCCCGACGAAGTAAAAATCTGTGAAAGTGAGTTATAGTCCCACTTTTAAAATCTAATATTTTTGGGATGAGAATACATGCAGGTTTTATAAATGATTTACAAAATAGACACAAGTACGTGAAACTACATTCTATGGTTGAATTATCGAAATCGAATATGCCCCTTTTTATTAAGTCTGGTAATCTAAGAATTAGGGAACAGACACCCTAATTGACGCGAATCCTAAAGATAGATCTATTGGGCCTAACAAACCCCATCCAAAGTACCGGATGCTTTAGTACTTCGAAATTTATATCATATCTGAAGGGTGTCCCGGAATGATGGGGATATTCTTATATATGCATCTTGTTAATGTTGGTTACAAGGTGTTCACCATATGAATGATTTTTATCTCTATGTATGGGATGTGTATTGAAATATGAAATCTTGTGGTCTATTGTTACGATTGATATATATAGGTTAAACCTATAACTCACCAACATTTTTGTTGACGTTTAAAGCATGTTTATTCTCAGGTAAATACTAAGAGCTTCCGCTGTTGCATACTAAAATAAGGACAAGATTTGAAGTCCATGTTTGTATGATATTGTGTAAAAACTGCATTCAAGAAACTGATTTCGATGTAACATATTTGTATTGTAAACCATTATGTAATGGTCGTGTGTAAACAGGATATTTTAGATTATCATTTAATCTACGTAAAGCTTTTTAAACCTTTATTTATGAAATAAAGGTTATGGTTTGTTTTAAAAATGAATGCAGTCTTTGAAAAACGTCTCATATAGAGGTCAAAACCTCGCAACGAAATCAATTAATATGGAACGTTTTTAATCAATAAGAACGGAACATTTCAGTTGGTATCCGAGCGTTGGTCTTAGAGAACTAGAAAATTTGCATTAGTGTGTCTTATCGAGTTTGTTAGGATGCATTAGTGAGTCTGGACTTCGACCGTGTTTTCTTTAAAAATGATTGCTTAACATTTTTGTTGGAAACTATATATTATTAACATGTATATATTATGTGATATATTAATCTCAAAACATGTTTGATATTGTGTGATAGATGTCTACCTCTAGCACAAATCCCATTGACTCACCTAATAATAACGAAGAGTCGAATATATATTGGACTGATTCACAAGTTCCCGAAGAAGAACCGGAAGAAGAATCAGAACCGGAAGAAGAATCAGAACCGGAAGAGGAGGAACCGGAGGAGGAAATAGAACCGGTGGGGGAAATAATAAAACGATTAAGTAAAATAAAATCCTTAACCAACCGACCAAGGTTAATTATGGTCAATGGTGTTTCCGCCAAGGAAGCAAAATATTGGGAGGATTACCAAATCTCCGATGAATCGGATTCCGACGAGAATTCCGATGATGTTATAGAAATTACCCCAACTGAATTTAAAAAGGCAAAAGAAAATAATAAGGGAAAGGGCATAAAAATAGAGAAATCTAATTCCAACCCCGATGAACTTTATATGTATCGTCAACCCCCGAAGCCCTTAAGTTGTAACAATGACCCGGGAACCTCTAAACCACCAGGTTTTTCTAAACCGTTGTGGAAAACGACAGCTCATATTAGGGGAACATCATATATCCCTAGAAACTTGACAAAATGAACCAAAACCAAAGAAGAAGAAACGAGCGAGTCGGAATAAGATAGTTGTATTCGTGTGGTGTAATATATGTAATATAGTGTGCTTATGCTTTATGATATATGTAAAAATTGCTTGTATTAATAAGTATTTTTTTTATGAATCTAACTCTTGTCTATTTTACAGTATAAAAACACAAAATGGATAGACAACCCAATATTTTAAGAGACCTACCCGGAGACATGATTGATGAAATCTTGTCTAGAGTCGGTCAGAATTCTTCGGCACAACTATTTAAGGCGAAATCAGTTTGTAAGACATTCGAAGAACGTTCCAAGAATGTCTTGGTTTATAAGAGACTTTCGTTTGAAAGATGGGGGATATCACATTGGGAAACCCATAAGTTACGATGTGTTTACTTTGACGCATATATTGCGGGGAACCCAAATGCTATTTTACGCAACGGGTTAAGAAATTATTTTGACTCAATGTAGGCGAATATAGGACTTCATGATTTAGAAAATGCGGCTAACATGCAACATAAAGAAGCATGCTATGCTTACGGGTTAGTAATGTTCGCTTCTCACCAAAGTGAGAAAAAGAACATCGGGCTACAACTATTAAACAAAACATTCCCACAAGTGACGGAGTCGGTAATTGGGGTAAGAAATGAGGTTTTTAGGTTATTACGAGACTGTTGGTCATTACGTAACCCTCGTCCCTTTGACGACGTTACAACATGCTATCTTATCAACGGCCATAACGGTTATGTTCCACAAGACCAAGGATGGGAAGTAGTCCTAGTAAAACCAGAATGCATGACTTGTTTCTGGACGTATGAATTACGTGTCTTTATTGCCTTTGCTGAACGACTTGTGTACTAGCTAGAATTATCTTCACAACTATCTTGTATCAAAGTTATTGTGTGCTATATTTCATGATTTATGTAAAATAAGCGGTATTGTAAGTTTGTAAAATATTGTATAAAAGTTTGAACGCGAAATATTATTATAATCAGTTTTTCATATAGAATTGTAGTAGTTGAATTGTATATTAGCTACTAAGTATGAACTTAACAGGTAGGTACTACCCTAATTTAAACTTATAAAACGCTAATATGAAGAAAAAACTTTTATAAATGAGTTCATATTATGCTACGAAATACTATTAACTACTCTTAATATTCTGTATGATTAACTTGTTCCATTTGACTATTTTAAAGGAAATGGTACCGACTACTCGACACACCGTGAATATGAATGAAGAGGAATTCCGTACTTTTCTAGCTTCAAACATAGCCGCAGTACAGGCTGCGCTACATACCAACAATAATCTTAGATCTAGCAGTACAGGAAATCGTGTAGGATGCACCTACAAAGAATTCACTGCCTGCAAACCTTTGGAATTTGATGGAACCGAAGGAGTGATCGGATTGAAACGGTGGACCGAGAAGGTCGAATCGGTGTTTGCCATAAGTAAGTGTACTGAAGAGGACAAAGTGAAGTACGCTACGCATACCTTCACAGGTTCTGCGTTAACATGGTGGAATACCTATCTAGAGCAAGTGGGACAAGATGATGCGTACGCACTACTGTGGTCAGCATTCAAGCACTTGATGAACGAGAAGTACCGTCCCAGAACCGAGGTCAATAAGCTCAAGACAGAACTTAGAGGGTTACGAACCCAAGGATTTGATATTACCACGTACGAAAGACGATTCACAGAATTGTGCCTATTGTGTCCGGGAGCGTTCAAAGATGAGGAAGAGAAGATCGAAGCGTTTGTGAAAGGATTACTGGAAAGAATCCAAGAAGATATAAGTTCACACGAGCCCGCCTCCATACAACAGGCATGCAGAATGGCTCACAAACTATTGAACCAGATTGAGGAAAGAATTAAAGAACAGCCGGCTGAAGAGGCCAATGTGAAGCAAGTCAAAAGAAAGTGGGAGGAAAACGGTGATAAGAATCACCAATACAACAACAACAGCAATTACAATAATAATCGCAACAATTATCCCAACAATCGCAACATCAATCGCAACTACAACAAACGGCCCAACAACAACAACAACTACAACAACAACAACAACAACAACAACAACAACAACAAAAACAGCAACTACAACAATCATTCCAACAACAATAACAACCGCAACAACAACAACTATCAGAAGCAGCTATGCCAAAGGTGTGAAAAGTATCACTCGGGGTTCTGCACCAAATTTTGCAACAAGTGTAAAAGAAATGGTCATAGCGCGGCGAAGTGTGAGGTCTATGGACCAGGGATTAGCAGAACGAAAGGAACAAATGGTGTCGAAACGAGTAATGGCGGAGCAAGTAGTGCCGGAGCAAGTTATGCCAATGTAGTTTGTTATAAATGTGGAAAATTGGGCCACATTATTAGAAATTGCCCGAACCAGGAGAACACGAATGGACAAGGCCGCGGAAGAGTTTTCAATATTAATGCGGCAGAGGCACAGGAAGACCCGGAGCTTGTTACGGGTACGTTTCTTATTGACAATAAATCTGCTTACGTTTTATTTGATTCGGGTGCGGATAGAAGCTATATGAGTAGAGATTTTTGTGCTAAATTAAGTTGTCCATTGACGCCGTTGGATAGTAAATTTTTACTCGAATTAGCAAACGGTAAATTAATTTCAGCAGATAATATATGCCGGAATCGAGAAATTAAACTGGGTAGCGAAATATTTAAGATTGATTTGATACCAGTAGAGTTAGGGAGTTTTGATGTAATAGTTGGCATGGACTGGCTGAAAAAGGTGAAAGCAGAGATCGTATGTTATAAAAATGCAATTCGCATTGTACGAGAAGAAGGAGAACCCTTAATGGCGTACGGAGAAAAGGGCAACATGAAGCTACATCTTATTAGTAATTTGAAGGCACAAAAACTAATAAGAAAAGGTTGCTATACTGTTCTAGCACACGTCGAGAAAGTACAAACTGAAGAAAAGAGCATCAATGATGTTCCCGTCGCAAAAGAATTTCCCGATGTATTTCCGAAAGAATTACCGGGACTACCTCCACATCGATCTATTGAATTTCAAATAGATCTTGTACCAGGAGCTGCACCAATAGCTCGTGCTCCTTATTGACTCGCACCCAGCGAGATGAAAGAACTGCAAAACCAACTGCAAGAACTATTAAAACGTGGGTTCATTCGACCAAGCACATCACCATGGGGAGCTCCTATTTTGTTTGTCAAGAAGAAGGATGGTACATTTAGGTTGTGTATTGACTACAGAGAGTTGAACAAACTTACCATCAAAAACCGTTATCCACTGCCGAGAATTGACTACTTATTTGATCAACTACAAGGCTCGTCGGTTTATTCGAAGATCGATTTACGTTCTGGATATCATCAAATGTGAGTAAAGGAGGATGATATTCCAAAAACTTCTTTTAGGACGCGTTATGGTCATTACGAGTTTATGGTTATGCCGTTTGGATTGACTAACGCACCAGCTGTGTTCATGGACCTTATGAACCGAGTGTGTGGGCCATATCTTAACAAGTTTGTCATTGTTTTCATCGATGACATACTTATTTACTCAAAGAATGATCAAGAGCACGAAGAACATTTGAGAAAAGTGCTAGAAGTATTGAGGAAAGAAAAACTGTACGCTAAGTTTTCAAAGTGTGCATTTTGGTTGGAAGAAGTTCAATTCCTCGGTCACATAGTGAACAAAGAAGGTATCCAGGTGGACCCGGCAAAGATCGAAACCGTTGAAAAGTGGGAAACCCCAAAAACTCCGAAGCATATATGTCAATTTTTAGGATTGGCTGGTTACTACAGAAGATTTATCCAAGATTTCTCCAAAATAGCAAAACCCTTGACTGCATTAACGCATAAAGGGAAGAAATTTGAATAGAAGGATGAACAAGAGAAGGCGTTTCAATTATTGAAGAAAAAACTAACTACGGCACCTATATTGTCATTGCCTGAAGGGAATGATGATTTTATGATCTATTGTGACGCATCAAAGCAAGGTCTCGGTTGTGTATTAATGCAACGGACGAAGGTGATTGCTTATGCGTCTAGACAATTGAAGACTCACGAGCAAAATTATACGATGCATGATTTGGAATTAGGCGCAGTTGTTTTTGCATTAAAGACTTGGAGGCACTACTTATATGGGGTCAAAAGTATTATATATACCGACCACAAAAGTCTTCAACACATATTTAATCAGAAACAACTGAATATGAGGCAGCGTAGGTGGATTGAATTGTTGAATGATTACGACTTTGAGATTCGTTAGCACCCGGGGAAGGCAAATGTGGTAGCCGACGCCTTGAGCAGAAAAGATAGAGAACCCATTCGAGTAAAATCTATGAATATAATGATTCACACTAACCTTACTACTCAAATAAAGGAGGCGCAACATGGAGTTTTAAAAGAGAGAAATTTAAAGGATGAAATACCCAAAGGATCGGAGAAGCATCTTAATATTCGGGAAGACGGAACCCGGTATAGGGCTGAAAGAATTTGGGTACCAAAATTTGGAGATATGAGAGAAATGGTACTTAGAGAAGCTCATAAAACCAGATACTCAATACATCCTGGAACGGGGAAGATGTACAAGGATCTTAAGAAACATTTTTGGTGGCCAGGTATGAAAGCCGATATTGCTAAATATGTAGGAGAATGTTTGACGTGTTCTAAGGTCAAAGCTGAACATCAGAAACCATCAGGTCTACCACAACAACCTGAAATCCCGGAATGGAAATGGGAAAACATTACCATGGATTTCATTACTAAATTGCCAAGGACTGCAAGTGGTTATGATACTATTTGGGTAATAGTTGACCGTCTCACCAAGTCAGCACACTTCCTGCCAATAAGAGAAGATGACAAGATGGAGAAGTTAGCACGAATGTATTTGAAGGAATTCGTCTCCAGACATGGAATACCAATCTCTATTATCTCTGATAGGGATGGCAGATTTATTTCAAGATTCTGGCAGACATTACAGCAAGCATTGGGAACTCGTCTAGACATGAGTACTGCCTATCATCCACAAACTGATGGGCAGAGCGAAAGGATGATACAAACGCTTGAAGACATGCTACGAGCTTGTGTTATTGATTTCGGAAACAGTTGGGATCGACATCTACCGTTAGCAGAATTTTCCTAAAACAACAGCTACCATTCAAGCATTGAGATGGCGCCGTTTGAAGCACTTTATGGTAGAAAGTGCAGGTCTCCGATTTGTTGGAGTGAAGTGGGGGATAGACAGATTACGGGTTCGGAGATAATACAAGAAACTGCCGAGAAAATAATCCAAATTCAACAAAGATTGAAAACCGCCCAGAGTCGACAAAAGAGCTACGCGGACAGTAAAAGAAAAGAAATAGAGTTTGAAATTAGAGAAATGGTCATGCTTAAGGTTTCACCTTGGAAAGGCGTTGTTCGATTTGGTAAACGGGGGAAACTAAATCCAAGGTACATTGGACCATTCAAGATTATAGATCGTGTCGGACCCGTAGCTTACCAACTGGAGCTACCTCAACAACTCGCGGCTGTACATAACACTTTCCATGTCTCAAATTTGAAGAAATATTTTGCTAAAGAAGATCTCACTATTCCGTTGGACAAAATCCAAATCAATGAAAAACTTCAATTCATTGAAGAACCCGTCGAAATAATGGATCATGAGGTTAAGAGACTTAAACAAAACAAGATATCGATTGTTAAGGTTCGATGGAATGCTCGTAGAGGACCCGAGTTCACCTGGGAGCGTGAAGATCAGATGAAGAAGAAATACCCGCATTTATTTCCAGAAGATACGTCAACACCTCCAACTGCTTAAAATTTCGGGACGAAATTTATTTAATGGGTAGGTACTGTAGTGACCCGAACTTTTCCATGTTTATATATATATTAAATGAAATTGTTATTTACATGATTAAGTGTTTCCAACATGTTAAGCAATCAAACTTGTTAAGACTTGATTAATTGAAATAGGTTTCATATAGACAATTGACCACCCAAGTTGACCGGTGATTCGCGAACGTTAAAACTTGTAAAAACTATACGATGTCATATATATGGTTATATATATAGTTAACATGATTTTATTATAAGTATGTATCTCATTAGGTATTTTAACAATGAGTTATATACATAAAAATGAGACTATTAATTTAAGAAACTCGAAAACGATATATATAACGATTATCGTTATAACAACGTCTTACTAGGTACATATGAATCATATTAAGATATTGATACACTTGGTTAATTATGTTAAATGATAAGTAAATATATTATTAAGTGTATTAACAATAAAATACATATGTAAAAATAAGACTACTAACTTAATGATTTCGAAACGAGACATATATGTAATGATTATCGTTGTAACGACATTTAACTGTATATATATCATACTAAGATATATTATATATCATAATATCATGATAATATAACCATTTAACATCTCATTTGTTATAATAAACAATGGGTTAACAACATTCAACAAGATCGTTAACCTAAAGGTTTTAAAACAACATTTACATGTAACGACTAACGATGACTTAACGACTCAGTTAAAATGTATATACATGTAGTGTTTTAATATGTATTCATACACTTTTTAAAGACTTCAAGACACTTATCAAAATACTTCTACTTAACAAAAATGCTTACAATTACATCCTCGTTTAGTTTCATCAACAATTCTTCTCGTATGCACCCGTATTCGTACTCGTACAATACACGGCTTTTAGATGTATGTACTATTGGTATATACACTCCAATGATCAGCTCTTAGCAGCCCATGTGAGTCACCTAACATATGTGGGAACCATAATTTGGCAACTAGCATGAAATATCTCATAAAATTACAAAAATATGAGTAATCATTCATGACTTATTTACATGAAAACAAAATTACATATCCTTTATATCTAATCCAAACACCAACGACCAAAAACACCTACAAACACTTTCATTCTTCAATTTTATTCATATAATTGATCTCTCTCAAGTTCTATCTTCAAGTTCTAAGTGTTCTTCATAAATTCCAAAAGTTCTAGTTTCATAAAATCAAGAATACTTCCAAGATTGCAAGGTTACTTCCAAGTTTTCTAAATCCATTCCAAGTAATCATCCAAGATCAAGAAACCTTTGTTACTTACAGTAGGTTATCTTTCTAATACAAGGTAATAATCATATTCAAACTTTAATTCAATTTCTATAACTATAACAATCTTATTTCGAGTGGAAATCTTACTTGAAATTGTTTTCGTGTCATGATTCTGCTTCAAGAACTTTCAAGCCATCCAAGGATCCTTTGAAGCTAGATCTATTTTTCTCATTTCCAGTAGGTTTATCCAAGGAACTTGAGGTAGTAATGATGTTCATAACATCATTCGAGTCATACATATAAAGCTATCTTATTCGAAGGTTTAAACTTGTAATCACTAGAACATAGTTTAGTTAATTCTAAACTTGTTCGCAAATAAAAGTTAATCCTTCTAAATTGACTTTTAAAATCAACTAAACACATGTTCTATATCTATATGATATGCTAACTTAATGATTTAAAACCTGGAAACACGAAAAACACCGTAAAACCGGATTTACGCCGTCGTAGTACCACCGCGGGCTGTTTTGGGTTAGTTAACTAAAAACTATGATAAACTTTGATTTAAAAGTTGTTATTATGAGAAAATGATTTTTATTATGAACATGAAACAATATCCAAAAATTATGGTTAAACTCAAAGTGGAAGTATGTTTTCTAAAATGGTCATCTAGACGTCGTTCTTTCGACTGAAATGACTACCTTTACAAAAACGAATTGTAACTTATTTTTCAGACTATAAACCTATACTTTTTCTGTTTAGATTCATAAAATAGAGTTCAATATGAAACCATAGCAATTTGATTCACTCAAAACGGATTTAAAATGAAGAAGTTATGGGTAAAACAAGATTGGATAATTTTTCTCATTTTAGCTACGTGAAAATTGGTAACAAATCTATTCCAAACATAACTTAATCAACTTGTATTGTATATTATGTAATCTTGAGATACCATAGACACGTATACAATGTTTCAACCTATCATGTCGACACATCTATATATATTTCGGAACAACCATAGACACTCTATATGTGAATGTTGGAGTTAGCTATACAGGGTTGAGGTTGATTCCAAAATATATATAGTTTGAGTTGTGATCAATACTGAGATACGTATACACTGGGTCGTGGATTGATTCAAGATAATATTTATCGATTCATTTCTGTACATCTAACTGTGGACAACTAGTTGTAGGTTACTAACGAGGACAGCTGACTTAATAAACTTAAAACATCAAAATATATTAAAAGTGTTGTAAATATATTTTGAACATACTTTGATATATATGTATATATTGTTATAGGTTCGTGAGTCAACCAGTGGCCAAGTCTTACTTCCCGACGAAGTAAAAATCTGTGAAAGTGAGTTATAGTCCCACTTTTAAAATCTAATATTTTTGGGATGAGAATACATGCAGGTTTTATAAATGATTTACAAAATAGACACAAGTACGTGAAACTACATTCTATGGTTGAATTATCAAAATTGAATATGCCAATTTTTATTAAGTCTGGTAATCTAAGAATTAGGGAACAGACGCCCTAATTGACGCGAATCCTAAAGATAGATCTATTGGGCCTAACAAACCCCATCCAAAGTACCGGATGCTTTAGTACTTCGAAATTTATATCATATCCGAAGGGTGTCCCGGAATGATGGGGATATTCTTATATATGCATCTTGTTAATGTTGGTTACCAGGTGTTCACCATATGAATGATTTTTATCTCTATGTATGGGATGTGTATTGAAATATAAAATCTTGTGGTCTATTGTTACGATTGATATATATAGGTTAAACCTATAACTCACCAAAATTTTTGTTGACGTTTAAAGCATGTTTATTCTCAGGTGAATACTAAGAGCTTCCGCTGTTGCATACTAAAATAAGGACAAGATTTGGAGTCCATGTTTGTATGATATTATGTAAAAACTGCATTCAAGAAACTGATTTCGATGTAACATATTTGTATTGTAAACCATTATGTAATGGTCGTGTGTAAACAGGATATTTTAGATTATCATTTAATCTACGTAAAGCTTTTTAAACCTTTATTTATGAAATAAAGGTTATGGTTTGTTTTAAAAATGAATGCAGTCTTTGAAAAACGTCTCATATAGAGGTCAAAACCTCGCAACGAAATCAATTAATATGGAACATTTTTAATCAATAAGGACGGGACATTTCACCTGCGACCTAACAACACCGCAGAAATAAAACCGTCCGTTAGTGGCATATCACTGTTTCTCTTGGCGCCGCTGCCGGGGATCGAATATTTTGATCGAGAAAGATTTTAAACAGACAATGTATTGTTTGGTGGTGTCTAAGAAAGACAATTATACACGGACTTGGTTATTGGATTTTCCGAACAGTCTCCAATTATATTGGAACCAAAAGGATCCTGCCTCTCTGTAGTCGGCCTGGCTACCTAGATACAAGTAATCTGTGAAAAGTTCTATCAGTTGAGATATCCGATCTGGTTAGCGACCGAATTTCGAGAATAATTGTTTTTATTAAATTATCGATCCTTTTAGTAAATTAATATTTTCTAAAAGTTACTTTTAAGTCTTTTTATTAACAAAAAATAAAAAAAAAATGGAACAACAAGACACCCTTGCTTCTATGCATAAGTCATGCTTAGAGGAAAGAGGAGGACCAATCACCTTAGGAACCGAAGGAATTCCTGAAATCAGTTCGCACATGATTAAACTAGTCAGTATGATCTATAAATTTCAAGGATTACCGACTGACGATCCTAACTTTCATATAAACAAATTTATCAGTCTAGTTGACTC
The DNA here is from genome assembly GCF_046630445.1 of Rutidosis leptorrhynchoides. Lineage (NCBI taxonomy): Eukaryota > Viridiplantae > Streptophyta > Magnoliopsida > Asterales > Asteraceae > Rutidosis > Rutidosis leptorrhynchoides. Next base: position 79,075,250 of record NC_092341.1, on the reverse strand, counting down.
TTTTAAGAAGGAATCAAACGAGAAAAACATTTTAAAACTTCATCTTTTTCAATATTCACTTTCTAAACACGCTTCAGCATGGTTTAACGCACTTAACCCGAATTCAATTCATACATGGGAGGATTTTGCCACTAAATTCCTAAACGAATATTATCCACCCTCCCTACAAACCTGTTTAAGAAATGACATCACTAACTTTGCTCAAAAAGAAAATGAGTCATTGTGTCTAGCATGGAATAGAGTAAAGATGATGCTTAAAAGATGTCCGAATCATTCGTTAAGTCGGGCAGACATAATCTGTACGCTTTACAATGGTTTGACCAAGGATGATAAGTCTCTCCAAGACATGGCCTCGCAAGGCAATTTCATGTCTCGAATAGCAGATGAAGCATGGGATCTCTTGGACATGATAGCTGCACAACAGGAAGATTGAAACAATGAAGCTGCTGAGAAGGATGACGTCTTCACTCATACATTAAAAATGCTGGAAACCAGGTTACAAGATCTCACCCTCACTCTTCAAAGTTTACAAATTCCTAATAACTCCGATGCTACTAGAACCAATCTAAGGTATCGTTACCCTAGATGGGCATATAAACAGCAAAATAGCTAGGATTATAATATAATTTTTCCATTGCAAAAACCTACTCTCCACTCTAAGAAAATTTTAGCTGAATTTATGAAAAAGCAATATATGATAAACCTTCAAGTCATAGAATGCCAGAACTAGTTCGACACTTTGATAAAGACTTTTGGAGAATTAATCACAAATTTTCAGCTTACGCTTAAACGCTTAACCACTAAAATTGATATAGAGTGTAGTGAGTTTGATGCCCTAGTAATTACTAGAGGAGGAAAAGAAACAACTGTCAATATACCCATACAAGATTTTTCTGATAAGGAACCTGTGCCAATTGACCCAGTAGTCAATCCACCGGAACCTATCTCTCCTAAGGCCCCGGAAATTATTCCGCGCGCCCGCATACCTTTCCCAAGTAAGGCTTAGGAAGGCTTAACAAGAAACACAATTTTCTAAGTATTGGGATATTATTAAGAATTTGCATTTGAATGTACGTCTAGTAGATACTTTAGTAGAAATGCCAAACTGCGCTAAATTTTTCAAAGAACTGCTTTCAAACAATGAGAGATTAAGAGAGATAGTTAGCTTGCCCTTAAGTGAAGAATGCTTGTTAGTGTTATAGCATCGAATTCCCCCTAAGTTAGGAGATACAGGAAGATTTACGGTACCTTGCTACCTGCAAGATGTCCAAATTAGCAATGTGTTAGCAGACTTAGGAGCCAGTGTAAACCTAATGCCCTATTCATTATTCAAGTAGCTAGGATTAAATGACTTAAGGCCAACCAGAATGACTATCCACCTCGCAGACAGATAAGTTAAAATTCCTAGGGGAATAGCTGAAGATGTCCTAGTTAGAGTGGATAAGTTCGCGTTTCCCGTTGATTTCGTCATTATGGATATTGAGGAAGACAAGAAGGTCGCACTCATTCTTGGCAGACCATTCCTAAATACTGCCAAGGCCGTAATTGACGTTCACGAGAAATCATTAAAGTTAAGGGTTGGAGGAGAAGAAATCACATTCAATGTTGATCGCCTCATGAACCATCCTAAGGAAGAGGATGTGAATCTCTCAGATTCTTTTCAAGAGCTTGTCAATGAATACTTGGAAGAGACTATGGCCATTTGCAGTCAAGATCAAATTTCTAAGGATCTGTTCTTTACACCTCCTGAAGGAAATCTCGACAACCATTCAGCCAAAGACCTTAGTCATCTCATATCTCCCCTCTCTGAAAATAACTTTCTTGGCAATACTATTCAAATAGCACCGCTAGGATAAAGTATTCCTTTACCTCTATTAAGGAGAAGACCGAATGAAGAAACATATTTCATTCCGGTATATCAGAAACCTCAGTCAAGGGAAGACTGTGAGGAGTTTCCCGAACCTACCTTCGAAACTAAAGAAGAAGTTTCTGAAGAAGAAGCATTAAGAAGGACAATTTCCAGAAATGAAGAACAGATAACATCTGTGACCGCTACTGAAGAATCAGAATTCCAGGAGAAATACGACTCGTTAGACCGTAAGGAGATAGCTAGGATGAAGCCATCTATCGAGGAGCCTCCGGAATTGGAATTGAAGAAGTTACCCGAAAATCTGGAGTATGCATTCTTAGAAGGAAAATCGCAACTCCCTGTGATCATATCGAAAGACCTCACGCCACAAGAAAAGGCGAAATTGATTCAAATCTCGAAATCACATAAGAAGGCAATTGCTTGGAAGATCTCCGACATCAAAGGGATCAGCCCCAACTATTGCACCCACAAGATCTTCATGGAAGACGATTTCAAACCATCAGTTCAGAGGCAAAGAAGGGTCAACCCTATGATTCAAGAAGTCGTCAAGAAAGAAGTAATCAAACTTCTGGACGACGGTCTGATCTATCCAATCTCTGATTCACCATGGGTCAGTCCTGTTCAAGTGTTACCCAAAAAGGGAGGGACGACCGTAATTCAAAATGAGAATAATGAGCTTATTCCAACTCGGGAAGTCACCGGTTGGAGGGTTTGCATAGACTATCGTAAATTAAACGATGCAACCCGGAAGGATCATTTTCCATTACCTTTCATTGATCAAATGTTGGAATGTCTATCAGGAAATGCATACTACTGTTTCCTAGACGGTTTTTCCGGCTACTTTCAAATTCCCCTCGATCCAAAGAACCAAGAGAAAATAACCTTTATTTGTCCTTATGGAACATTTGCCTATCGTCGTATGCCCTTTGGGTTATGCAATGCACCAGCTACATTTCAGCGATGCATGGTGGCAATATTCCACGACATGATTGAACGTTGTATGGAAGTCTTCATGGACGATTTCTCAGTCTTTGGTAGTTCCTTTGATTCATGCCTTTCAAACCTTGACAAGATGCTTGTGACAACCCGGAAATTTCCAACCAAATTTAAACTTTAATCTTTATATGTTTCCGACACGATAAGCAATATTTGTTAAGTTAAATTTCAAGAATTTTAAACTATGTTCATACATTCATTCAACCTCGACCAAGTTCCAACGATTCACGAACCATTAAACGAATATGATTATATATGTATATGTGTATATATATTATAACTTGAAACGTAAACAAAATATTAGATTAAATACTTTATATGATTGTATCTGTTTCAAAATGTTTATCAATGGAATTAGAAGATAAGATCAAATGATTGAATTATCAGATATATTGAATTATGATTACAAGTCTCTGTTGAAAGGCCCACGTTGATTTGAAAAATCTTTCCATTTTAACAATATTCGAAAAATGGTAAAGTGATTTATAAATAAGAACAAATTGTCAATCATTGAGAACTAGACAAAGGATAGTAGAAGATTGAATCTCATAAAGACTCGATTGATCTATTTAGTTTCAAATGTACAAAAACGTTTTCAGTTTAAAAAGAACTTTATTATTAAAACGTATATAACTTTTATAAATATCTAGAGCCACTTTTGACAACTCATTACTTAACTAGTATGATAAAGATAACGATATTTATATTTTATTTTATTAAATATATATAACGATTTAAATTAATATTATATATTTATACGCGTATTATACGTACATAGTTTTATACTTTTACTATACTTAAACTTTACCTTTACTTTATTTTTACTTTACTTTAACTTTAAAAATTTACTTTAATAATTCATACTTTAATAATTCACTTTAATAATTCATACTTTAATAGTTCACTTTAATAATTCATACTTTAATAATTCACTTTAATAATTCATACTTTAATAATTCACTTTAATAATTCATACTTTAATAATTCACTTTAATAATCCAAAAATCTATTATAAATAGAATTCAATAGGTTTTATTATTTCATAGAAACTTGAAAATATTTTTATCTAAACTCTCTCAATCGATTTACAAATATATATTTACTCCGTATTATTTCAAGATATTATTAGTATACATAAAATATTACGACGGAGTGATGTCCGAGTGATTTCGAAATTGTTTTTCGAGTGGGATAGGATTAAGAAAATTATGGGTTATAGCTATGGAGGTGATTGAGTATGGTTCATGGGTATGCTCGTGAGGTCAATATAGTGTTTATCATTTCCGTTGCGCCTACGTACCTTTCCTGCAATATTGAATCTCAATATTGATACGTGAGTACTCATAATTTAACTTTTACATACTAATAGTGTATCCCTGACTAGTGCTCGAGTATTTAGGATTATGCATGCTTGTACTTTTGATATTGCCATTAGACAGGTTAGGTTGAATGTTGAATTAGTTACACTTGCGGTTGAGATAAGGTATAAGATATGCATGTCCTTGGAAAGCTAGCGAAAAATTAAGAACTTTTCCTTTAGATATCGAATGGTTTCGATGAACGGATTAGAATTTATAATCAATTGAATTTTCGATATTTTTATTAAAAATGATTATTATTATCATCGTTTTTATCGTCGTTCTAGTTTTATCTTATTATTATCATTATTATTATCTTTATCAATAAAAGAGATTTATCATTAAAAATTGTGATTTTTTTTATTATTACTATCGTTATTATCGTTAAAGTTATAATTAGTATTATTATTATTATCCAATTATTATTATTATTATTATTATTATTATTGGTAATATTATTATTATTATCATTATTAATATATATATCATTATTTAAAAATGGTTATTGTTATTGTTATTATTATTATTACTATATTATCATTAAGATAATTATTAGTATTATCGTTAATAATGTTATAGTAACTATCATTATTAATATTAGTGTAATTAAAACAAATATTTGTAACACCTAATTATTTTGATTACTATTATTATCATTATTATGAACACGATATAAAAGACGATTAAAAGCTATTAAACGAAACGATTAGGAAATAATGGGTAAGAGTATCATGATGAAATTAAAATATTATAAGATATTGATTTAGATAAAATTATCGTTCTTATTATTTTTATCATTACTATTATTATTAAAAGTATCGTTAGTATTAAAACTATCATTTTAACAAAAATTATCATTTTAATAGAAATGTCATTGTTACTATAAAATATCATTATTATTATTATTTTAAATAGAATTATTATTTTAAAGATAATATTAAAAATTATCATAAATATTAAAGTTATCATAATTAGAATTATCGTTTTATCATAACGTCATCTTAGTAATTATAAATATTGATATTTTTATAATAATTATTATTATTACAAAATAATACAACTTTTACTTACTATCATTATAGATATTATTTTATAAAATAAATATGTGATACAAACATATTTTACTACGTGTAATAACTTACTTTAATAATACATATCATATTATCTTTATGATATTAAATGAACCCTATAAATTTTATTACTTAATATATATATATAAGTATATTTTATTATATAAATTTAATATAAAATTTTATTTATTAATAAATAAATTATATTATTTACTCTAATAAATCTTTTAAAAATATTTAAAAATATAAAACAACGATATTTAAACTATATATTAATCATGTATAGATTTTTGGAAATTATTTTGAGTCAAATTTACTTTTGTTGACTTTTGCATATTAGTCTCGAGCATTAGGATTGTGGTACACTATGACTTGACCTAATTTGTTAGACAAATATTGACCAACACATAAATATATATAATTAATTTAGGTTCGTGAATCCGAGGCCAACCTTGCACTTGTTCAATGACGTTATATGTATTTTTACTACGAAATACAGTATGGTGAGTTTCATTTGCCTTTTTACCCTTTATATTTTTGGGACTGAGAATACATGCGCTTTTATAAATGTTTGACAAAATAGATACAAGTAATTGAAATTACATTCTATGGTTGAATTATCGAAATCGAATATGCCCCTTTTTATTAAAGTCTGGTAATCTAAGAATTCGGGAACAGACACCCTAATTGACGCGAATCCTAAAGATAGATCTATTGGGCCTAACAAACCCCATCCAAAGTACCGGATGCTTTAGTACTTCGAAATTTATACCATGTTCGAAGGAGGATCCCGGAATGATAGGGGATATTCTTTTATGTATCTAGTTAATGTCGGTTACCAGGTGTTCACCATATGAATGATTATTTTTGTCTCTATGCATGGGACGTATATTTATGAGAACTGGAAATGAAATTCTTGTGGTCTATTAAAATGATGGAAATAAATGATTATGATAAACTAATGAACTCACCAACCTTTTGGTTGACACTTTAAAGCATGTTTATTCTCAGGTGTTAAAGAAATCTTTCGCTGTGCATTTGCTCATTTTAAAGATATTACTTGGAGTCTTTCATAGCATATTTCGAAGAACGTTACATTCGAGTCATTGAGTTCATCAAAGATTATTATTAAATCAATTTATAGTTGGATAGTGGATATTATGAAATGGTATGCATGCCTGTCAATTTTCGATATAAAGAAAGATTGTCTTTTAAAAACGAATGTAATGTTTGTAAAATGTATCATATAGAGGTCAAATACCTCGCAATGTAATCAACTATTGTGAATCGTTTATAATGTATATGAACGGGTCCTTTCAGTTGGTATCAGAGCGGTGGTCTTAGCGAACCAGGTCTGCATTAGTGTGTCTAACTGATAAGTCGATAGGATGCATTAGTGAGTCTGGACTTCGACCGTGTCTGCATGTCAAAAGTTTTGCTTATCATTTTGTGTCGAAAATTAACTACTTATCATCCTCAGGAAATTACCTGCTTATCATTTTTAGTCTAAGACACGTCTTGCTGCATTGATTGCATGAATAGTGTATAGACAAAAATTCATATCTTAGCATATCTTCTAAATCATATCTTATCGTATCTGTTACTTTAACCTTTGCCTGACATATCCCGCAAAGTCCTCCGTAATCTACGGAATCTTTTGATCTATATATTTATATATTTATATATATATATATATATATATATATATATATATATATATATATATATATATATATATATATATATATATATATATATATATATATATTCTATGTAATTAGAATACCATCCGTTAGCCAAAATCATTTCATAACGAAAAAAAAATCCTTTATCCAATCGTACGAAATGGAATTCGTCATCAGTTCAAGTCACTCAGATTCCGAAATGGAATCCCATTCAAGCTCCGAAAGCAGTGTGACCGGAATAGATCAACCAATCAGTCATCACCTATTCTGGATGAATTGGGGATGGGTTCGTAGCCTCCTCAATCATTGGAGACAAGAAGAAGGTGATCCCTTCCATCCACCACATTGCCCTCTTGACGAAGAACCTGAAGCACTTACCGGCGAACCTGTCCGAAACACCATGTTCTCGCTCATTTCCAGAGTATCTCGTCACGATTATATATTACATCAAATTTTAGATTTTATTTATCCGCTCGTCCAAACCGACAATCACCCCGGTGTAATAGAAGAAGTCAACGAGCTTCGCGCTCGGGTAGTGGCTTTGGAGAATATGGTGCAGAGATTACAAACACCAGCAGCAGCATCAGCAGCATAACCAGTACCACCATCATCAACGCCAACAGTACCATTACCACCTCCAACCACAACCGCGTCGTAAACCTCAACTTCACAATCTGTCTCACGAGCATCAACATCATACGCACCATAGATACCAAGGAGTACCAACAACAATAACTGACGAAGTATTAATTCATAACTTCATTGGAGAAACATTCCGGGGCGATTATGTAATCTCTAAAGTCTTAGAGATTATCTAATCTAGCCCTAACCATAAATCAGTTAAGCGAACCAAAAATGATAGAAGGAAGAGTAGAAACCCTGACAAAAATGGTGTGTGATTAATAAGCTAAAATTGCTTTACCAACAGCATCAGCAGTACCATCAGAGTTACCAGCATCGTCAGTACAGTCAACATCCGAATCAACAACACCGATAACATCACAAACTCCGTCAGTTCAAGAATCACTGTGGACATCATTACAATCAATAACGTGTATATTGTATCAACGAGTTATGAAGAATTAACTCATTCCCTCTGAAGAAATTATATGTATATTATATATATATATATATATATATATATATATATATATATATATATATATATATATATATATATATTGAAATAAATCTTTCCGTGCTAAACTATTGTGTGTGAATCTTAACTACTCGGTTAATTCATATTACAAATATGCAATAATGTACGTCCTTCGGTCGCAACTTAACCAGCGTTAACTACAATCTCTGTCGCAATTCAACAAATTCCAATTCATAATAAATCAATTATATATTTGATTTTACACTTTTATCATCGATGTACCCGAAACTTTTCAGATAACATTATTCGTACTTTGCGAAATTCACAAGAATTCCACGAACCGAACATCATACATCAATAAATAACGAAGTATTGATTCATAATTTCAATGTCATTAAAGAAATACTGCGTAAAAGTTATGTACTTTTTAAAGCCTTTAGGGATTATTAAATTCTAGTTTCAACCGTAAATCAAATGAGTTTAATTTAACATTAACTTATTAAATCTATGTTACATCTGAAGAAAATATACATATATATATTTTCATAAAGACTGTAATAAAATTCTTTTGTACAAAATATTAATTGTGAAATTTTTTTTTTAACGGGTAGGTAATACCCGAGAGATATATAAATTCACAAATAATATATTACATTCTTCGAATCTGATTCAGCAAATCATCCTTTATACTCTCTACTTTCACAACAATATACATTCTTTTATAGAAATCAAAACAACCATACTCATTCAAAATTTAATTACATATTCTGATTTTGAAATCTCAAAATTCAACTCGAGATATGACCAAAATCATCACTCTTAGATCCTTACATCTTTCACAAGCTATATTTTGACTTCAAAACTATGTTAGAACATCAAATGTATGTTAACGATTACAATCTGTGTTCAAACCCTTCAAAAATTTCTGAAGACACTTCGAATGATGAGCAATCGAGATGATGATCCAACCACATGTTACCCACAGTTATGTACCCGAAAAACTCTTGAAACCAAAGTAAAAGTTTAAACAACGTATCCGCGTCAGATTCTTTGGCATTTATTAGCAAAAATAACTTTGCGACTCCTATTCAAAGTAGCCAGTTTTGTCACAGCTCCAGCAAGTCAACTTCAACTTTTCAGTCAGACTAACCTTATTATAACCTTGAGATATACACCATCGTTACCAGGGAACCTTTTACATTCCACCACATTATTAGCAGATGTACCAACAACTTCATTACCCTTTGAATTTAGCCTCTCCAAAAAGTCATTATAATTATTTATTAAAACCCCATCATTTACTCATTCGCATCTTGTAATGAGAATTTCCATACGAATCATTGGGAATTAGCAATCAGTATTTTGAAATCTCGCAGCATGTCTACACCAACAGTTATATGTATATATATAACATCTATCTTCTGGACTTAATTTGAATGTGAAGTTTCTGAAAAACACTCCGAACTAAGAATTGGTGCTCCAAAAATGGAAAAAATGCTGATGAAGCAGCAAAAACTAAAAACGAATTTAAACTGTAAAAGCTGGATGATAATGATGAAGTGTGCTGGCAAAGCGCAGAAAAAGAGAAGTTTTGGCACTGGAAAACGGATTGAGCAAAGTAGGAAGGAGGCTTTGGACAAATTACAAAGACTGAACCTGACTTCAAAGGATCCAAATGATTCAGTACCTGCTGAAGTCATTAACGAATACCTTGCTCCTGACTCTAAACCCCTGCGGACAATATTCTTCATCATCCTCTGATATTAGAAATTCTAAAATATCATCATATCTTTCATTATAAATATCCTCCATATTTCTGAAGATATTTTCTTAATTTTTCTTATTTGAAATCATTTACCTCTTCGCACTATCTGTATTACATCATAAAAGTAACTATTTTAGTTTCTAAATTCTGAAACATTCAAGTTTAAAATAGGAATATTTTGAAGTAGTGTTGGGAACTGAAGCATGAATTAGTATAATATAATGACACTTAATCAACGTGATTATATTACAGTAAGTCATGCTGAGTTTCTAAATGGAACGTGATGATTCACAGATCATAATATCATCATGTGCCATGTTATACGACTCTTGTATTCTATTTAACCTCTAAAATATCAAGAAAATATTTCTTGATGATTCGGCCTTTTCCAAGGTATTCTACTAATTTGACAAGTCAAGATCGTGCCATCATAATTTCCTTCCTAGAACATTAACAATGTTCATTCCGAAATTCATATATGTGAATTCTGGACCATTACAAGCGGTGCTTAATCGCAAGAAGAAGAAACAAAATGACAAAACTCCGAAATAGAAATTGGGGTATAAATTGCAGTAAATAAAAGAGAGCATTAACTGTGAATGATAATGATTATAGTAGACAGAAGCAGAGACTTTGAAATATAAGGGAACATATAAAGCCCAACGATAAACCAGAAATTATAAACCATATATATCGATGCATATAGCAATATAAAGACACGAGAGAACTAGAAACACTATAAACCCAAGAGTATAGTAGAAGTAAATAGATTCTTCCGGCGGTAGATGAAAAAGAAGAATGACCGATATAAAAGTTAGAAGTATATCGAGAATCAGAACTGGATGGAGCATATTGATGAATACTTTAAAATATGAGTTGAGGGGAAAAGAACAGAAGGTGATGAAACATGACTAGGAACTTAAAAATTAACAGATTTAACTCACACAATGGCGGAATAAGTGAATCAAACCCTCTAGTGAATAGGTTAAGTTTTTTTTTGATTAATTTAGTCAAACCACAACTAAATCAAGTGTGATTAGATCAACACCTAGAGCTATTATTCACCACCTGGGTGATTTGGACTGAGAGAAAATCGGAGGAGCTCACTAGATCTGAGTGTGTGTAACAAATGAGAGGCTTAACCTAAAATGAAGAACATAAGACTTTATATACCCCTGATGTTGACTCACCCATACGATTCATTCATCACGCGTACGAGTTGGCTTCATCAGCTGTACGGGTGATCACTCACTCGTGCCTTCTCATTTAGGTTGTAATTGTGACTTAGCTCAGCATCAACCGTACGTATGAGCCTGTCAGCCGTACTAGTGAGGCTTCGCTCGTACGTCTAACTAAGTCTAACATAGTCAAACATCTAAATCTCGTTCCTGCAGTTCCTGTAACCACATACAAACACGGATAGGATAATAACGAGCAATCATGGTGGCCTATAAACTGTTGTACCTGCAATGGACGTGGGTAGATGTCTAGAGACTTGCATAAAATGCATCAACAGAAGGTGTGAGTTGTAAGGAAACGAAGGAGGTGAATTTATAAGAAAATCTCCGACAGAACAATTAAAATGGACGATCGCATTTAAAGCGGATCCTAATTCCCTTGATTACCGGAGAGTCAAATCTTATTAAGAAGATTTTCTTTAAATCCCTTGAAATCTGGGAATCAATCATATCTACATCAAATGATAAGATGAATCTACACTTACTCATTTCACTCTTCTATGTTAGCTTCATTCGTACTCTTCATATAAATGGATTGTTTATCCAAATTATTCGCTGATGATAAAACTCTAATTTTCAGCCCGTATGCATCATGAAAACATACTTATTATCATTCATGACCTTTCCACTCAAATTTTGGGACGAAATTTCTTTAACGGATAGGTACTGTGACAACCCGGAAATTTCCAACCAAATTTAAACTTTAATCTTTATATGTTTCCGACACGATAAGCAATATTTGTTAAGTTAAATTTCAAGAATTTTAAACTATGTTCATACATTCATTCAACCTCGACCAAGTTCCAACGATTCACGAACCATTAAACGAATATGATTATATATGTATATGTGTATATATATTATAACTTGAAACGTAAACAAAATATTAGATTAAATACTTTATATGATTGTATCTGTTTCAAAATGTTTATCAATGGAATTAGAAGATAAGATCAAATGATTGAATTATCAGATATATTGAATTATGATTACAAGTCTCTGTTGAAAGGCCCACGTTGATTTGAGAAATCTTTCCATTTTAACAATATTCGGAAAATGGTAAAGTGATTTATAAATAAGAACAAATTGTCAATCATTGAGAACTAGACAAAGGGTAGTGGAAGATTGAATCTCATAAAGACTCGATTGATCTATTTAGTTTCAAACGTACAAAAACGTTTTCAGTTTAAAAAGAACTTTATTATTAAAACGTATATAACTTTTATAAATATCTAGAACCACTTTTGACAACTCATTACTTAACTAGTATGATAAAGATAACGATATTTATATTTTATTTTATTAAATAGATATAACGATTTAAATTAATATTATATATTTATACGCGTATTATACGTACATAGTTTTATACTTTTACTATACTTAAACTTTACCTTTACTTTATTTTTACTTTACTTTAATTTTAATAATTCACTTTAATAATTCACTTTAATAATTCATACTTTAATAATTCACTTTAATAATTCATACTTTAATAATTCACTTTAATAATTCATACTTTAATAATTCACTTTAATAATTCATACTTTAATAATTCACTTTAATAATTCATACTTTAATAATTCACTTTAATAATCCAAAAATCTATTATAAATAGAATTCAATAGGTTTCATTATTTCATAGAAACTTGAAAATATTTTTCTCTAAACTCTCTCAATCGATTTACATATATATATTTACTCCGTATTATTTCAAGATATTATTAGTATACATAAAATATTACGACGGAGTGCTGTCCGAGTGATTTCGAAATTGTTTTTCGAGTGGGATAGGATTAAGGAAATTATGGGTTATAGCTATGGAGGTGATTGAGTATGGTTCATGGGTATGCTCGTGAGGTCAATATAGTGTTTATCATTTCCGTTGCGTCTACATACCTTTCCTGCAATATTGAATCTCAATATTGATACGTGAGTACTCATAATTTAACTTTTACATACTAATAGTGTATCCCTGACTAGTGCTCGAGTATTTAGGATTATGCATGCTTGTACTTTTGATATTGCCATTAGACAGGTTAGGTTGAATGTTGAATTAGTTACACTTGCGGTTGAGATAAGGTATAAGATATGCTTGTCCTTGGAAAGCTAGCGAAAAATTAAGAACTTTTCCCTTAGATATCGAATGGTTTCGATGAACGGATTAGAAGTTATAATCAATTGAATTTTCGATATTTTTATTAAAAATGATTATTATTATCGTCTTTTTTATCGTCGTTCTAGTTTTATCTTATTATTATCATTATTATTATCTTTATCAATAAAAGGGATTTATCATTAAAAATTGTTATTTTTTTATTATTACTATCGTTATTATCGTTAAAGTTATAATTAGTATTATTATTATTATTATCCAATTATTATTATTATTATTATTATTATTATTATTATTATTATTATTATTATTATTATTATTATTATTATTATTGGTATTATTATTATTATTATCATTATTAATATATATATATATATATATATATCATTATTTAAAAATGGTTATTGTTATTGTTATTATTATTATTACTATATTATCATTAAGATAATTATTAGTATTATCGTTAATAATGTTATAGTAACTATCATTATTAATATTAGTGTAATTAAAACAAATATTTGTAACACCTAATTATTTTGATTACTATTATTATCATTATTATGAACACGATATAAAAGACGATTAAAAGCTATTAAACGAAACGATTAGGAAATAATGGGTAAGAGTATCATGATGAAATTAAAATATTATAAGATATTGATTTAGATAAAATTATCGTTCTTATTATTTTTATCATTACTATTATTATTAAAAGTATCGTTAGTATTAAAACTATCATTTTAACAAAAATTATCATTTTAATAGAAATGTCATTGTTACTATAAAATATCATTATTATTATTATTTTAAATAGAATTATTATTTTAAAGATAATATTAAAAATTATCGTAAATATTAAAGTTATCATAATTAGAATTATCGTTTTATCATAACGTCATCTTAGTAATTATAAATATTGATATTTTTATAATAATTATTATTATTACAAAATAATACAACTTTTACTTACTATCATTATAGATATTATTTTATAAAATAAATATGTGATACAAACATATTTTACTACGTGTAATAACTTACTTTAATAATACATATCATATTATCTTTATGATATTAAATGAACCCTATAAATTTTATTACTTAATATATATATAAGTATATTTTATTATATAAATTTAATATAAAATTTTATTTATTAATAAATAAATTATATTATTTACTCTAATAAATCTTTTAAAAATATTTAAAAATATAAAACAACGATATTTAAACTATATATTAATCATGTATAGATTTTTGGAAATTATTTTGAGTCAAATTTACTTTTGTTGACTTTTGCATATTAGTCTCGAGCATTAGGATTGTGGTACACTATGACTTGACCTAATTTGTTAGACAAATATTGACCAACACATAAATATATATAATTAATTTAGGTTCGTGAATCCGAGGCCAACCTTGCACTTGTTCAATGACGTTATATGTATTTTTACTACGAAATACAGTATGGTGAGTTTCATTTGCCTTTTTACCCTTTATATTTTTGGGACTGAGAATACATGCGCTTTTATAAATGTTTGACAAAATAGACACAAGTAATTGAAATTACATTCTATGGTTGAATTATCGAAATCGAATATGCCCCTTTTTATTAAAGTCTGGTAATCTAAGAATTCGGGAACAGACACCCTAATTGACGCGAATCCTAAAGATAGATCTATTGGGCCTAACAAACCCCATCCAAAGTACCTGATGCTTTAGTACTTCGAAATTTATACCATGTCCGAAAGAGGATCCCGGAATGATAGGGGATATTCTTATATGTATCTAGTTAATGTCGGTTACCAGGTGTTCACCATATGAATGATTATTTTTGTCTCTATGCATGGGACGTATATTTATGAGAACTGGAAATGAAATTCTTGTGGTCTATTAAAATGATGGAAATAAATGATTATGATAAACGAATGAACTCACCAACCTTTTGGTTGACACTTTAAAGCATGTTTATTCTCAGGTGTTACAGAAATCTTCCGCTGTGCATTTGCTCATTTTAAAGATATTACTTGGAGTCTTTCATAGCATATTTCAAAGAACGTTGCATTCGAGTCATTGAGTTCATCAAAGAATATTATTAAATCAATTTATAGTTGGATAGTGGATATTATGAAATGGTATGCATGCCTGTTAATTTTTGATGTAAAGAAAGATTGTCTTTTAAAAACGAATGTAATGTTTGTAAAATGTATCATATAGAGGTCAAATACCTCGCAATGTAATCAACTATTGTGAATCGTTTATAATGTATATGAACGGGTCCTTTCAATGCTCACCCGGTATGAAGAGTAAAATTTAGTTCTAAATTGGGAAAAATATCACTTCATGGTAAAAGAAGGGATAGTTTTAGGACATAAGATGTGATGACCCGGAAAATTTCGTCTTATTTAAACCAATTCTCTATACGATTTATTATTTTGACACGTTAAACAAAGTCTGTTAGATTGAGTCTCAAAATTTTGGAACTGTTTCATATATTCAATTACCTTTGACTACTCTCGACGATTCATGAACAATTATATGTATGTATATATGTATATGTACAAGTAAAAACGACTTTCCTACAGTAAAACACTATTTGCTACAGTGAAATCGTACTTTGCTACAGTGCTACAGTGAATTGCTACAGTAGCACTATTTGATGTCGACGAACTAGAAACAAAACGCCATGCGATCGCATGGCAAAAACACTGAAAACTCATGCGATCGCATAAGCTACAGTAAATGAAAAAGTATTATAAATACGCCAGTTTGTTCGACGAGTTACTCACCCCAATTTCTTTTCTTCCTTCTGTAAACGATAAGATATTTATAATTTTAATATTATAATTTAAGTTTAATAATAATAAGGTATTTACGAGGGTATTTTAATTCGGGTTTCAAACCGTTTCAAGCTAAGGTAATATTGGGTATTGTTCGGGGTATTGTTCTAGAATCCAAGGCCAACCATACAGTCGTCTACCATCATTACGTCTATGCTATTTCCCTACAATATTGAATCACAATATTGAACTTTGAGTTTATAGTCTCCCTTTTTAAATACTTTAAATATTTTTGGGCTGAGAATATATGCAATTTATTTTAAACGCGATAAGACACAAGTACATACAAAATTCTACACTGAGTTAAACCGAAAATCCCTTAGCTTTGGTAACTAGTAGCTGCTAGTACATAGGATATGGACTGGTGGGCGCGAATAATTGTATATGGATCCATAGGGCTTGACATCCCCGTCCGAGCTAGAGCGCTAGCCTTTTAACGGACGTATGTTATTTGAGTTTAAGACACGTTGGTTTGCGTGTATTAAAACGAATGGGGTAATTATCACTATAGCATTAAGTTTAGTTACCAGGGTGCTCTGTTACGTAGAATCTATTGATAAACTTTTGATGAAATCTTGTGGTCTATCTTTATATATGTTTATGACTCGAGCAATTAAACCTATAACTCACCAACATTCGTGTTAACTTTTTAGCATGTTTTATTCTCAGGTCCTTAGAATGCTTCCGCTGTGATGTGCTTGTTGCCTGCATGGAGTCTCTCATGCTTTGTACAAAGTTTATTGCATTCAAAATAAAACTGCGTTGTGTAATAAATAATTGGACTGTGATGTCAACCTGTAAATTAAAGACTTATGTATTTCGGAGTTTTGCTTATACCTAAGCACTTGCCCACATGTTTATAACTTTCTATGTTTAGAAAGTCACTTATTTTAATGAATGCAATATTTTATCAAAACGTATCATATAGAGGTCAAAACCTCACTGTGGAATCAATGATTAACGTGCCGCGTCAATAGCGATTTTGACGGGTCGTTACATAAGATCTCTAAAGCAGGAATAGAAGTTGATAAGGCTAAGATTGAGACCATCACTAAACTTCCAGAGCCTACCACGGTAAAAGCGGTAAGGAGTTTCCTAGGACACGCCGGTTTCTACCGACGTTTCATTAAGGATTTTTCAAAGGTCACACGACCTCTCACTCATCTTCTAGGAAAGGAAGTCCCGTTTGTCTTCAATGAAGAATGTCGAAAAGCATTCAACTATCTGAAAGAACAGCTAACACATGCACCGATCATGATAGCTCCTGACTGGAGTCTACCCTTTGAGATCATGTGTGATGCGAGCGATTTTGTAGTTGGATCAGTGCTTGGACAACAGGTAGATAAACACTTTCATCCAATCTATTACGCAAGCAAAACCTTAACCGGAGCTCAGGAGAATTACACTACCACGGAGAAGGAGCTGCTAGCCGTAGTATTTGCCTTCGACAAATTTCGTTCCTATCTTATTCTGTCCAAGACTACAGTCTATACAGATCATTCAGCCCTCAAATATCTATTCACAAAGCAAGACGCAAAGCCAAGACTCCTACGATAGATCTTACTCCTTCAAGAATTCGACATCGAGATTAAAGACAAGAAAGGAGCAGAGAACGTCGTAGCAGATCATCTTAGTCGTTTGGAGAACCCAACGATGGAAAAACTTGCAGAACAA
The DNA here is from genome assembly GCF_046630445.1 of Rutidosis leptorrhynchoides. NCBI lineage: Eukaryota > Viridiplantae > Streptophyta > Magnoliopsida > Asterales > Asteraceae > Rutidosis > Rutidosis leptorrhynchoides. Next base: position 79,057,539 of record NC_092341.1, on the reverse strand, counting down.
GATATCAGAGATAAATTTCTGGAAGAACAGCTTATGAGTTTAGGACAAACTCACATAGGATCACAATTTATTGACACTCCTTGGTATGCCGACATGGCCAACTACCTAGTTGCCGGAGTAGTACAAAAGGGTATGAGTACCTCCCAAAGAAGGAAGTTCTTCAGGGACGCCAAGTACTACTACTGGGGAGATCCTTGCCTGTTTAGAATTTGCCCTGATCAGATAATCAGGAGGTGCGTAGATGAAAAGCAAGCAACAGAGATTCTTCACCAATGTCACCATGGACCAACTGGAGGTCATCATGGAGCAAACTTAACCGCAAGGAAAGTCTACGAATCAGGATTCTACTGGCCATCTATATTTCGAGATACGCAAGAGCTTGTAAAGTGTTGCGACGCATACCAAAGACAAGGCAATATCTCTATGAAGAACGAGATTCCTCGGACTAATATCCAAGCTTGTGAGATCTTCGATATATGGGGATTAGACTTTATGGGCCCATTTTCAAAGTCTAACGGGAAAGAATATGTTCTCGTAGCAGTAGATTACGTCTCCAGATGGGTCGAAGCTCAAGCATTTCCAACTAATGATGCCAAAGTCGTCACAAATTTCCTGAAGAGACTATTCTGCAGATTTGGAGCTCCCCGTGCAATAATAATTGATAGAGGCACACACTTCTAAAACACTCAGTTTATGAAGGTGATGCAACAATACGGAGTTACCCACAAGATGTCCACTGCCTATCATCCGCAGACCAACGGACAAGCAGAGGTCACGAATAGAGCACTCAAAAGAATCTTAGAACGCACTGTCGGCCATCATGGAAATAAATGGGCCGAAAAACTAGATGATGCTCTGTGGGCATTCCGGACTGCTTACAAGAATCCTCTAGGAACTACACCCTACTGAATGATCTATGGAAAAGCTTGTCACCTTCCGCTGGAACTCAAATATAAAGCTCTCTGGGCGCTGAAGACCTGCAACCTCGATCCCTCAGTTACCGGAAGACATAGGAAGATGGAATTGAACGAACTCGCCGAATTGAGAGACCAAGCTTATGAAACGTCATACATCTACAAGGAACGAACGAAGCTTACGCATGATGAAAAATTAATCCCTACAAAGTTCGCCCCTGGAGATAAAGTTCTTCTCTTCAATTCTCGGTTCAAGAAGTTCGCGGGAAAATTTAGATCAAGATGGAGTGGCCCATACAAAATTGTACACGCTTTTCCACACGGAGCCGTGGAGTTAGAAGGACCTACTGGTAATTTCAAGGTAAATGGTCATCGGTTGAAAGCCTATTTAGAAGACCACGATAAGGAGGAGCACCTCTTATCCTTTGATCCATTCTGAAGATCTAGCAAGGAAAAGTCGAGCTGTAACGACTTGATAAACAAAGCGCTCTTGGGAGGCACCCCTTTCTTATCCTTTTTATTTCTTATTATTTTCATTTCAATTATTTTCAGTCTTAAGATATTATTTCTGTACTAACAACTAAGCGCCATACTTGCGCTTAGTGCTTACAAGTTGTTGAATGTGTTTAGGCGCAATGCCAAGTTCAGGAGCATCAGCTTACATTCCCGTTCGCAGGAGGAGGACTCATGTCGTTTACTCATCCGGAAGCAGTGCTGATCAGAATAGGCCATCAATAGGGCAATTAGGCCCAAGGAGATTAGTATTAGAGAGCGTTGAGGAAGATATCGGCACAGCACCGCCAGCTCCTCCCGTCCGACAATCTAGACGTCTAGCTAGGAGACCGGCCGAGCATACACAGTTGCCAGATACGCATGAGCCACAAATGGTGATCCATTAAGGAGCTACACTGAGTGACCCTGATGTTGCATGTGCACTACTCAGAGATCAGCAGAGACTTTACAAGGCACTGAGAACATACCTCCAGCGTGAGGGGATGCCACGCAATACTCTGGGCCCATCTTCATTTAGGCTAGCACGCCGTGTTCAGCCGACACGATGGTCTACGCCCGGACATTCCACACCAGCTTCAGTTCACTCCGTTGCCTCAGCTGCTATGCCTGCACACGCTACTCCTATCCCTATCACGCCGCCAGTTCCAGTTACTGAGTTGCCAGAGGGTTGTCATTTAGTCACTATTCCTATTTCAGTGGAGCCGCCAATGGCCCAGGTATTTGAGATTACTGGGAGCATACCTGACGAGGAGCTCTTCCCAGACCTATCCCACCTGGAGATACCGACAGACTTATGTCTAGATTCTCTACTCGGCCCTGAGATGGATATAGGGCAGCCTTTCGAGCACTTGCCGATCCTGGAGGATGATGACGTCCTCAGATACTTTGCAGAGCCGACACAGCATTGACCAGGATAGTATCCCATAGACTATTTTATCTTTAGTTTATGTTTTAGTTTTTATCTTTTTGAAGCACTGTACTAAAAATTATATATAGTGGAAATGCTGCCTTTCTCTTCTTGTTCTTCATGCAGAAATATTATTAAAAGAGACTGGTATGTAGGAGATTGAATGTAGGAAGGCCCATCACTAGGAAAGTAACACGACCATAGGGAAGTAATCTTTCCTCAACCCTATTTCAATTATAACGCACTAAAATCTCTAAGTGTGGGGTGACCCCAGCAACTAACTTAGAATTTTAGAAGTCATGTCCTTGATTTATAAAGTATCAAAATATTCTTTCTAGAGAACATTAGGGACAATGTTCTTCTAAGTGTGGGGTAATGGGTAAGGTTTTTAAGGTCGAAAGTTTTAAAGTCAAGTAACCATAAAACGCCAGATTTTGAAAAATTCCTTTGTTCAAAAGTAATTAAGCAATGGATATTGGGTAATTTTGAAAAATTCTTACTTTATTTTTTCCCAAAAGATCTAATAAAATTGCTAGAAATCGGTTTTCGGAACATTTATTAGAACGGAACGATCAAGCTGAAACTAATGTTTTGTGTCAAAAGATTTCTTTTAAGAAAATACGTTAAAGGCTACGCATGATCAAGCACGACCCCTACTCTAAAAAGTGAGGAATCTTGGACCCAAAGTATCTGTATGACCTATCAAATCTACAGTACTTTGTTATTTCAATTGATGAGCGTGCCGGTGTGTGGCTCAAATTAGAACTTGGTTCAGCCATACGTTTCAAGGCCAATGGTTAGTAAGCGCCATACGTGGTGCAGGTGCGATACTCCTTCCGAAATCATTCTGAATAGAGAAGACAAAAAGCCATACGTTTCCGTTTCCACTCCACGCAATTTTAAACCAACCAACTCACATAAAGAGTTGATGAATCATAAATATTCACCCCAAATTCACTCCCAAAATACACCATTCACATTTCATTTCCCTTTCCATTCATCTAAAGATCCAGAGGTTAATGAAGAGATAGATCGATCTAATTCGCTTCAAAAGCACAAGTCGAAAGATTCCGAACCCCTGATTGTTTTTGATAGGTCAAAGTCCTATTTTCAGTGGATTATCACTTCCTCTCTTGGCACCAGGAATGAAAGATAAAAGTTATGAAGAAAGGGTATGCCGAAAAAGAAAAAAAATGTGTTTATGAAAGAGCAAAGTCTCTAATAAGGCAAAAAGAAACCCAAGGAGATGCCCTGAAGAAAAATGCTGAAGAGCAAAAGAAAATTCTAGACAAAGTCTTAGCAACATCCGCCTCTTCTGAAGAAAACCTTTACGGAATTCTCAGCCATTATCTATCCAAAATGGATATTCTGAAGAATCAAAGTCTATCAATTCTCTCAAATCAAAAGATCTGGATACCTTTCACCAAATTCATAAATTTCTAACCAAACCCTATTACCCGTCTTCCTCTTGAAATAGTGCTTAGGAAGAAGATCAATGCCGTCCTTACTTAACCGGTGGAGATATCGATGCTTTACCAAGCCTATGATGAGAACTGTTACATGACTGGCTTCTGAGTGACAATACAACTAGAATAGGACACCCTAAACACTTGAGTGATATGAGTGATCCGTCAGTGAGGAGCCTGATCATGTATACTCTACATCCGAGAGTTGGAAAGTACGCCTTTTCCACTATGGACGCAATTGAAATCTAACGGCCAAATCATCGAAGCTCGAAACTTTTTCTAATACTTTCGAAAGATATGCCGACTTCTGATGAAGGCTTAATAAAAAGATCTACGGGTAGGGCAAGGAAGAATCTATTAGAAAGATCCCGATATTCCCGATTTCTTGCTTAAGGACAAGCAAAGCTAAGTGTGGGGTATTTGATATCGGGCAAAAAGTCACGTTTTTACCCCCGAAATCAGACCCTAAAACAATAAAGATTAAAACTTTGTCGGCAAAATTATCGCTTTTTTGGTTGATTTTGTAGATTAAGTAATTACAAAGGTGATGCAAAAAGAATCAAGTAAAACAGAGCTAAAACGAAGATTCTAGAGCAAAAACGGTGAAAGACAAGAAATCAAGTTACGATCCAGTGAATCAAGGCACGATCAGCACACCATATGGCTTGCCATACGGCCTGCCAGAATGGATACGCCCTGCCAGATACGCCCCACCAAGTGACTTCACCATACGGCCTACCTTGCATACGGGTTGCCAAATATGCCCTGCCATACGCCCTGACATACGGCCTGCCAGGCGTATTTGGCAGAATTCCAAGTCTATTTAAGGGCCTTTCTCCATTCATTCCAAGACACACTCAACTTGCAATTCAATTCACATTTTCAATATTTTAGTTAGTTTTTAGTAGTAGTTAGCTTAGCTTTTATTTTTCGGAGGATATCCCGGCGAGTCCCTGCGATCCCGGGCAGATTAGTTCGGCCTTTTCAGGTTTTTATCCGAAACGCCTGTCTTTTGTATTAAACATGTATTCTTATCTTTTATGTTTAATAATGCGTTCCGATATTACCATGATAGCTTAATTTATCTGTATGTTGCCATGATAGAAGTTTTGGGTTAGCGTAATTATGTCAATATAGTACGGTTATTGTTATAATGTTGAACTAGCAAGTCTGATAGATTTGTATGCTAGCATCTTAAGGATTGACCAACTTAGGTTGTGATCAGGACTTGTCAACCTATATGAAATTAGCTACTTCATAGGATTAAGACCCCTGGTTATACTGTATCTGAAGATTCTATGAACTCGGTATGGCCAGAGTTCCCGAGAGGCAATTAATGTACTTTTAGGACACGGAACCTAGGAATTGAGACATGAATGACCTAGTATGCCTATTGACTATTCTGAAGAGACCTCTTAGGAGCTGTTAAGATCTAGTTAGTGCCTCTACTGTATGACCCAAGCCTATTGCATGTTCTTGTCTGATTGTTGCCCTAGGTCTTAGTCATATCAACTGTTTAGGTACTTATTAGGTTTCTATCTGCTTTACTATCAGTATATTAACTGTAATGCTGTATAATGTTTGATTTGTTGTGATCTCACTAGTATGATGTAATGGTTGTTAGTTTCCACTTAAGGTTTTGCCAACTTAAACCGACGGACTCCTTCCGTTTGTGATCAGTGTTCAATCAACTCGGCACGTTGTTATTCAGTTATCTAAACTGATAACGAGGGATAGGATTAGAGCTTAACTTACTAATAAACCTAGTACTCTACTGAGGATAACCTCCGAGGTATTGTTACACTTCAGTTATAAGACCAAGTGACATACTTCTCACTGCTCAAAGAGAACTCCGAGAGTTCAGAGATAAGTAGGTCTGTGTAATTGGCTCATCCAACTAGATCAACATCAATCCAAGCATAGTCTTAACATAAGCATAATTACCTTTCCCTAACCCAATACTGATATCTTGGTCAACATTTCCCTGATCTGCATACTCCGGATATCCTTCCTCTTTATTTACTTTTCTGCATTTAGGACCTTTAGCTAAAATCAACTACTATCTTTATCTAGGTAATTTAACTAAAAGACAATTGTCCACTTGATCTTCAATTCGTTAATCAGCATAAAATTCGACACTAGGTTAACTTACACCTTCTACACCTTAGAAAGTAAAAGTAAATTTAGGCCCCACAAAATATAAATAAACGAAGACACTGTGTGCCACCGAATCGGACACCCTGCGACCTAACGACACCGCAGAAATAAAACCGTCTGTTAGTGGCATATCACCGCTGCCAGAGACGCCATAGAACGCTATAATAAAAAATTTAGTTTTTAAGCTATTTTTGTAAAAATATATTTACATAAGTTTTAAATATTAAAAACAAAAATATAAAAACAAGAAAAAAAATACATATTTTTATTTTTAGTTTTTATAATTTAAGTTTTAATTAATATAAGTTTTGTATTATTAAAACTAGAAAAACAAAAAATAAAGAAAAGAAGTATTCAGGGCCTGAAACTGTAGCAGCCCAACAACAAAGGCCTGGTATTCGAAGCCATGCAACCGCATGGATATTAAGACTTCGGATCATGCGATCGCATGATCTGACTTGACATGTCTGATTCTTAACTTAATCGAATTAGGGTTAGGTTTAATTTATAATTAATTAGTAATTAGGGTTTAATTTAATAATAATTAGTTTTAGTTTTATTAATTAATTTGTAATATTAAGTTTTAATTAGTTTAATTAAATATAAAATTAATACTTTTATAAAATAATAATATAAAAATTGTATTTTTTGTAAAATTGTATTTTTATCAACTTAGTTTATTTTTGTATTTTGTATTTTTATTTATAATCGTTTAATTTGTAATTTGTATTTTTATCGTTCGTAATTAGTTCGTAACTTAGTATTTTGCCATAGTTATTTATATTTCTAGATTTTTAGGCTTTGTCATAAAATCCCTTAAGTGCTTTTTCTTTAGATTAAGATTTAGGCGCTTTAGAATTTTACGACGTCGCTTATCATTTTAGTTTTAAATAGATTTTAGTGCCTTTTTAAGTAATTGCCGTTTTTGATTTAGAATTCCTTTTAAGCTTTAATACCTTTAGACGCAAGTTTTAATATTTAGTTTTTAGACTTTTAAGTTTCGACGCTCTACTTTCTTATTATTATTTTTCGACGGTTTGTTTTTCGACTTTTTATTTTCCGACCTCTTATTTTTCGACGCGCTTTTTCTTTCTCATTTTGACGATTTAGTTTTTAGGACATAGAATTTTCTTTTTATCTTCTTTAAATTTCGGCGAAAAAATTATTTTAAGCGGTTAAATTGATAGACATCCAAAATTTTTTGGTTCGTAGTAATAGTTGGATTTGTTAGTAGCGATTTGTGGGCTTCCGATTTAAAGGGTCCTGGCTACCTGCTGCATCTATTGGCTATTCGAAACGTGGGCAAAATCAGAAAAATTTATTAATTTGATAACTTATATAATTTTTATCTTTATAAATAATAGGATATTCAGTGAATGCACCGAGCAAAACGTTCACCACCTTTCATACGTTCACCTCCTGTAACTCGATCAAGACATCTAGCCAATATCATCGCCGTTGATTTTTCATTAGAATCATCATCTAGTCGACCAATTACTCCAATTCAAATTTTCGATAATCCATTTTTTGAACCCGATCTCCCAATTGAGAACCCGAAAGATATTCAGGGACAATTCAGAGATCCTGAACCACTAATCATTCCTCCTGACCCATAAATCATTCAACTAGAGATTGTCGAGGAAGAAACCATTAAATCAGAATCCTCTAGTGATTCAGATTCAACAAACTCAATCATGGAAAATCAGGAACCTCTAAGTATGGAAGATCAATGAGGGCTACACGCACTGGCCAAGGTCATGCCATTACTCAACCAGACATTAATGCGCCAGATTATGAAATCAAAGGACAAATCCTACACATGGTAACTAATTAATGCCAATTTATTGGTACGCCAAAAGAAGATCCAAACGAACATCTTCAAACCTTTAATAGGATTTGTACTCTATTCAAAATCAGAGAAGTTGAGAATGAACAGATCTATCTCATGTTATTTCCCTGGACTTTAAAGGGAGAAGCCAAAGATTGGTTAGAATCGTTACCTGAAGGAGCGATAGACACATGGGATGTCTTAGTTGAGAAATTTCTTAAAAGATTCTTTCCGGCATCTAAAGCCGTGAGACTTCAAGGAGAAATTGTTACGTTTGCGCAAAAGCCAAATGAAACTCTATATGAGGCGTGGACAAGATTCGGAAAGTTGTTGAGAGGATGTCCTCAACATGGTTTAGACACTTATCAAATAGTACAAATATTCTACCAAGGATGCGACGTTACTACACGAAAAGACATCGACATAGCAGCTGGTGGTTCCATTATGAAGAAAACCGCAACTGAAGCTTACAAAATTATTGATAACACGGCCTCCCACTCACATGAGTGGCATCAAGAAAAAGACATTGTTAGATCATCTAAAGCGGCTAGACCCGATTCTAGCCATGACTTTGACTCCATTTATGCAAAATTAGATGCTTTCGAGAGACGAATGGAGAAGATGACTAAAGATATTCACGCAATATGAATTAGTTGTGAGCAGTGTGGAGGACCACATTTGACAAAAGATTGTCTCAGTATTGAACAAACAATGGAACAAAGAGAGAATGTTTCATATATGAACCAAAGGCCTAGAAATAGTTATCAGAATAATTATCAACCGCCATGACCAAACTACAATCAAAATCAGAATTATAACCGAAATGTTCTATACAACAATCAACAAGGTCCTAGCAATCAACAAGTATCTAATAATACTTACAACCAGCAAAGACCTATTTTTCCAATTAAACCACCACAAACCGATGATAAAAAGCCAAATTTAGAAGATATGATGTCGAGGCTAGTTGAATCTCAAACGCAGTTTTTCACATCTCTGAAAAAAACTAATGAAAAAAATGCTCAAGCATTTAGAAATCAACAAGCTTCTATTCAAAATCTAGAACAAGAAGTGAGCAACCTAGCAAGGTTGATAGGTGAAAGAAAATCGGGGAGTCTACCTAGCGATACAAATGCTAACCCCTGGAATGAAACAGCTAAAGCCATTACCACAAGAAGTGGTATTACACTTAAACCACCTGAAATACCTGTAATTTCTGATGAAGCTATTCTCACTACACAGGCACCACAGCCTGAGCAAGAGAAGGAAACAGAACTGGTAGTTAAAAAGGTTAATGAAGATAACACAATTAAGGAAAAGCCTTATGTTAAACCATACCAACCACCGCTTCCTTACCCGAGTAAAATGAGAAAAGAAAGACTTGAAGCCGAGCAATCCAAATCCTTGGATATGTTTAAATAAATAAATGTCAATCTTCCTTTCATTGATATGATTTCAGGAATGCCAAGATATGCTAAATTCCTGAAAGATCTAATCACAAATAGAAAGAAAATGGAAGAACTCTCGTAAAATGACCCGTCCTAATCCATCTAGATGAATACATTATATTTGGTTACATCGCGAGGTACTTGACCTCTGTATGATACATTTTACAAACATTGCATTCGTTTTTAAAAAGACAAACTTTCATTACATCGAAAGTTGACGGCATGCATACCATTTCATAATATATCCAAATATAATTGACTTAATAATAATCTTTATGAACTCGACGATTCGAATGCAACGTGTAATAACCCGACTTTTTACGTTAACTTTTCGTTAAAAACTGTTACTTAAAATTTACAATTTTGTATGTAATTTTTTTTTTAATATACTATTATTAATATTGGTTATATGTTTTTTTAAAAACACTACGGTTAGTGAAAACGAGAAAAATATATTTTAAGACAACAAAACGTATGATTATTAATTTTAATAATTATGTTATATAACAATTGAGTTTTAAAAATCATTTTAATTAAGTAGGATGTCAATACTTATATTTTTATTGGTATTCAACAAGTATTTATACGCATATTATACAAACGTTTCTACATGTATGTGCATAGTTATATACACTATTAATTCAAACTAATAATTCTGTTTATTATTATTATTATTATTATTATTATTATTATTATTATTATTATTATATATTAGATAATAGATACAAAATTCGTGACTCACTTGCCAACTACTCCCATAAATTACGTAACACATAATTTATAAACATTATAATTACTTTATTATATAATTTAAATATAAAAACGATATTTAAATATATTCTTAATAATTGATTTGAATTAAATATAAAAGATTTCGAACAATATATATATAGATGTATTTTTTTTATAAATATAAAATTTACCGATTATTGAATCATATTTAGATAGGATACATTGGATTTTAACTAACAGATAAAAACTTAATTATCACCCTTGACAATATATTATATCTATATTTTCTTACTATTAAACCTGTGACTACACACTAATACCCGTGTTTATCTAACTTAAAACCGTGACTCTATCTTATCTATATTATTTCTGATTCAATCATTCATTTCATCTAACACACACACGTACACAATTTTCTCAAAGAACACCCATCCACTATTCATCATCATCATTGATCTTCTTTCCTCAAGAACACCTTCAAGAAATCACTTGATCATAAAATCGTTTACATATTCGGATTCCTCTCGAAGAGCTCTACACATCTATACCAACAATTTCTTGATTAGAGTAAGTTTTAAAAACTCTAATTTTTGGGTTTTCATGTTTTTGTTACATTCTAGGGTAGATATAGTGTCTAGTGCTCAAGTCCTTGTATGTATGCATGATATTATTCGTTAATTTGATCGATTGATGACTTTTTGATGAATCACGAAATTGTTTTGTGTGAGGTCAGAAACTTGAACTTGTTAAATGTATAGTATTATGAGATAATCAGAATCCTCTTGAAAAACTAATAAGTTTGGGCTTTGGAATTTCGAATTTTCGTTACCGTATGCTCATGTTATGCTTAATTGAAGTTTTAACTCGTTTTATGAATGATCACGAATTTGAATGGTATGCTGCTGATATGAACATGATATTTTCAATTTATGGTATGTGCATAAATGTATTCCTCTTGAAAAATTATAAAATTTTCATTAAGATATCATGTGATTTCGATTTCTAGATCAAAAGTTATGATTAATTGATTTCGGGTTGAAAAATTCGTATTTGAAACTGAGATTCTGGAAAAGTTGAGTTTATAATCTGATCATGGCATGATGATATTTGAAATGAGCTTGAAAAATTATTAACTTTTCGTTTAGATATCATATGTTTTTGATTTATAGAAGTTAAGTTATGAACGATTTAAGTTATGTTTTTATAAGTTGTTTATGAATGTTTTTGACATGGTTAATGACTTGTAGCTGCTAATATGAGTTCATAGGGTTGTTGGACTTGAAAAACTACTGATACTAGACTCAAGAATTGGGTCGATTCGAATTTTCTTTAGACTTTTACGCTCGTTCAAAGTTTGGTACATTTTAATAAAAATGCTGTTTGAATTCTGAAAATTGCACGAACCACTGTTAACGTTTTCTGCAACTGGGTCTGATCTGGGTCGAACCAGGTTATGGGAATTTTTCTGTAGATTCTTCTCTTAAAAACGCCGCATCTCCAATTGGTGGTGACTGATTTGGATTTGCGATGATTTTTCTAAAAATCACAGAAGTTGCTGCTGTAACTACCTTTTTAAACTTGTATTTTTGCAAATGTTTCGGTTTATAAAAATAATGACCAATACTTGAGACTTTTTGTATGAACTTAATACACTTATATTAACTATTTCATATAGTGTGGGGTGTTCTAAAGTGGTAATTTTGTATATATATAAACCATGTAATTTAAATCGCCGGTTCGGACATTTGACCCGTTTAAGCCAAAAAGTGTCAAAATGGGTAACGGGCACCGTGGACACGTCCAATATATTAATTTAAATAAGTTTGAAGATTGTAATGTTTTAAAAATGAGTTTTTCCATGTTTTGGTCAAAATGGGTATTTATGACCCATTTGGGTCATACGCGCCTACTTTGACCCATATACGAAATTTTGAGAAACAAAGGTATCTAACACGTCTAAAATATCATTTTGGACTTGTGACATGATTTTTACATGCTCAAGTATTATGGTTTAGAATTTGAGGTGTCAATGGAAACATTTTAGTATTTTAACAAAAGTGTCAAAATGACTCTCGGGCCTACTTTGCGGACTCGTAAGTTGAAATCAGTTAAGTATGGATAAAAACTATTAATTGGTATTGAAAGTATTTACGACAAGATTTAAAATGATATATTATATGTATGATTTTGTTGAGTCTAAACAGGTTTAAAACAAGCGATAAAATGGACAGTCGTTGCTGATTTTGACACAACAGCATTTTAACAGCATTTTATGTTTCGGGAGACTATTTTCGCGAGGTCATAACTTTAAAACCGTAACTCTGTTTTTGTTAAATAAACTGTCTATAGAAAGGTGGGATGACACACTTTCTAATGGTCACGACCTAAGGTATTATATCGAATTTGGTGGGACCCGGAATCAGCTGCAAAATACTAAAAAAATACATATATGTAAATAATATAAATTTTTCTAAGTAAAAATGAATAACTTAAGTTTGACCTATGTTTGACTATTTGACCAACTTGTGTAATTTTATGCGGTTGTTGACTTGTGTTAACCATGTTGACTGTGTTTGACTTGCTTTGACTTACATTTGACTTACTTTGACTTGCGTTGACTTTTGTTGACTTTTGCTAAATTTTGCTAAATTTTGCTAAATTTATGAGTCGAACTTGAGCAATAGGACTATACTTACCCTATGGACTGACCTAGCTTATTAGACACTTATTGACCAACATATGTTCTCTAGGTTGAGGTCTACGGTTACTTGCATTCCGATATTCGGTCACATCTCTGTGATTTATTTCTGAAGTTGTCAGGTGAGTTTCATATGCTCCCTTTTTAATTGCTTTTGCAATCTATATTTTTGGGCTGAGAATAAATGCATTTTATTTTAAACGCAATGGATACAAGTACATACTAAATTCTACACTGAGTTTGAACCGAAAATCCCTTAGCTTTGGTAACTAGTAACTGTCGGTTATAAGAACTGGTGGGCGCGAATAGTTGTATATGGATCCATAGGGCTTGACATCCCCGTCTGTTCCAGGTATAGAAACCCTAGCCTGAACTATAAAACAGACGTATGCTATTTGAGGTTAGTACACGATGGTTTGCGTGTATTGTACATGTTGGTTGCATGTATGTTAAAACAGGGGTACTTATTATATAGACGTTAAAGTTTAGTTACCAGGGTGCTCAATCTTGTAGAATATTTTGATAAACGTTTCTGGATGAAACAACTGAAATCTTGTGATCCACCTTTATATACAGATTATGCGCAATATTAAAACTATGAACTCGCCAACCTTTGTGTTGACACTTTTAGCATGTTTATTCTCAGGTCCCTAGAAGTCTTCCGCTGTTTGCTTATACGTTATATAAGCTATGTGCATGGAGTCATACATGCTTTATTAGAGAAAACTTTGCATTCACAAAATCATCACCATGTATCTTATTTTGACTGCATTGTCAATGGATGTATTATTGTAAACTATTATTTACGGTGATTGTCTATATGTAGAAATCATCAGATGTCGAAAGCCTTGGATTTAGATATTCATTTATGGTGTGTCTTTTCAAAAGAATGCAATGTTTACAAAACGTATCATATAGAGGTCAATACCTCGCAATGAAACCGGTGAATAACGTACTGCGTCAATAGCGATTTTGGCGGGTTGTTACAAGTGGTGTCAGAGCGTTGGTTGTAGGGAATTAGGTGCATTAGTGTGTCTGACCTAGACTGTTTGGATACATTAGTGGTCTAGTCTACAACCGTGTCGTTACACTTATATGTGATTATGTGCATATTCTGACATTAATATAATATTATTATTACTATCGGTGAGAAAGTATTTCTCCTTTTGATTACAAACCTTCTCCTGCTCAAGTGAGTTCATTTTCAAAACCCCGGTTATTGAAAAACCAGGAAGCGTCATTCAGGACTTTCGAAATTCCAGACATTCCTACGTGAGTTATTACTTATATATTTTTATAGATATCATTTGTGTTATATTATGTGCTTATGTGCTTCGATTAAGAAATTCCGGACATCTCGAATTGTGAATCGGAAGAAGTCTTTTCCAGCTCATGAAGATTCTCGGTAGTTTCAAAGACATTCTTACGACGTTCCCTTTCAATATTTTAATTATAATAAATATTATATTCCTGTACTATTTTTAGTACACCTCTTTTTGAAATCATTTTGATTTATTAATTCTGGAAAACAACACTTGTTTCATATCCATAAATATTTTGGAGTAGTGTTGCAATGGAAGCATGAGTTAGTGTAATATAATGACGCCCGATCAATGTGGTTATAATATGGTAAGTCATGCGGAAGTTCTAATGGAACGTGATGGGAGTAAAACTTGATCAACCTTACCTTCACCATGTACCATGTTACATGATTCCTTTATTTTCGCTGCTGACATCTGAATATACTAAGACTCTATATGTGACATCATCTAAGGTCACACATAATTCCCTTCCAATCCTTGTCATATCATACTTGCACTACGAGCAATTTATTCAAAGGTATTCGTCATCAAAGGAACATGATCTCGTTTTACCCAAATTCCATACTAAACTACAAGATGCTCGATCTTTCTACGTCAAAACGAACATTTCTATCCTCAATTGTTTCCTAAACGTCGTTTAATCTCACCAACCAAAATTTCGGGACGAAATTTACTTTAAGGAGTAGGTAATGTAATAACCCGACTTTTTACGTTAACTTTTCGTTAAAAACTTAACAACTGTTACTTAAAATTTAAAATTTTGTATGTAATTTTTTTAATATACTATTATTAATATTGGTTATATGTTTTTTTTAAAACACTACGGTTAGTAAAAACGAGAAAAATATATTTTAAGACAACAAAACGTATGATTATTAATTTTAATAATTATGTTATATAACAATTGAGTTTTAAAAATCATTTTAATTAAGTAGGATGTCAATACTTATATTTTTATTGGTATTCAACAAGTATTTATACGCATATTATACAAACGTTTCTACATGTGTGTGCATAGTTATATACACTAATAATTCAAACTAATAATTCTGTTTATTATTATTATTATTATTATTATTATTATTATTATTATTATTATTATTATTATTATTATTATTATTATATATTAGATAATAGATACAAAATTCGTGACTCACTTGCCAACTACTCCCATAAATTACGTAACACATGATTTATAAACATTATAATTACTTTATTATATAATTTAAATATAAAAATGATATTTAAATATATTCTTAATAATTGATTTGAATTAAATATAAAAGATTTCGAACAATATATATATAGATGTATTTTTTTTATAAATATAAAATTTACCGATTATTGAATCATATTTAGATAGGATACATTGGATTTTAACTAACGGATAAAAACATAATTATCACCCTTGACAATATATTATATCTATATTTTCTTACTATTAAACCCGTGACTACACACTAATACCCGTGTTTATCTAACTTAAAACCGTGACTCTATCTTATCTATATTATTTCTGATTCAATCATTCATTTCATCTAACACACACACGTACACAATTTTCTCAAAGAACACAAATCCACTATTCATCATCATCATCGATCACTTTCCTCAAGAACACCTTCAAGAAATCACTTGATCATAAAATCGTTTACATATTCGGATTCCTCTCGAAGAGCTCTACACATCTATACCAACAATTTCTTGATTAGAGTAAGTTTTAAAAACTATAATTTTTGGGTTTTCATGTTTTTGTTACATTCTAGGGTAGATATAGTGTCTAGTGCTCAAGTACTTGTATGTATGCATGATATTATTCGTTAATTTGATCGATTGATGACTTTTTGATGAATCATGAATTTGTTTTGTGTGAGGTCAGAAACTTGAACTTGTTAAATGTATAGTATTATGAGATAATCAGAATCCTCTTGAAAAACTAATAAGTTTGGGCTTTGGAATTTCGAATTTTCGTTACCGTATGCTCATGTTATGCTTAATTGAAGTTTTAACTCGTTTTATGAATGATCACGAATTTGAATGGTATGCTACTAATATGAACATGATATTTTCAATTTATGGTATGTGCATAAATGTATTCCTCTTGAAAAATTATAAAATTTTCATTAAGATATCATGTGATTTCGATTTCTAGATCAAAAGTTATGATTAATTGATTTCGGGTTGAAAAATTCGTATTTGAAACTGAGATTCTGGAAAAGTTGAGTTTATAATCTGATCATGGCATGATGATATTTGAAATGAGCTTGAAAAATTATTAACTTTTCGTTTAGATATCATATGTTTTTGATTTATAGAAGTTAAGTTATGAACGATTTAAGTTATGTTTTTATAAGTTGTTTATGAACGTTTTTGACATGGTTAATGACTTGTAGCTGCTAATATGAGTTCATAGGGTTGTTGGACTTGAAAAACTACTGATACTAGACTCAAGAATTGGGTCGATTCGAATTTTCTTTAGACTTTTACGCTCGTTCAAAGTTTGGTACATTTTAATAAAAATGCTGTTTGAATTCTGAAAACTGCACGAACCACTGTTAACGTTTTCTGCAACTGGGTCTGATCTGGGTCGAACCAGGTTATGGGAATTTTTCTGTAGATTCTTCTCTTAAAAACGCCGCATCTCCAATTGGTGGTGACTGATTTGGATTTGCGATGATTTTTCTAAAAATCACAGAAGTTGCTGCTGTAACTACCTTTTTAAACTTGTATTTTTGCAAATGTTTCGGGTTATAAAAATAATGACCAATACTTGAGACTTTTTGTATGAACTTAATACACTTATATTAACTATTTCATATAGTGTGGGGTGTTCTAAAGTGGTAATTTTGTATATATATAAACCATGTAATTTAAATCGCCGGTTTGGACATTTGACCCGTTTAAGCCAAAAAGTGTCAAAATGGGTAACGGGCACCGTGGACACGTCCGATATATTAATTTAAATAAGTTTGAAGATTGTAATGTTTTAAAAATGAGTTTTTCCATGTTTTGGTCAAAATGGGTATTTATGACCCATTTGGGTCATACGCGCCTACTTTGACCCATATACGAAATTTTGAGAAACAAAGGTATCTAACACGTCTAAAATATCATTTTGGACTTGTGACATGATTTTTACATGCTCAAGTATTATGGTTTAGAATTTGAGGTGTCAATGGAAAAATTTTAGTATTTTAACAAAAGTGTCAAAATGACTCTCGGGCCTACTTTGCGGACTCGTAAGTTGAAATCAGTTAAGTATGGATAAAAACTATTAATTGGTATTGAAAGTATTTACGACAAGATTTAAAATGATATATTATATGTATGATTTTATTGAGTCTAAATAGGTTTAAAACAAGCGATAAAATGGACAGTCGTTGCTGATTTTGACACAACAGCATTTTAACAGCATTTTATGTTTCGGGAGACTATTTTCGCGAGGTCATAACTTTAAAACCGTAACTCTGTTTTTGTCAAATAAAATGTCTATAGAAAGGTGGGATGACACACTTTCTAATGGTCACGACCTAAGGTATTATATCGAATTTGGTGGGACCCGGAATCAGCTGCAAAATACTAAAAAATACATATATGTAAATAATATAAATTTTTCTAAGTAAAAATGAATAACTTAAGTTTGACCTATGTTTGACTTTTTGACCAACTTGTGTAATTTTATGCGGTTGTTGACTTGTGTTAACCATGTTGACTGTGTTTGACTTGCTTTGACTTACATTTGACTTACTTTGACTTGCGTTGACTTTTGTTGACTTATGCTAAATTTTGCTAAATTTATGAGTCGAACTTGAGCAATAGGACTATACTTACCCTATGGACCGACCTAGCTTATTAGACACTTATTGACCAACATATGTTCTCTAGGTTGAGGTCTACGGTTACTTGCATTCCGATATTCGGTCACATCTATGTGATTTATTTCTGAAGTTGTCAGGTGAGTTTCATATGCTCCCTTTTTAATTGCTTTTGCAATCTATATTTTTGGGCTGAGAATAAATGCATTTTATTTTAAACGCAATGGATACAAGTACATACTAAATTCAACACTGAGTTTGAACCGAAAATCCCTTAGCTTTGGTAACTAGTAACTGTCGGTTATAAGAACTGGTGGGCGCGAATAGTTGTATATGGATCCATGGGGCTTGACATCCCCGTCTGTTCCAGGTATAGAAACCCTAGCCTGAACTATAAAACAGACGTATGCTATTTGAGGTTAGTACACGATGGTTTGCGTGTATTGTACATGTTGGTTGCATGTATGTTAAAACAGGGGTACTTATTATATAGACGTTAAAGTTTAGTTACCAGGGTGCTCAATCTTGTAGAATATTTTGATAAACGTTTCTGGATGAAACAACTGAAATCTTGTGATCCACCTTTATATACAGATTATGCGCAATATTAAAACTATGAACTTACCAACCTTTGTGTTGACACTTTTAGCATGTTTATTCTCAGGTCCCTAGAAGTCTTCCGCTGTTTGCTTATACGTTATACAAGCTATGTGCATGGAGTCATACATGCTTTATTAGAGAAAACTTTGCATTCACAAAATCATCACCATGTATCTTATTTTGACTGCATTGTCAACGGATGTATTATTGTAAACTATTATTTACGGTGATTGTCTATATGTAGAAATCATCAGATGTCGAAAGCCTTGGATTTAGATATTCATTTATGGTGTGTCTTTTCAAAAGAATGCAATGTTTACAAAACGTATCATATAGAGGTCAATACCTCGCAATGAAACCGGTGAATAACGTACTGCGTCAATAGCGATTTTGGCGGGTCGTTACACAACGTCTTTTGAAATATGCCATGAATGACTCCAAGTAATATCTCTAAAATGAGCAAATGCACAGCGGAAGATTTCTTTCATACTTGAGAATAAACATGCTTTCAAGTGTCAACCAAAATGTTGGTGAGTTCATTAGTTTAACATAAATAATCATTTCCATCATTTTAATAGACCACGAGAATTTCATTTCCAGTTCTCATAAATATACGTCCCATGCATAGAAACAAAAATCATTCATATGGATTGAACACCTAGTAACCGACATTAACAAGATGCATATAAGAATATCCCCTATCATTTTCAGAAATCCTTCGGACATGATAAAAACGAATTCGAAGTATTAAAGCATCCGGTACTTTGGGTGGGGTTCGTTAGGCCCAATAGATCTATCTTTAGGATTCGCGTCAATTAGTAGATCGGTTTACTAATTCTTAGGTTACCAAACAAAAGGGGCATATTCGGCTTCGATCATTCACCCATATAATGTAGTTTCAATTACTTGTGTCTATTTCGTAAAACATTTATAAAAATTTCGCATGTATTCTCAGCCCAAAAATATAAATTGCAAAAGTATTTAAAAAGGGAGCAAATGAAACTCACAATACTGTATTTTGTAGTAAAAATACATATGACGATACTGAACAATGCAGAGTTGGCCTCGGATTCACGAACCTATATCATTTGTATATTTATTAATATACATAATCGTAATCGAACAAATTTATTTATTATCTCATAATTTATATATTATATATTTAATTTGTGTATATATTCAATATGATTAATATATATATAGTTATATTAATATATTTATATACATTATTGTTTAGTGTTATATTAAAATTTAATAGTTTGTTATATGTACGAATTTAAATAAATAATATTAGTAAGTTTGATTTATATAGTTATGTGAAATATTAATAATTATAGTATGTGTAATAAGTATATTTTATGTACAAAATATTTATCTGTTTAAAATGATAATTTTTGATAGTAATAATGATGTACTAATAATAATAATGATAATTTTATTAATAATAATACTACTAATTAGTAATTCACTTAAATTAAAATTTTATTCATAGTTTTTAAATCCATACATTTATATATATTCTTATAATCTTAATGATAATATCTTTAAAACTTTTATTGTCATAATCATAATACTATTATTAAAACCTTTATATTCTTAGTCATAATAATCATAATCTTCGTGTTAAGTTTCTATACTAATGCCTATAGCTTCTTATAACATTATTTTATAACTATATACATAATTTTTATATGTATTCGTATAATTATAACTAGTTTCTAAAATCTTTATCATATCATCTTTTATTATATATGTTTGTTATTAACATTTTTAATATCCATAAAATCATAATAATAATACTAACCATAATAATACAGTAATAATAATACTAATAATAATAATAATGTCAGTTATGATAATACTAATAATCTTTAATGATAGTACTAGTGATAATAATAATATAAGTTTTTATAACAATAATAATAATTATGTCATTATTATTAGTAATAACAATAGCTAACAACATAATATCAATAATTAATAATAATACAAGCAATAATAATAATAATGATAGTAATTAATAATACCAATAATAAAAATATTTGAAAGACTACCTTGATGTAAGCCCTTAAAAAAAAAATAAACGTCCCAGGCCGGGTTCGAACCCGCGACCTCCCGCTCACCCAAATCACCTCGTAACCATTGCACCATTTCAGTTTCTCTAGAATTTATACGCACCCAATTATAATTATTCTATTCCTGCTACCCTTCTTCTTCTTGAAACTCAAACAAACAGGGAACCAAATTTACCTAATAACTAATCTCTTTGATTGATTTAAAACTTATATTTGAAAACAGAAATGTTTCATAATTGTTTGAATTAATCAGTAATCGAGAGGAGGAAAAAAATCGAATTAAAACTGCTACTGCAGTTCGTGGAACAAATAAAATAAATAAATACTGATTTTGAATTTTGGACCGTTTCAGACAAAGTTTATAATACGAAATTTGTTTAAAATCACTCCTAGAAACTTTGTAAACCTCTAATTTCAACAGAAACAAAACAATGAATGCGAATTTCATGATGAACATTATGTTGACTTTTTAATTTCAAAAGTTTGACTTCAAAATTCGTGTTTGATTTGAAGATTTGGAAACTGAAATTTTACATACACATTCACGACATGTTTTAGAACAACTTTGCATTTGTAGATTTACAGGAATCAAATAAAGTTTTGATAGTGATATGAAACAGAAATTGGATTTATATACGTGAGTTTATTTATTAATATTAATAATTAGTAATTGTAAATATTAATAATATTGTTAATATTATTAGTAATAAATAAAAAAATTTAATTATAATGATAGAAATAATAATAATAATCATAATAATAACCAAAATTATAGTTTTTGTCATTCTTATAATAACATTTTTATTTGACATTTTTATTTTGATAATCATAACCCTTTTAATTTTAGATATAACAATAATACTAGTAATAATATTAGTAATACTAATATTGATATCAATATTTGTAGTAATATTGAAAGTAATAATACTATTACTAATACATCTATATTTACAACTTGTAATTACACTTAATATATTAATATTAAAATTTATTAGTTATGTATTATCATATAATATATATAATA
Source organism: Rutidosis leptorrhynchoides (assembly GCF_046630445.1). Taxonomy (NCBI): domain Eukaryota; kingdom Viridiplantae; phylum Streptophyta; class Magnoliopsida; order Asterales; family Asteraceae; genus Rutidosis; species Rutidosis leptorrhynchoides. Next base: position 79,036,040 of record NC_092341.1, on the reverse strand, counting down.
ACATACTTTGAATATTTAATATTTATATATATAACAATATACATACAATCGATAATTATGTATCTCATATATATATATATATATATATATATATATATATATATATATATATATATATATATATATATTCGTTATTAACTTCGTTAAAATAAAACGAGTATTTCTAGATAATGTATTCAAAGCTTCTAAAATACTATATATATGACTATTACATAACAAGTTTTTATTACAAAAACAAATATAGATTAAATATACATATATAATAAATTACATAAACTTATTATACATTAATTATTTTGTTAATGTTTTCAAGTTATCATATACATACACATGTTTATATAAATATATATATACATATTTATTGACAAACAGTTGTTTGTGAATCGTCGGTAATAGTCAAAGGGTAATTGAACATAGTTTTAAAATTTTCGAGACTCAACATTACAGACTTTGCTTATCATGTCGAAACCATATAAAGATTAAGTTTAAATTTGGTCGAAAATTTCCGTGTCGTCACAGTACCTACCCGTTAAAGAAATTTTGTCCTGAAATTTGAGTGTGGTGGTCATGACTAACAATAAGAATGCTTTCATGATGAATATAAGTTGATAAAATAAAGTTTTATCATCAATGAATAATATAGAGAAAACGATTTGATTAATCGAAGCATACGAGTGAAGCTGTCACAAAAGAGTGAAATGATTAAAACAAAGTTCGTCTTAACTTTTGACATAGTAACGGTTGAATTCCGGAATTCAAGGGATTTAAAGGAAAATCTTGGAAATCTATAAGATCTGATTCTTCGGGATTAAGGAAATTAGGATCTCTCTAATTAAATGCAGAAATCTGCCTTGATTTCTTTATCGGTTATTTCACTATAAATTAACTTCTGCCGTTCCATTATTATTTACCACTCCTATACTATATTCTCAAATTCAAAAGATTGTGAAAATGCTTAATCCAGTTCTGATTCTTGTCCTTATCCTTACTATCGCAACAATCATTCTCCTTTTCTAATTACCATAGGAGGAATATGTTTTCTTCTACTTCTCCCTTGCGGTTATAACGTTTTTAATTCTCCCGTGTCTTTATGTTGCAATAAACATTGATATACAAGGTTTGTAATTTATGTGTTGTTATCGGGCTTTATATTCTCCCTTATATTTTGGAGCTCTTTGCCTTTTTATTTTCTTCTCGACCTCTAGTCTAGTGAATGATGGTCCAGAATTCGTAGGTATGAAGTTTCGAATGAACATGACTGATGTTCAAAGAGAGAGATTGTAATAGCACGATCTTGATTGGTTGAATTACCAGAATTCAAGAGAAAAAATATAACTATCAAGAAATTATGTTCTTGATATGTTTAGAGATTAGGTAGAATGTAAGAGTCGTGTAGCATGGCACATGATGACGTTATAGTCTGTGAATCATCACGTTCCATTAGAAACTCAGCATGACTTACTGTAATATAATCACGTTGATCAAGTGTCATTATATTATACTAAATCATGCATCAGTTCTCAACACTACTGCAATAGACTGAAACCCGGGCTAGTTGTAAGTGGACTATTTTGCCCTTAGGGTTTTATTATGTGTTTTATATGCTTTTATTTTAATTATGTGAATAGTGTTATTTTATTAATTGGTTAAGACCAGTTTGTGACAAGGGTTACAGAACAGGTTTGTTTATTTAATTTGGACCTCGTTAGGGTACCTTACCAGTTGTGTTAAGTTGTTAGATAACTGATAAATACCTGTGTGTTGTACAGTGTGGGAATTAAACCCAATTAAGTGACTAGTGTACTGTATTTTCTTCCTATTTCTAAAAAATTCACCAAACACCATACCTTCATCCCTCCCATCTACCAAACCCTTATCCCTAAACATTGATCTTGAGCTCAAATTGGTGTTAGAATCGTGTTTGTTATCATTTACGGAGTCTATCAAGGTAAGTAACATGTGTTTTTGTTTTCAATTCGTTGTTAAATTCATGGTTTTGTGTGAGTTTTGTAAAAAGCTTGAATTTGTGCCAAAACAAGTGATTTAAGTGTTGTTATGGTCAAATTATTGTGGGTTTTGAGTCTATAACAAGTAGTGAACAAGTTGTGGTCAATTTTGATGTTTAAAACGAGCTCTAGATCGAGATTTGAGGATTTCATCGTGAAATCTGTAGTCTTTGTTCAGTTTCTGAGGAAGATGAACACAATCGGCCGACTGTCGGTCGACAGTCGACCGACTGAGGGTTGAACTGACCGACTGAGATTTACCTTCGGCCGATTGATGTAATACCAAGTGAATCGACTGACTGGGAAGGTCAGTCTACCGATTGTGTCGACAGTCGACCGACTGTCAGTGTCAGTCAACCGACTATGTGTCCAGGGCAGAATGTTTTACCAAAGTGCCTTTTTCTAGCCATTATGCTGCCCGTTTGTATTTTGGTATTCAGAATGTAAATTTTGAAAGTGCATAAGTGTTAGGTGGACTTTTAGCGGCGCTTTTTGTGACTACTTTCTGTACTGTGTTGTTTTGTGTTAACAGACAGAAACTAACTTGATTTGCCTTATGTTCAGGTGATAAGGATAAGGAAGCAGCTCAGTGATAGATTATCTAAGCTAGTTGCTGGTATTCGGTGAGTGGGTCTATCTACGGATAGAGTTTAAGTAGCATATCATGCTACTGTGGTTGACTCTTTTACCATGCATAGTGTAGGAATTGCCATGATAGAATAATATAGTTTGCCTGATGTTGTATGTGAATTATGTGTACACTGTGTGAATGGCACCAGTCGGGCTTAGGGAGACTGGGGACTCGAGACCGTGCCTAGGAGAGGTTAGTGTCCGTATGAGGTCAACCGTGCCTAGGGGAGGTTGGGTTCATAGGCTACTGATTGTGGTGTATAGTGTGAATGATGCATCCCCTGCATCTGGATAACTATACTGTAAATTGAGTAGCAGGGACTATTGGTAGACTCAGGCCTGATCAGCTGAGAGTCGTGTGCTCGTACAAGCCGCCGATCCTCGTATTGTCTTATTGTATGCTAGTTGGTAGTTAGCAAGTGTTGTTGTTAGTATATAGCTTGTGTGTGGCTTAAGCTATATCTATTAGATAGATTCCATTCACTTAGCGGTGCGCTAATCCCCCACATATTCTCCCCTTGCAGGTTTAGGTACTGCTAGTCGGGATGGGTGCGGTTGCAGAAGACATATTTGACAACCCTACTCTGATGTGGACTTTTGTATAAATAATGTTTTGTAATAACGTAACACCATTGTGTAAACTTAAACGTAATTACACGGATTAATGTAATGACGTGACATATATTGTGTTTGTTAATAAAGTCTTCCGCTGTGTTTAAAAAAAATGGCCGGTGTTACAAGTTGGTATCAGAGCAAGGTTTGGCAGCAAATACATGCGCGTATTTTGTTCCCAAACCCTGAGGCAAGTCAAACATGTCTGTGGGAGTGGGGGGCTTAGTGAAAATAGGATATACGTGTGTTAGTTATGATTGAACTAACTGTTATCGACTAAGCTTTTGTGTGAGCTGTTTTGTAGCACAGGTATGGCTGATAGAAACGCAACTGGCCCATCCAACCCCAGAAAATTCAGAGCACCAGAAGAGGGTGTTGATTCAGATGATGATCAGAATATTTACATCCTTTAGTTAGAAAGGAAGCTAAAAGAGGCTGAAGACAAAATTAATGAGCTTGAATTAGCGAGGCATTCTGGAAATGATGATACACCACCTGGATTCCCAACTGTGCAATCCCAAACGATACTTAATGTGCACCAGAACCAGTTTCAAAATCAAATACCTAACCAATACTATATGCCACCGCAAAACACTTTTACATACCAAAATCTCATGATGATGAACCCATACCATATGCAAATGTTCCAACAACCTTACATGTAACCACCCAAAAAGTGTACTTATAAGAACTTTCGTGATTGCAAACCCTCTGAGTTTTCTGGAAGTACTGATCCGACTGTAACTCTCAATTGGTTGCGAGAAATTGAAAGGGTATTTGAAGCTTGTCAGTGTGAAGCCGAGCTGAAAGTAACATATGCTAGTCGAATGTTGAAAGGTAGGGCTATGATTTGGTGGGATTCTTTGATATCCAGTATACCGAAAGAACAAGTGAGTATAATCACATGGGAGCAGTTTCATGGGAAGGTGTGTGAACAGTATAGTAATCCGTTTGATATGAACCGAATCAAGACTGAGTTTCTTGAAATGAAGATGACACCTCAAATGATGATCGACAAGGTAGTAGAGAAGTATATGGATAAACTGAGGTTTGTACAACAGTGGGTGCCAGACGAAGCGACTCGTATACAGCATTATGTTAATATCATTTTGCCAGAGTACCGAACTTTTGTTAGAACGGCTACGTCGTTGTCTCCAGCGGTTGTGATGGCTAAGATGGTAGAAAGTGATGTTCAGGCCGCCAGAAACAGAATGTTTGGTAATGTGCTACAACAAGGTGGGCAAGTATCTGGTCAATCAGGATCTAAATCCAAGAATTCTAGTGGGTTTAAATCGAAGGGTAAAAGTGGTCAGAGTAGTTCTGGGTCTAGATCAGGTAAAGGGAATTGGTGTCACACGTGTCGATCTTCTCATAGTGGTCAGTGTTCTGAGGCTACAAGAAGATGTTTATAGTGTGGTGTTGTTGGGCATGAGTCTTCAGCACTACAAGAAGATGTTTATAGTATGGTGTTGTTGGGCATGAGTCTTCAGCATGTCCGTATCTGAATAGTGTATGTTGGAGTTGTCACAAACCAGGGCATCGTGCAGTTAGTTGTTCGTCGAAGAGTGGTAGTTCCGAGGCAGGGTCAAGGGCGCGTTCGACATCAGCCGGAAGGTCAACTGCCTCGAATGGGCAGAAAAAGAAGAACCCTCCAACAGCAGAGGCTAGAGCTTTTCAGATGTCGGTTGAGAATGCTGTGGCAACCGACGAAGTGATCACCGGTATGTTTCTAATCAACTCAATACCTGCTCGTGTATTGTTTGATTGTGGTGCCAATAGATGTTTTATATCCCTAGATTTCTGTGCTAAGTTGAAATTACCTGTTACGGTGTTACCCAAGCCAGTTAGTGTAGAAGTAGCTGATGGTAAGATCACACCCGTCACAACATATGTGTCTGGGGTTGGTATAGAGATCGAAGGGAAGTCTTTCCCGGTGACTTGTTTAGTGTTACATATTCCTAGCTTTGATGTAGTATTAGGAATGGATTGGCTGAGCTTGCTTAGGGCTAATATTAAGTGTGATAGAAAAATGATTACCTTTCGTTCGACCGATGGAACTCGTGTTGTGGCCCGAGGGGAGCGGGGCTGGTATAATTTTCCGTTGATAACCATGATAAAAGCGAAGAAGTCGATGACAAAGGGTTGTGATTCATTTCTTGCGTATGTGATTGATGCGAAGAAAGAAAAGAGAACAGTGGCCGATATACCGATAGTATCAGAATTTCCCGAAGTGTTCCCAGATGAGTTACCAGGTCTGCCGCCGGTAAGGGAAGTCGAATATAAGATTGAGTTGGTTCCTGGAACAACTCCTGTTGCAAAAGCTTCTTACTAATTAGTGCCATCTTAAATCCGTGAAATGATGTTACAGATTCAAGAGTTATTAGATCGTGGGTTTATCCGACCGAGTTCTTCACCGTGGGGTGCTCCGGTATTGTTTGTTAAAAAGAAAGATGGGTCAATGCGTATGTGTCTTGATTATCGTGAATTGAACAAAAGAACAGTAAAGAATAAGTATCAGTTACCTCGAATAGATGATTTGTTCGATCAGTTACAGGGTGCTTCATTCTTTTCTAAGATAGACTTACGATCCGGGTATCATCAGGTTCGTGTTGCTGAATCAGATATACCGAAAACAGCGTTCAGAACAAGGTATGCTCATTATGAATTTCTTGTCATGCCGTTTGGGTTGACGAATGCGCCAGCAGTCTTCATGGATCTAATGAATAGAGTGTGTCTTCCGTTCTTAGATAAGTTTGTGATTGTGTTCATAGACGATATACTAGTGTATTCAAAGACAGAGAGTGAACATGCTGAACATTTGAGACAGGTTTTGAATTTGCTGAAACGTGAGCAGCTATTTGCAAAATTTTCAAAATGTGAATTTTGGCTACGTGAAGTGCAGTTTTTGGGTCATGTGATTTGTGCTGAAGGTATAAAGGTTGATCCGATAAAGATAGAAGCGGTAATGAATTAGAATTCTCCAAAGACTCCGACTGAGATTAAGAGTTTTTACAGGGATTAGCTGGTTATTATCGCAGGTTTATCAAAGATTTTTCTAAAATAGCAAGACCGTTGACTAAGTTGACTCGTAAAGATGTAGCCTTTCAGTGGACTGATGAACATGAAAAGGCTTTTCAGATTTTGAAACAGCTACTGTGTCAGGCACCAGTGTTAGCTTTACCAGAAGGTTCAGACGACTTTGTGGTATACTGTGATGCGTCATATGCTGGGTTGGGTTGTGTTTTAATGCAAAGAGGTAAAGTAATCGCTTACGCCTCGCGACAGTTGAAAGTTCATGAGAAAAATTATCCAGTGCATGATCTTGAAATGGCTGCAGTAGTGTTTGCGTTGAAACTGTGGAGACACTATTTGTATGGAACCCATTGTGTTATTTGTACAGATCATAAGAGTTTGCAGTATATCTTCTCACAGAAAGAATTGAATATGTGTCAGAGACGATGGCAAGAGTTGATTAAAGATTACGATTGTGAAATTAAATACCATCCGGGTAAGACAAATGTGATTGCAGATGCGCTAAGTCGTAAAAAGTCAAGTGAAAATGTTATATTCCTTCGTTTGAATATAACTTCAGATTTGATTAACAGCTTAAGAACCGTTTAGGCATGTGCTTTGGATGACGAACATATTAAATCTGAACAAATGACCAAACGAAAAGTGGACTTAATTGATGATTCACGAGGACTAAAGACCTTAAACAATCGTGTTTGGGTGCCTAAGCTTGGAGATTTGAGGGATTTAATTATGACAGAAGCTCACAAATCCAGATTGACAGTACATCCGGGTAGTAATAAGATGTATCATGATTTGAAAATAGTGTATTGGTGGCCTACAATGAAAACAGATATCGCTCGATATGTCGAAAAGTGTGATATTTGTGCTCAAGTGAAGGCAGAACATCAAAAACCTTATGGTTCGTTACGTCAGTTACAGATTCCAGAGTGAAAATGGGAACATATAACGATGGATTTTGTAACCAAATTACCTCGAACTCAGAAAAGACATGATATAATTTGGGTAATAGTGGATCGTCTAACTAAAAGTGCTCATTTTCTTGCTACTCGTGAGACAGCTTCGTTAAGTGAGTTAGCCGATTTGTATGTGAAAGATATAGTTAGTCGACATGGTGTGCCGTTTCGATCGTTTCAGACAGAGATTCCAGATTTGTGTTAAACTTTTGGAATAGTCTTCAATAGAACCTGGGTACACATGTAAATTTAAGTACAACTTATCATCCTCAGATAGATGGTCAGAGTGAAAGAACGATACAGACTTTGGAGGATATGTAAAGGGCTTGTGTGTTAGAATACGGTGGTTCGTGGGATACGCATTTGCCGTTGGTCGAATTCGTGTATAATAATTCATATCATTCGAGTATAGGGATGCCGCCCTATGAAATGTTGTACGATCGTCATTGCAGAACTCCGACTTGTTGGTTAGAAGCTAGGGAGAAATATTTTGCAGGTCCCTAAATTGTTCAAATGACAGCCGAAAAAGTTGCAATTGCGCGAGAAAAGTTGAAAGCCGCTAGAGATAGACAGAAAATGTATACTGATCCGCGTAGATGTCCGGTAAGCTTTAGTGTGGGTGAACGAGTGTATCTGAAAGTTTCGCCATGGAAAGGGGTTATCAGATTCGGTAAACATGGTAAGTTAGCACCGAGATTTATTGGTCCATTTCCGATCAGTGAAGTGTTGAATGATCAGACTTTGGTGCTAGATCTTTTGCCAGAATTAGCCGGTATTCATAATACATTCAATGTGTGTTATCTTCGTAAGTTTAAAGTCGATGATGAAATGCAACTTCTTCATTTAGAAGATTTAAGGGTCGATTTGAATAAGAAATTGGTGGAAGAGCCTGTCCGTGTAGTTGACCGAAAGGTGACTAAGCTGAGAAATAAAGAGATACCGATGGTGTTGATCGATTGGAAACACAGTTTGGGTTCTAATCTTACGTGGGAAGCGGAAGAGTTGATGAGAACCCGTTACCCTCATTTGTTTTACCAAGACCAGATTCCGAGGACGGAATCTCCTTAAGGGAGGTGGATTTGTAACATATTGAAACCCGGGCTAGTTGTAAGTGGACTATTTTGCCCTTAGGGTTTTATTATGTATTTTATATGCTTTTATTTTAATTATCTGAATAGTGTTATTTTATTAATTGGTTAAGACCAGTTTGTGACAAGGGTTACAGAACAGGTTTGTTTATTTAATTTGGACCTCGTTAGGGTACCTTACCAGCTGTGTTAAGTTGTTAGATAACTGATAAATACCCGTGTGTTGTACAGTGTGGGAATTAAACCCAATTAAGTGACTAGTGTACTGTATTTTCTTCCTATTTCTAGAAAATTCACCAAACACCGTACCTTCATCCCTCCCATCTACCAAACCCTAATCCTTAAACATTGATCTTGAGCTCAAATTGGTGTTAGAATCGTGTTTGTTATCGTTTACGAAGTCTATCAAGGTAAGTAACATGTGTTTTTGCGTTGAGTTCGTTGTTAAATTCATGGTTTTGTGTGAGTATTGTAAAAAGCTTGAATTTGTGCCAAAACAAGTGATTTAAGTGTTGTTATGGTCAAATTGTTGTGGGTTTTGAGTCTATAACAAGTAGTGAACAAGTTGTGGTCGATTTTGGTGTTTAAAACGAGCTCTAGATCGAGATTTGAGGATTTCATCATGAAGTCTGTAGCCTTTGTTCAGTTTCTAAGGAAGATGAACACAGTCGGCCGACTGTCGGTCGACAATCGACCGACTGAGGGTTGAACCAACTGATTGTTAAGTGAACCGACCGACTGAGATTTACCTTCGGCCAATTGATGTAATACCAAGTGAATCAACCGACTGGGAAGGTCAGTCGACCGATTGTGTCGACAGTCGACCGACTGTCAGTGTCAGTCGACCGACTGTGTGTCCAGGGCAGAATGTTTTACCAAAGTGCCTTTTTCTAGCCATTATGCTGCCCGTTTGTATTTTGGTGTTCAGAATGTAAATTTTGAAAATGCATAAGTGTTAGGTGGACTTTTAGCGGCGCTTTTTGTGACTGCTTTCTGTACTGTGCTGTTTTGTGTTAACAGACAGAAACTAACTTGATTTGCCTTATGTTCAGGTGATAAAGATAAAGAAGCAGCTCAGTGATAGATTATCTGAGCTAGTTACTGGTATTCGGTGAGTGGGTCTATCTACGGATAGAGTTTAAGTAGCATATCATACTACTGTGGTTGACTCTTTTACCATGCATAGTGTAGGAATTGCCATGATAGAATAATATCGTTTGCCTGATGTTGTATGTGAATTATGTGTACACTGTGTGAATGGCACCAGTCGGGCTTAGGGAGACTGGGGACTCGAGACCGTGCCTAGGAGAGGTTAGAGTCCGTATGAGGTCAACCGTGCCTAGGGGAGGTTGGGTCCATAGGCTACTGATTGTGGTGTATAGTGTAAATGATGCATCCCCTGCATCGGGATAACTATACTATGAATTGAGTAGCAGGGACTATCGGTAGACTCAGGCCTGATCAGCTGAGAGTCGTGTGCTCGTACAAGCTGCCGATCCTCGTATTGTCTTATTGTATGCTAGTTGGTAGTTAGCAAGTGTTGTTGTTAGTATATAGCTTGTATGTGGCTTAAGCTATATCTGTTAGATAGATTCCATTCACTTAGAGGTGAGCTAATCCCCCACATATTCTCCCCTTGCAGGTTTAGGTACTGCTAGTCGGGATGGGTGCGGTTGCAGAAGACATGTTTGACAACCCTACTCTGATGTGGACTTTTGTATAAATAATGTTTTGTAATAACGTAACACCGTTGTGTAAACTTAAACGTAATTACACGGATTAATGTAATGACATGACATATATTGTGTTTGTTAATAAAGTCTTCCGCTGTGTTTAAAAAAAAATGGCCGGTGTTACAACTACTTCAAAATCATTCATAATTCAAACTCTACGTTTTATGATGTAATATAAATAGCACGAAGAGATAAATAATTTTGGAAGAGAATATTTATGAAAATAACCTCATAAATATCGATGATATTTATGATGATATTTTGGAATTTTCAAGTTCGAAGGTTGATGAAGAAAAATTTTCCGCAAGATTTTAACATGACTTCGAAGCAAGATATTCTCTAAAGATTTCAACGGATCCAGAATTACCTGGATTCTCTGAATATAGGGTATGGTCCTTGTATTTGTCCTTGGTCTCCTTCGTGGTTAGCTCAATCCATTTTCCAGTTCCAACTTTTCTGAGCTTTTCCAACATACTATTCTTTATCATAAATCTTCAGACGATTAAGGTCGTTTACGGTTGCCTACAGTTTCTGCTGCTTCATTCAGCTTTTGCAAAGTTCAATGTATTGATTCGTAGGCTGGGTGCTTTTCAAAATTTCAGAATGAAATATCATAATTCTAAGAGATAAATGTTATGCATATAACTGTTGATGTAGATATGCGGTGAGTTTTCAAAGTACTGATTGCTGATTCCCGGTAATTGGTATGTCAGTTCTCGTTACAAGATGCGGATGAGTATATGATAGGATTTCAATGAATAAATATGATGATTTTTCGGGAAGTCAAAATCAATAAAGTTGCTGGTAAGTTTACTGCTAATGGGGTGGAATATAAACGGTTCTCCGGTAACGATGATGAAGAGGCAAACGTATCTATCAAAGTTATAATAAGACTTATTCGAATGAAAGTCGAAGTTGACTTGCTGGAGCTGTGACAAAACTGGCTATCTCGAACAGGAATTGCAAAGTTATTTTCGGTAATAATAACTCTAAAGGAATTAGCATAGCTACGTATTAAACATTTACTCAGTTTCCGAGGGTTTTCAGGTGCATAACTGTATGCATCAATCTTTTCTTCCATAGATGAAGTGCAGTTGGTTCATCCTATCGATTGAGGTGTTTTCAAGAATCATGAAAGGTTTGAACGCAGACTGTAATCGTCAGGATACAAATGAGGTTTAAGATGAAATCAAGTGGCAAACTTGAAGAGTTGTTTAGTTTCATATGTTATAATCAATATTTTAATTCATTTTAATTGTCCAATGTTATTAGTCCACAGTCGATAGTCCACAGTTAACAGTCCAATAATTCATATATAGTTTAATATATAATATTCGAATTAATTAATACGTATCGTGACTGATAATGCTAAAAACGAACATATATTTCATAGCATTATTCATCAACAAAGACAAGCTTTTAGTTGCAATTGTTCTATTTACAAGTGATATTCGTTTAAATAATAAAAGGTGAAGACAAAAGACAGATTCGACGAATTGAAGATGCAAACGACCAAAAAGCTCAAAAGTACAAAAGACAATCAAAAAGGTTCCAATTATTGATAAGAAACGTCTCGAAATTACAAAAGTACAAGATTCAAAACGCAAAGTACAAGATATTAAATTGTACGCGAGGACGTTCGAAAATCCGGAACCGGGACCAGAGTCAACTCTTAACGCTCGACGCAACGGACTAAAAATTACAAGTTAACTATGTATATAAATATAATATAATATATAATTAATTATATTAATTATATATATATTATATTTATATATATAAAACCGTCGGCAGAGAAAACTCCAAGGACTGAGCTGTAAATACTATCTCCGCGACTCGCGGAGTTTGAAGGGGATTTTGCCGCGAGTCGCGGAGCCCCAAAATTCAACTCTGGCTATAAAGCAAACCGAATTCTGATCAAATTTAAAAATCTTATTTCTCTCATCTCTCAATATATACGATATATATATATATATAATTTATATTTTAATTTTAATTTTAATTTTAAATCCTAATAATAAGGGTATGTTAGCGAATGTTGTAAGGGTGTAAGTCGAAATTCTGTCCGTGTAACGCTACGCTATTTTTAATCATTGTAAGTTATGTTCAACCTTTTTATATTAATGTCTCGTAGCTAAGTTATTATTATGCTTATTTAAAACGAAGTAATCATGATGTTGAGCTAATTACTAAAATTGGGTAATTGGGCTTTGTACCATAATTGGGGTTTGGACAAAAGAACGACACTTGTGGAAATTAGACTATGGGCTATTAATGGGCTTTATATTTGTTTAACTAAATGAAAGTTTGTTAATGTTAATATAAAGATTTACAATTGGGCGTCCCTATAAATTACCATATACACTCGATCGGACACGATGGGCGGGGTATTTATATGTACGAATAATCGTTCATTTAACCGGAAACGGGAATGGATTAATAGCCACTAGAATAATTAAAACAGGGGTGAAATTACATTCAAGGGTAATTGGTGTAATTGTTAACAAAGTAGTAAAACCTTGGTTTACACGCAGTCGATAACCTGGTGTATTCATTAAACAAAGTATTAAAACCTTGTTACAATTCGAATCCCTAATTAGTTGGAATATTTAACTTCGGGTATAAGAATAATTTGATGAGGACACTCGCACTTTATATTTATGACTGATGGACTGTTATGGACAAAAACCAGACGGACATATTAAATAATCCAGGACAAAGGACAATTAACCCATGGGCATAAAACTAAAATCAACACGTCAAACATCATGATTACGGAAGTTTAAATAAGCATAATTCTTTTATTTCATATTTAATTTCCTTTATTTTATATTTAATTGCACTTCTAATTATCGCACTTTTATTTATTGTTATTTAATCGCAATTTTAATTATCGTACTTTTTAATTATCGTAAGTTTATTTTATCGCACTTTTATTATTCGCAATTTCATTATCGTTATTTACTTTACGCTTTAATTTAAGTCTTGTATTTATTTTATATTTTACTTTAGGTTTTAACTGCGACTAAAGTCTTAAAATCGACAAACCGGTCATTAAACGGTAAAAACCCCCCTTTATAATAATAATATTACTTATATATATATTTGTATTTTTATAAAAGTAAACTAATATAGCGTTGAGCTTTGTTTAAAGATTTCCCTGTGGAACGAACCGGACTTACTAAAAACTACACTACTGTACGATTAGGTACACTGCCTATAAGTGTTGTAGCAAGGTTTAAGTATATCCATTCTATAAATAAATAAATATCTTGTGTAAAATTGTATCGTATTTAATAGTTTTTCCTAGTAAAATATAAACTATTTTATATACTACCCCGCTGCACATCAAGTATTTTTGGCGCCGCTGCCGGGGAAACTCTTAAACGCCGGAAGCGCAACGCTAATATAAAAAAAAAAAAAAGATTTTTAGTTACTTTTATTAAAAGTCATTTTTGTAAAAATACGTTTTAAAAAATTCGAAAATATAAAAAGAAAAACAAAAATATAAGTATTTTTAAGATTTTGTTAAATATTTAAGTTTTATAAGTTTCTTTATTTTTATTTTAGTTTATAAAAATATAAGTTTTAATATCTTTTATTTAATTAAAAAACAGAAAACAGATATAAATAAAATAAACAGAAATTAAAAAAAAAAAAAATAGAAAAACGCGTAAAAATTACAACCTGTCAGCTGAATTTCTGAACCCCGCGACTCGCGGGGTTTTCTTCTTTAATTGCCGCGACTCGCGGAGACCATCTGACACACGGACAAAAACCCTAAATCTGCATTAATTACGGGTTATTTTTAATTATTATTATTATTTAAACCTAATTATTATTATTATTATTATTAGTTTTATTTTTATTTTTACTTTTTATTTAATTTATGTATTTTGTTTAAATTAGTTTAATTAAATTGTAAAATTAGTAGTTTTATTAAATAAATAATATAAAAATAATATTTTTATAAAAATTGTACTTTTTACAACTTTTTGTATATTTTTATATTTTGTCCCTTTTTAATCGTTGTAGCGTAATATTTGTATTTTTTAGCTCATAATTAATTTTAAACTTAGTTTTTGCTTTAGTTATTTTTACTCCTAGATTTTTAGGCTTTCCCGTAGAATTCCTTAAGTGCTTTTTCTTTAGACTAAGATTTAGGTGCTTTAGAATTTTGCGACGCCTTTTTAAGTTTTAGTTTCTTTTTAAGTTATTTCCATTTGGGATTTAGTTTTTCCTGTAAGCTTTAATATTTTTAGACCTTTTACTATGTATCAATTATCATTCCAATTAGTAATTTCAATTTGCGATTATAATTTTAAGTTAGTTGTAGTAATAAGGTTAGGTTAGTTAAGTATTTTTAAGTTTCTTTTATTTTTCCGTCACCTTTTATTTTTCAACCATTTTTTTTTTCTTTTTCTACCTTTTGCGACGAACTCTTTTTCTTTCTTATTTCTCGCTATTCTAGTTTTTAGGACTTAGAATTTTTTCTACTTCTTATCTAAATTTCTTAAAATTACGAAAATTTATTTTGAGTGGTTAAATTGATAGACATCAAAATTTTCTGGTTCGTAGTAATAGTTGGATTTGTACGTGGACCGGGTTATTGGAGCCAAACAGTCCTCAATTATATTGAGACCAAACGAATCCTGCCCCTCTGCTGCATCTTTTGGCTATTCGAAACGTGGGAAAAATCAGAAAAGTCTATTGATTGGATAACTTATTATAATTTTTCTTTCCTTTTTAAAACTAATAAGATATTCAGTGAATGCACCGAGCAAGACGTTCATCACCTTTTGTACGTTCACCACCTGTAACTAGATCAAGACATCGTTTAACAAATATAACCGCCGTTGATTTTTCTTTAGAATCGTCATCCAGTCGACCAAGTACTTCAGTTCAAATTTCCGATAATCCATTTTTTGAACCCAACCTCACAATTGAGAATCCAGAGAATATTCAGGAACGGTTCATAGATCCTGAACCATTAAACTTTCCTCCGGAACCACCAATCATTCAAACAGAGATTGTTGAGGAACGAACCATTAAATCAGAATCATCTAGTGATACCGATTCAACAAATTCAATTATGGAGAATCTGGAACCTTTAAGTATGGAAGACCGAATGAGAGCTAAACGCACTGGCCAAGGTCACGCAATTACTCATCCAGACATTAATGCGCCAGATTATGAAATCAAAGGACAAATTCTACACATGGTGACTAATCAATGCCAATTTAGTGGTGCGCCGAAGGAAGATCCAAATGAACATCTACGTACCTTTAATAGGATCTGCACACTATTTAAAATCCGAGAAGTGGAGGATGAACAGATATATCTCATGTTATTTCCCTGGACTTTAAAGGGAGAAGCCAAAGATTGGTTGGAATCGTTACCTGAAGGGGCGATTGATACATGGGATGTTTTAATTGACAAATTTCTTAAACAATTCTTTCCTGCATCTAAAGCCATAAGACTTCAAGCAGAAATTGTTACGTTCACACAGAAACCAAATGAAACTCTATATGAGGCGTGGACAAGATATGGAAAGTTGTTAAGAGGATGTCCGCAACATGGTTTAGACACCTGTCAAATAGTACAAATATTCTACCAAGGATGCCACATCACTACAAGGAAAGATATAGATATAGCAGCTGGTGGTTCTATTATGAAGAAAACCGAAACTGATGCTTACAAAATTATTGATAACACTGCTTCCCACTCACATGAGTGGCACCAAGAAAAAGATATCATTAGATCATCTAAAGCAGCTAGAGCCGATTCTAGCCATGACTTAGATTCCATTTCCGCAAAGATAGATGCTGTGGAGAGACGAATGGAAAAGATGACTAAAGATATTCACTCAATACAAATTAGTTGTGAGCAGTGTGGAGGACCACATTTGACAAAAGATTGTCTCAGTATTGAATTAACAATGGAACAAAGAGAGAATATTTCATACATAAACCAAAGGCCTGGAAATAATTATCAGAATAATTATCAACCGCCAAGACCGATTTACAATCAAAACCAGAATTATAACCGAAATATTCCATACAACAACCAACAAGGTCCTAGCAATCAACAAGTATCCAATAATACTTACAATCAGCAAAGACCGAATTTTCAAAACAAACCACCACAACAAATCGATAATAAAAAGCCGAATTTAGAAGATATGATGACGAAGCTAGTTGAAACTCAAACACAGTTTTTCACATCTCAGAAACAAACCAATGAACAAAATGCTCAAGCATTTAGGAATCAACAAGCTTCTATTCAGAATCTGGAACAAGAAGTAAGTAACCTAGCAAGGTTAATAGGTGAAAGAAAACCGGGAAGTCTACCTAGTGATACAAACGCTAACCCCCGGAATGAAACAGCTAAAGCCATTACCACAAGAAGTGGTACAACACTTAAACCACCTGAAATACCTGTAACTTCTGATGAAACTATTCCTACTCCACAAGAACCACAACCTGATCAAGATAAGGAAAAAGAACCGGTAGTTGAAAAGGTTAATGAAGATAACACAGTTAAGGATAAACCTTATGTTAAACCATACCAACCACCACTTCCTTACCCGAGTAAAATGAGAAAAGAAAGACTTGAAGCCGAGCAATCCAAATTTTTGGATATGTTTAAACAAATAAATATAAATCTTCCTTTCATTGATGTAATTTCAGGAATGCCAAGGTATGCTAAATTCTTGAAAGATCTAATCACGAATAGAAAGAAAATGGAAGAACTCTCGGCTGTTACTATGAATGCTAATTGTTCAGCAGTGCTGTTGAATAAGATACCAGAAAAACTATCTGATCCAGGAAGTTTCACAATTCCATGTTTTCTGGGTAGTCTTAGTTCAATAGAAGCATTGGCAGACTTAGGTGCTAGTATAAATCTAATGCCGTATTCACTATACACTAAACTAGACCTTGGAGAATTGAAACAACCAGAATAAGCATACAACTAGCCGATAGATCAGTAAAATATCCTAGAGGGATAATGGAGAACATGCTAGTTAAAGTTGGTACTTTAGTATTTCCAGTAGATTTTGTTGTTTTGGACATGGAAGAAGATTCTCAAGTTCCTCTCATATTAGGAAGACCATTCTTAAACACAGCTAAAGCAATGATAGACGTGTTCGGTAAGAAACTGACCCTAAGTATAGAGGATGAGAGTGTTACCTTTTCAGTTGATAGAGCAATGCAACAACCACAATCTGCAGATGATACATGTTATTATATTCAAACTATAGATGCACATGCAGAATTATTAGAAGAATTTCCAGAATTACAAGGAACAGGAGAATGTTCTTTAGGAGAAGGTAATGAACCAATTGATGAAGCTGAAATGTTAGCTACACTTATAGCTAATGGATATGAACCAACAACAGAAGAAATTCAAATGCTAAAAGAAGAAGACAGATATCGATATAAATCATCGATAGAAGAACCTCCGAAATTAGAGTTAAAGCCACTTCCAAACCATTTGGAATACGCTTATTTACATGGTGAATCTGAATTACCTGTAATAATATCGTCTTCTCTTACTGAAAATGAGAAATCACAACTCATTTCTGTGTTGAAAGCTCATAAACCAGCCATTGCATGGAAGATTCATGATATTAAAGGAATAAGTCCTTCGTATTGCACACATAAAATCCTTATGGAAGAAGGTCATAAAACGTATGTGCAACGCCAACGAAGAATAAATCCTAATATGCAAGATGTAGTTAAGAAAGAGATTATTAAACTGCTAGATGCAGGTTTAATATATCCAATCTCTGATAGTCCATGGGTAAGCCCAGTTCAATGCGTACCTAAGAAGGGTGGCATGACTGTCATTACAAATGAGAAAAATGAGCTTATTCCTACTAGGACTGTAACAGGATGGCGTGTATGTATTGATTATAGAAAATTAAATGACGCCACCAGAAAAGATCACTTTCCCTTACCTTTCATAGATCAAATGTTGGAAAGATTAGCCGGAAATAGTTACTATTGTTTTCTAGATGGATTTTCCGGATATTTTCAAATTCCAATAGCACCCGAAGATCATGAGAAAACCACATTCACGTGCCCTTATGGTACTTTTGCTTACAAAAGAATGCCATTTGGACTTTGCAACGCCCCTGCAACCTTTCAAAGGTGTATGATGGCGATTTTTCACGACATGATAGAAGAATGCATGGAAGTATTCATGGATGACTTTTCAGTCTTCGGTGATACATTTAAATCATGTCTAGTTAATCTGGAACGAATGCTAATTAGATGCAAAAAATCAAATCTAGTACTTAATTGGGAGAAATGCCATTTCATGGTTAAAGAAGGCATCGTTCTTGGACATAAAATTTCAAAAGAAGGGATTGAAGTGGATAGAGCTAAAGTAGATGTAATTGCTAAACTTCCACATCCCACCAATGTTAGAGGAGTTAGGAGTTTTCTAGGGCATGCCGGTTTTTACCGACGTTTTATAAAAGATTTTTCTAAAATTGCCACTCCTATGAATAAACTCCTAGAAAAGGATGCGCCATTCATCTTTTCAGATGAGTGTATCAAATCTTTTAATATTCTTAAAGAAAAACTCACTAATGCACCAATCATGATAACACCAAATTGGAATCTACCATTTGAACTAATGTGCGATGCAAGTGATTTTGCAATGGGAGCCGTTTTAGGACAAAGGATTGAAAAACGATTTCAACCTATATATTATGCTAGTAAGACATTACAAGGAGCACAAACGAACTATACAACTACTGAAAAAGAACTCCTTGCTATTGTCTTTGCTTTTGACAAATTTCGATCATATCTCGTTCTAGCAAAAACGGTGGTCTATACCGACCATTCTGCTCTTAGATACCTATTTTCAAAACAAGATGCTAAACCAAGATTAATCCGTTGGATCTTACTCTTACAAGAGTTCGATATTGAAATCCGAGATAAAAGAGGAGCAGAAAATCTCGCCGCTGATCATCTTTCTCGTCTTGAAAATCCTGAGTTAGAAGTTCTAAATGAATCGGCCATAAAAGACAACTTTCCTGATGAATATCTATTGAAGATAGATTATAAAGAAATCCCATGGTTTGCAGACTATGCAAACTACTTAGTTTGTGGATTCCTTGAAAAAGGATTATCGTACCAAAGACGAAAGAAATTCTTCAGTGATATAAAACACTATTTCTGGGAAGATCCACATCTGTTTAAAAGTTGTCCCGATGGAATAATACGCCGATGTGTATTTGGAGATGAAGCTAGTAAAATTTTAAACCATTGTCACACAGGACCAACAGGAGGGCATTATGGGCCTCAACTAACAGCAAGAAAAGTTTATGAAGCTGGATTCTATTGGCCTACAATTTACAAAGACGCACACCTTCTTTGCAAATCCTGTGATGCATGTCAAAGGGCCGGAAAAATAAGTCAACGTGATGAAATGCCACAAAATGTCATCCAAGTATGTGAAGTATTTGACATTTGGGGTATTGACTTTATGGGTCCATTTCCAAAATCTCATAATAATCTATATATACTCGTAGCCATTGACTATGTATCTAAATGGGCGGAAGCACAAGCTCTCCCAACTAACGATGCACGAGTTGTAGTCAACTTTTTAAAACGTCTTTTTGCAAGGTTTGGAACACCGAAAGCTTTAATAAGTGATCGGGGTACTCATTTCTGTAATAATCAACTTGAGAAAGTTCTTAAAAGATATGGAGTAACTCATAAAATCTCCACCGCATATCATCCACAAACAAGTGGACAAGTTGAAAATACCAACCGAGCTTTAAAACGTATTCTAGAGAAAACCGTAGGATCAAATTCGAAGGAATGGTCCATTAAATTGGAGGATGCACTCTGGGCTTTTAGAACAGCCTACAAAACTCCAATTGGAACCACACCTTTTAGACTTGTTTATGGAAAAGCATGTCATCTTCCAGTAGAAATTGAACACAAAGCATTTTGGGCTTTGAAGACATGTAATCTTGATTTATATGAAGCTGGACGTCTACGATTAAGTCAACTAAACGAATTAGAAGAATTAAGACATGAAGCATACGAAAATTCGTTAATCTATAAAGAAAGAACGAAGAAATGGCATGATAAAAGAATCAGAAGTTCAAAAGAATTTAAAGAAGGAGACAGAGTTCTTCTTTTCAATTCACGATTCAAGCTATTTCCTGGAAAATTGAAATCAAGATGGTCTGGACCATTCATAGTCAAAAGAGTTTTCCCATACGGAACGATAGAATTAATAAATTCAAATGGGATGTCTTCTTTTTTCTCTCAAATAAAAGCCTCATTGGCGCCAAGCGTGAGTTGAATTTAAAGTTAATGGTCACAGAGTTAAACATTACATACATGGTCCGATGGAAGTCGACAACGAAGTTAATCACAATTTCGACACCACAGCTAACTAAGTGTGGGGAGAATCAAGTCTTTAAAGGATAATATGTATTTCTGTTAGAGTTAGATTGTCTGTTTTCGTGTAGTTTTCGAAAATGGAACACGTATGGTCTTTCCCTAGCAGACCCTAAAGAACTAGTCTTCTCCCCCCATTCCGAATTTTTATTTTTTTAGGTTTTTACAAAATGAAGACTGCCTGTGAACTAAACCATGGTCTAATGCTACACGCTTTGATCACTAAACGTAATAATGACATACTACCGAGTGAAATAGTATCAGTAATCAGAGAAAGAATGGACGGAGTTAGAAAAGAATCCAGATGCGAAGATAATAAGTTACAATTTGGTAAAGGAAAATCAAAATCCGCAGCGAAAAGAAGAGCACGACACCTAGAACGATGTCACAAATGCGGAAAATGGTCACATGGAGGTAAATGTTCAAATAATCAAACCTATTCAAATACCGAATTTGTTACTTTATGCAGAGACGGACCGTTCATATGTTTAGAAGAAAAGACACTGAATGCTCGAGGTTACGCCTTTGGAGCCATGGAAAACCAATTAAACCGACTATCTTATGAATGGAATAGATCATATAACCAAGATCTATTTCACAGGTATGTCTGTACAGTTTTTATTTTTATTTTTTTATTTTTTTAACCTTTTGATAATAAACGCTAATTTGTTCGCTAAAAAGTATTAAATTGGTATTGAATAAAATTAGGTTTGGCGACCGAAATTATTGATATCATTCAAAAATTTATTACATCACTGCGAAATTTAACGTTTATTCTTAAGGTATAAATATCTTTAAACAATCAACCCAAAATATTTCAAAAATTCGTCATGAGTTAAATTAGGTCTTGGAACCGAAATTACTTTACCGAAAAGAGGGGCGCATATTTTTGATAATATTTGATTGATTAAAGTGGGATAAAAAGACAAAAAGATTTTTAATTTTATTTTTACCATGTTTTTAAAATTAATATTTAAATCTTAAATTAATATTGTAAACTTTGTAAAAACAATATATTTAAAATTGTAAATATTTGAAAAATTAAAATAAGTTTGGTGTGAATTTATAATATGAATTTTTAAATTAAGTCTGGTGTGAATTTTTAAAATATGAATTTTTAATTTTATGCATTTCAAATTTTAAGTTTGGTGTGATTTTTTTTTTTTATATATTAATTTTGAATTTTAGATTTAAGTTGTGTGAATTTAAAAACAAAAATTTACTTTATCTCAGTAAGTTAAGAATATGATTTTTAAAATTCGTCGTAAGTTGAAGACTAGGTCTTTGAACCGAAATTGCTTTACCCGAGGGAGGGACGAGAACTTTTATTATCATTATTTTTAATCTTATTGAATTAGAGTATGCCAAAAACATTGAAAAAACCCAAAAATCTTAGCTTTTAAAACAATCGCTACAAAAAGACAAATTTTAAAATTTTGTCGAAGGACGGACTAGGACATCGATCCGAAACGACCTCGTCCTAAATAACAAGGGAAACAAAATTTTAAAATTAATCACTTAATTGTTTTAATAAGTTAATGATTATAAAAAAAAAAAAAAAAAAAAAAACTCCGCGACTCGCGGAGTTTGGAGGGAAAATCTCCGCGACTCGCGGAGGGATCAAAACCCAGAAAAAAAAAAATAACAAACACCCGAACTGATCAGTCAAAAACACAAAAACACCCCAAAATAACAGCGAAACTGCACCCGAAAAAACCCGAAAATCACCCCCAAAAATCCCAATTTTTAACCGTTAATCACCAAATTTTTTGCTAAAATCATGTTGAGAAGGATGCTATCTAAGAATTACTCAAGAAAAACGGTAAATTTCTACACCTAAACACCATTTAATCCGAATTTTGGTGTTCTTGAGCTATATTTTTCCCCAATTTGATTTTGATGCTTTTTAGTGTAATTAGACTTAAATTGTTTATGTATTATGCTTGTATAACCTAGATTGATACTGTTTAACATGATTAGAAGCCTTAAACTTCAAATTTTGAGTAATCTAGGGTTTGTGTTCTTGAGCAAATTTGGGGCTTTTTGATATAAACAGGTTATGGCCGATTTTTGTCATGAATTGTTGCTAAATTGAGTAGTGTAACATGTCTAGGTAGTTAAATGATCCAAACTTTGAGCCTAAACATGATTTTGAGAATTAAAGTGGACTTTTTCAAGTCTAAAATTCATGAACTTGATTTTTGAAAGATAATGCCATTTGAGACTTGTTTGATTGCTAGTAATGATTATTTTGACATGTTATTTGAGTTGAATGCTTATGAACTTGGCGAAAATTTTCGTATATGCTTATTTGAAAAAGTGTAGATTTGATAAAAATGTGAAAATAAGCTTAAGTTTGATATAAATTGATAATGTCATTGTAATTATTTTGATTGATGATTTTGCTGACACTAATGCATATTTGGATGCACAAAATTTGTGTTTGATGTGTTTTGCAGAATGAAAGGGGTGAATCTTCATCCCAAGCCCGCAATGCTCCTGCTGAGAATTTGGAACAACAGGAGGTAGATAACTACTACAAGCAGGATGTACCTCATCCAGTCATGACCTTTTCCGATATGCATTTGGAAGAGTTGCACCCGAACCTGAGATTTGACAGACTTTGGATAGATTATCCAAAATATCAACGGGGTTTGCATACTCTTCATTCCAAGGTTGTTGAGGTACCGAGGGTCATAGAATGGGGACCCTTAGAAGCTGTAGAATTGGCCGGGCCAATTAGGGAATTACTTGTACAGAGGTATGGTAATTTTTCTTTTAATGACTGGATATGTTTATTCACCATACGCAGACCTGTATATAAAGTATGGTGTGAAGAGTTGTTATGTAGTATAGAGTTGAATGATCGGGTAGCTAGTTTAACCGATCGTTCTTTTATTAGATTTTTGTTAGGCGGTTCGATGCGACACATGTCTTTACTGGACATGGCTCAGGCTTTACGTATATATACACCTGAGGAGTTAGCGTCTGCCGATTGTAGAGGATTGATACTAAACGGTAGAAAGATAGATGAAAATTTTGATACACACGGTGTGTGGAGTCAAATGACAAGCCATCACCGTTTCAAAGGGGGAAACTACTCTTATTTGGATATAGATAGAGCCGAATTAAGAGTGATACATAGGTTTTTAGCTAATTCGATTACACAAAGGGGTAAAAACAAAGAAAAGGTAAATGAACAAGATTTGTTTTACCATATGTGTATTCGAGACCCACAGAGCGCTGTAAGTATACCATATTGTGTGGGTTATTATTTATCAGCTATGGTTCGGGGGATGCGACCACATAGCATAATAGGAGGTGGTATTTTTATTACTTTGATTGGTGAATATCTCGGTGTGGATATAAGTCGGGGGGGATTATTAGTAGAAGAGCCGGAACCCCGCGATACTATAGGTTTAAATGTATACCATGGTGCGAAAGTTTTGAAGAGGCGAAATAACGCCGCAGTACGATACCATGGTAGACATCCACAGGTGGAGAGAAACCAGCAACAAGGTAATGTAGGAGGGGGGAATGAGATGCAAGAGATGCATAGGTTTATAGCTTCTCAGGAATACGAAAATGCTAGATAGAGAGCATTTGAAGATTGGCAAGTTCATCAGAACCAGATCATAGCTCATTGCCAACACATAGGTAGAAACTATATTCCTACACCGAAACCCGTCTTCCCTCCTTGGTCGATAGAGATGCAGCCACCATATCCTACGTATGACCCTGCCGAAGCATTCTATAGCACTTATGGTTATGCCTGGAACCCCTATTGGTACCAATATCATCCTTAGTTTACTTATTATTATTATTTTTTTTATTTTGTAATTTGTAATTATTGATACATTTAATATTTTTGTTAATATTGTAATCATTTTTATAATTATCTAACTTTTATTCTTAGATTTTAATAATTTTTGAATGTGGGGTAATATACCAAACTTCAAAAATATGTATATATGTTTGCAGTTTATCTTATGTACACAACAGGGTAAAACAACGCATTTTCAAAGACTGGCATTAAGTTCAGCAAAAGCAACTAATTTTGACGACAAGATGCAAAATATATGTGAAATAACAACAAGACGGAATGAACAAATGATGTGCACCATTTATCATTCAGCAAACAAACGCCAATATATTTGGAAACTTTGGTAAAAATTTAATCATTTTCACACAAATCACCCTCAATAATTTAAATTGTTACTGATTTCTTGCAAATGAGGGCATTGCAAGATCTTAAGTGTGGGAAGGGATTAAATTCTTTCGGATTTTAAAATTTTTATATTAAACACTTGGTTACCATTAAAAATACTAGTAAAGCAGTAGTTGTATTAGAATCTAGTGCTCTCTGATAAAAAAGAACATCCCTAGTCTTATATACTGACTACCCAATTCTAGTAAAATTTTTCAAAATTTTCAATTAAATGAATTCAAAATCATGTTTATACATATTTATGAACGATAAAACTAGGTTTTAACACCGAAATTATTGTTATCTCAGAAAGAACATAAATTAAGAAACAAACTAAAATGTCAAAATTCATTTAAAATGGAATAGAGGACGATAAAAAGAAAAATAAAAAGCCAAGTGTGGGAAAATTTACCAAGTTATTTTAAACATATGTCACATATATCTGTAACAAATAATTGAAAATACTTTTGCTTTGAACTAAACTAAACTGTTTTACCCGATGAAAGAAAAGAAGAGATGGATCTACACGATGAATCAATTCCATCATTAAAAGGAAGTAAAGTCTTCCGAAAAAGACACGCGCTTCTTGATTTAGGTCATGAAATTGTCGTCCAGACCAGCTGTAGGTTGACGAAAAATCTAGAAAAGTCATCACTAAAATCAGCAGGAAATCCACGGACCTCAGCATTAAACAGGGTCGCCAAGTGGTCAGATTTATCCTAACCATGAGAAGGATTTATCTCGTACAATGGGGGGGCACCATGCAAATTAGCTGGATAAGACTAATGAATCAGATCCCCAGAAAGGATAATCTCCTTAAAGATTAAAAAATCAGCTTTTAAGACTGATATTACTCAATCCTAGAGATTGACCTTAAAGATTGAGAATTACAAACTCATGGAATTCGATGATATCTAAACTCGAGCTTAAACAAGAAAATATTTTGATCAAAATTACAAACCGATTTGTTTTCTGAAAACCCTATTTTCAATGCGTTCATTACCATTGAACGTAAAATCCTAGGAATTCACCTAGAATTCATTAGGTCACCTGAACTAAATCGGGTGTCAACCGTAAGAACGGTGGTTGCATAGTGGTCAAAGACAGGACCTTGTGCCAAACCGACAAATTATAAGGGTGAGCTTTACTATTGCTCCTACCAAGGATAGTAATTGCGTCCGACACGTTATAGACCATAATCAAAAGCATGTCACGGGCCATTGCCTTAACAGTTGCTTGTTCAACGCTTTCCTTTCAACCGGACGGTAGTTTGCCGAAAGGTAATATACGGAACAAGTAAACTGGACGTGTTGCTTTCCTAATACAAGGTTAGCAAGTGAGTGACACAAAACCGCAAGTTTTGAGCTAAAATTTTCAAATCTGAAACCCACCAACCCCACAAAAATATTTTGCAAACACCGGTAAAGGGTTATTCCGGAAAACTTATCTAGAGTAAAAACTAGATTTCAAAAGATCAAATGTTTTCATAAAGATCCAATTTCCTTAATGGATCTAAATTTTTATAGTCATGTGGGACTGTAAACCATATCGTTACTACCATTGTTTATACCACCGTATAGAAATCACTGATGTACAAAGTGTGAAGAATAAAGAAGTGATTCTAGTATTTCAAGACAATATTGCTTGAGGACAAGCAACGCTCAAGTGTGGGAATATTTGATAATGCTAAAAACGAACATATATTTCATAGCATTATTCCTCAACAAAGACAAGCTTTTAGTTGCAATTGTTCTATTTACAAGTGATATTCGTTTAAATAATAAAAGGTGAAGACAAAAGACAGATTCGACGAATTGAAGACGCAAACGACCAAAAAGCTCAAAAGTACAAAAGACAATCAAAAAGGTTCCAATTATTGATAAGAAACGTCTCGAAATTACAAAAGTACAAGATTCAAAACGCAAAGTACAAGATATTAAATTGTACGCGAGGACGTTCGAAAATCCGGAACCGGGACCAGAGTCAACTCTTAACGCTCGACGCAACGGACTAAAAATTACAAGTTAACTATGTATATAAATATAATATAATATATAATTAATTATATTAATTATATATATATATTATATTTATATATATAAAACCGTCGGCAGAGAAAACTCCAAAGACTGAGCTGTAAATACTATCTCCGCGACTCGCGGAGTTTGAAGGGGATTTTGCCGCGAGTCGCGGAGCCCCAAAATTCAACTCTGGCTATAAAGCAAACCGAATTCTGATCAAATTTAAAAATCTTATTTCTCTCATCTCTCAATATATACGATATATATATATATATATAATTTATATTTTAATTTTAATTTTAATTTTAAATCCTAATAATAAGGGTATGTTAGCGAATGTTGTAAGGGTGTAAGTCGAAATTCTGTCCGTGTAACGCTACGCTATTTTTAATCATTGTAAGTTATGTTCAACCTTTTTATATTAATGTCTCGTAGCTAAGTTATTATTATGCTTATTTAAAACGAAGTAATCATGATGTTGAGCTAATTACTAAAATTGGGTAATTGGGCTTTGTACCATAATTGGGGTTTGGACAAAAGAACGACACTTGTGGAAATTAGACTATGGGCTATTAATGGGCTTTATATTTGTTTAACTAAATGAAAGTTTGTTAATGTTAATATAAAGATTTACAATTGGGCGTCCCTATAAATTACCATATACACTCGATCGGACACGATGGGCGGGGTATTTATATGTACGAATAATCGTTCATTTAACCGGAAACGGAAATGGATTAATAGCCACTAGAATAATTAAAACAGGGGTGAAATTACATTCAAGGGTAATTGGTGTAATTGTTAACAAAGTAGTAAAACCTTGGTTTACACGCAGTCGATAACCTGGTGTATTCATTAAACAAAGTATTAAAACCTTGTTACAATTCGAATCCCCAATTAGTTGGAATATTTAACTTCGGGTATAAGAATAATTTGATGAGGACACTCGCACTTTATATTTATGGCTGATGGACTGTTATGGACAAAAACCAGACGGACATATTAAATAATCCAGGACAAAGGACAATTAACCCATGGGCATAAAACTAAAATCAACACGTCAAACATCATGATTACGGAAGTTTAAATAAGCATAATTCTTTTATTTCATATTTAATTTCCTTTATTTTATATTTAATTGCACTTCTAATTATCGCACTTTTATTTATTGTTATTTAATCGCAATTTTAATTATCGTACTTTTTAATTATCGTAAGTTTATTTTATCGCACTTTTATTATTCGCAATTTCATTATCGTTATTTACTTTACGCTTTAATTTAAGTCTTGTATTTATTTTATATTTTACTTTAGGTTTTAACTGCGACTAAAGTCTTAAAATCGACAAACCGGTCATTAAACGGTAAAAACCCCCCTTTATAATAATAATATTACTTATATATATATTTGTATTTTTATAAAAGTAAACTAATATAGCGTTGAGCTTTGTTTAAAGATTTCCCTGTGGAACGAACCGGACTTACTAAAAACTACACTACTGTACGATTAGGTACACTGCCTATAAGTGTTGTAGCAAGGTTTAAGTATATCCATTCTATAAATAAATAAATATCTTGTGTAAAATTGTATCGTATTTAATAGTTTTTCCTAGTAAAATATAAACTATTTTATATACTACCCCGCTGCACATCAGTGACCCGTGTACATGTCTCAGACTCGATCACAACTCAAACTATATATATTATTGTAGAATCAACCTCAACCCTCTATAGCTAACTCTAACATTACTGCATATAGAGTGTCTATAGTTATTCCAAATAATATATATAGATGCGTCGTTATGATATGTCAAAACCTTGTATACGTGTCCCGATATTTAAAGTGCGTAAAATAAATAACAGAAATTAAATGACGATAAATAAAATTGCGAGAATTAAAATTGCGATAAATAAAATGCGATAAATAAAATGCGATAAATAAATTACGATAAATAAAAGGTAATACGGAATTAACAGTTAGCTAGGAACAGTTAGCGTGGATTCTTAACAAAATTTCTCATAGTTAATTTGTTTGTTTCTAACAAATTTTATTTTGTCCAATGTTTTCTTCATTATGCCACTTGTTGGATTCTGATAAATCAAAATCCAAATATGAAATTAGATGAAAATGGTTATTCTGTGGTGAACGGATTCGTATATCTGTGGATGTAAGTAGGATAGTAAATGACTGTTGAATCAGATTGGAAGAATGTACAGTGTAACTTATTAATGTGAAATCTAAATATTCCTCGGGTATTACCTACCCGTTAAAATATTTTCACCATTAACAGTTTGTACAAAAGAATTTTTAATTACAATCTTTATGAAAAGATATATACATATATATTTTCTTCAGATGTAATCATGAATTTAATGAGCTAATACGATATTGAATTCATTTGATTTACCGTTAGAACAAGAATATATAATCTCTAAAACACTAGAGATTACATAATCATCATGTCGAACGAAGATCAAGGATGTAGAACGATACGTAGAACGATGATTATACTCGAAGTACAGAATGAGATGTTGAGGCATGTGATGTTGAAACTTGAGTTGTTGGTGGTACTGTTGGTGCCGGTGATGTTACTGAAGCTGGTAAGTTTTGCACTATGTTTTCTAAATTGATTACTCGAGCGTGAAGCTCGTGACTTCTTCGATTACTCCGGAATGATTGTTGGTCGAAACAAGCGAGTGGATAAAGGTTTAGAATTGTAAATATGATATAGTCGTGGTGAAATACTCTGGAAATGAAAGTGAAGATGGTGTTTCGAACTGGTTCGCCGGTAAGTGCTTCAGGTTCTTCGCCAAGAGATGAATTCGATTGGTGGAAGGGATCGTCTTCTTCGCGTCTCCATTGATTAAGTAGACTACGAACACATCAAATGAATTGGGGATGGCTGATTGATTGATTCATTCTGGTGACGTTGCTTTTCGAAGCTTGAGTGAAAATCCATATCGGAATAGCTGTCGGAATAACCATCGGAATAGCTATCGAAATCTGAGGGACTCGAACTGGTTGAGGGATTCATCTCGTACGATCAGATGAAGGATTTTCGATAAGAAATAGATTATAGGATGTAGATTAGTATCCTGCAATACATAATTTACATATGCATATATAATACTAAAACCCCATAAGTTACGGAGAAATCTACGGAAACTGTCTGGCAAAGGTAACAATAACAGATAAGCTAAGATATGAATTTATATATACACTGTCTATGCAATAGAGGCAGTAAGACGTGTCTAGACTTTAAGGATGATAAGCAAATAATTTTTCAACACAAAATGATAAGCAAAACTTTTGACATGTAGGCACGGTCGAAGTCCAGACTCACTAATGCAACTAAACAACTATCAGTTAGACACACTAATGCAAGACCTGGTTCGCTAAGACCACCGCTCTGATACCAACTAAAACGACCCGTCCTAATCCATCTAGACGAATACATTACATTTGGTTACATCGCGAGGTACTTGACCTCTATATGATACATTTTACAAACATTGCATTCGTTTTTAAAAAGACAAACTTTCATTATATCAAAAGTTGATGGCATGCATACCATTTCATAATATATCCAACTATAATTGACTTAATAATAATCTTGATGAACTCGACGACTCGAATACAACGTCTTTTGAAATATGCCATGAATGACTCCAAGTAATATCTCTAAAATGAGCAAAGTCACAGCTGAAGATTTCTTTCATACCTGAGAATAAACATGCTTTCAAGTGTCAACCAAAAAGTTGGTGATTTCATTAGTTTAACATAAATAATCATTTCCATCATTTTAATAGACCACAAGAATTTCATTTTCAGTTCTCATAAATATACGTCCCATGCATAGAGACAAAAATCATTCATATGGATTGAACACCTGGTAACCGACATTAACAAGATGCATATAAGAATATCCCCTATCATTCCAGGAAGTCCTTCGGACATGACAAAAACGAATTCGAAGTACTAAAGCATTACGTACTTTAGATGGGGTTCGTTAGGCCCAATAGATCTATCTTTAGGATTCGCGTCAATTAGTAGATCGGTTTACTAATTCATAGGTTACCAAGCAAAAGGGGCATATTCGGCTTCGATCATTCACCCATATAATGTAGTTTTAATTACTTGTGTCTATTTCGTTAAACAGTTATAAAAATTTCGCATGTATTCTCAGCCCAAAAATATAAATTGCAAAAATATTTAAAAATGGAGCAAATGAAACTTACAATACTGTATTTTGTAGTGAAAATACATATGACGATACTGAACAATGCAGGGTTGGCTTTGGATTCACGAACCTATATCATTTGTATATTTATTAATATACATAATCGTAATCGAACAAATTTATTTATTATCTCATAATTTATATATTATATATTTAATTTGTGTATATATTCAATATGATTAATATCTATATAGTTATATTAATATATTTATATACATTATTGTTTAGTGTTATATTAAAATTTAATAGTTTGTTATATATACGAATTTAAATAAATAATATTAGTAAGTTTGATTTATATAGTTATGTGAAATATTAATAATTATAGTATGTGTAATAAGTATATTTTATGTACAAAATATTTATCTGTTTAAAATGATAATTTTTGATAGTAATAATGATGTACTAATAATAATAATGATAATTTTATTAATAATAATACTACTAATTAGTAATTCACTTAAATTATAATTTTATTCATAGTTTTTAAATCCATACATTTATATATATTTTTATAATCTTAATGATAATATCTTTAAAACTTTTATTGTCATAATCATAATACTATTATTAAAACCTTTATATTCTTAGTCATAATAATCATAATCTTCGTGTTAAGTTTCTATACTAATGCCTATAGCTTCTTATAACATTAATTTATAACTATAATCATAATTTTTATATGTATTCGTATAATTATAACTAGTTTCTAAAATCTTTACCATATCATCTTTTATTATATATTTTTTTTATTAACATTTTTAATATCCATAAAATCATAATAATAATACTAACCACAATAATACAGTAATAATAATAATAATAATGTCAGTTATGATAATACTAATAATCTTTAATGATAGTACTAGTGATAATAAAAATATAAGTTTTTATAACAATAATAATAATTATGTCATTATTATTAGTAATAACAATAGCTAACAACATAATATCAATATCAATAATTAATAATAATACAAGCAATAATAACAATAATAATAATAATGATAGTAATTAATAATACCAAAAATAAAAATATTTGAAAGGCTACCTTGATCTAAGCCCTTAAAAAAAAACGTCCCAGGCCGGGTTCGACCCCGCGACCTCCCGCTCACCCAAATCACCTCGTAACCATTGCACCATTTCAGTTTCTCTGGAAATTATACGCACCCAATTATAATTATTCTATTCCTGCTAACCATCTTCTTCTTGAAACTCAAACGAACAGGGAACCAAATTTACCTAATAACTAATCTCTTTGATTGATTTAAAACTTATATTTGAAAACAGAAACGTTCCATAATTGTTTGAATTAATCATTAATCGAGAGGAGGAAAAAAAATCGAATTAAAACTGCTACTGCAGTTCGTGGAACAAAGAAAAAAATAAATACTGATTTTGAATTTTGGACCGTTTCAGACAAAGTTTATAATACAAAATTTGTTTAAAATCACTCCTAGAAACTTTGTAAACCTCTAATTTCAACAGAAACAAGATAATGAATGTGAATTTCATGATGAACATTCTGTTGACTTTTTAATTTCAAAAGTTTGACTTCAAAATTCGTGTTTGATTTGAAGATTTGGAAACTGAAATTTTACATACACATTCACGACATGTTTTAGAACTACTTTACATACACTTCAATATATATATATATATATATATATATATATATATATATATATATATATATATATATATATATATATATATATATAGGGGCAGGATCAATGGGGAAGTAACCAATTGGGGGGAAGCGGGGGGAAGCAAAAAAAAAATTTCGTTTTTTTGAATTTTTTTTTTCGGCATCAAGATCACACGAAAATATGAACATTTAGAAGAGACACTTCGTGATGAATGTTATTATTTAGACGGGAAAACGATCAACAAAAATAACATTCAAGATAATATTGTTCGTGAAGAATATGAACGTTTTTTTTCATGTTTTGTGAAGTAAAATTTAGCCCGATTTAGAGTTTAGGGTTTAGGGTTTAGGGTTTTGGGTTTAGGGTTTGGTGTTTTGGGTTTATTCCATAAAACCAAAACACCAAACCCTAAACCCTAAACCCTAAACTCTAAACCGTTCGTGTTAAAAACTCAATCTAAATCCTAAATCTAAACCCTAAATCTAAACCCTAAACCCTAAATATCTAAACCCTAATATCTAAACCCTAT
The DNA here is from genome assembly GCF_046630445.1 of Rutidosis leptorrhynchoides. Taxonomy (NCBI): domain Eukaryota; kingdom Viridiplantae; phylum Streptophyta; class Magnoliopsida; order Asterales; family Asteraceae; genus Rutidosis; species Rutidosis leptorrhynchoides. The sequence continues at coordinate 79,002,913 of NC_092341.1, read as the reverse complement.
AAACCCTAATATCTAAACCCTAATATCTAAACCCCAATAGCTAAAACCTCAAAATACGTTCGAAAAACACGATAATTGTTATATATTACTTCTTCGAGCGTTTTCCTGCCAAAATAAAAACATTTATCACAAAGTGTCTCTACTAAATGTTCATATTTTCATCTCATCTATAATGTCCGTGAACAAAGTTTTTTCAAAAAACGAAAAAAAAAAAGTTTTTGCTTCCCCCCGCTTCTCCCCGAATGGTTACTTCCCTCTTGATCCAACCACTATATATATATATATATATATATATATATATATATATATATATATATATATATATATATATATATATTCGTTAGTAACTTCGTTAAAATAAAACGAGTATTTCTAGATAATGTATTCAAAGCTTCTAAAATACTATATATATGACTATTACATAACAAGTTTTTATTACAAAAACAAATATAGATTAAATATACATATATACTAAATTACATAAACTTATTATACATTAATTGTTTTGTTAATGTTTTCAAGTTATCATATACATACACATGTTTATATAAATATATATATACATATTTATTGACAAATAGTTGTTCATGAATCGTCGGTAATAGTCAAAGGGTAATTGAACATAGTTTTAAAATTTTCGAGACTCAACATTACAGACTTTGCTTTTCATGTCGAAACCATATAAAGATTAAGTTTAAATTTGGTCGGAAATTTCCTGGTCGTCACATCTCGGTTGTTACAATGAATGCTAATTGTTCTGCAGTGCTGTTGAATAAACTGCCAGAAAAACTCATAGATCCAGGAAGTTTCACAATTCCATGTTTTCTGCGTAGTCTTAATTCTATAGAAGCATTGGCAGACTTAGGTGCTAGTATAAATTTAATGCCGTATTCACTATATGTTAAACTAGACCTTGGAGAATTGAAACCAACACGAATAAGCATACAACTAGCCTATCGATTAGTAAAATATCCTAGAGGGATAATGGAGAACATGCTAGTTAAAGTTGGTACTTTAGTATTTCCAGTAGATTTTGTTATTCTGGACACGGAAGAAGATTCTCGAGTTCCTCTTATATTAGGAAGACCATTCTTAAACACAGCTAAAGCAATAATAGACGTATTTGGTAAGAAACTGACCCTAAGTATAGAGGACGAGAGTGTTACCTTTTCTGTTGATAGAGCCATGCAACAACCACAATCTGCAGATGATACATGTTATTACATTCAAACTATAGATTTACATGCAGAATTGTTAGAAGAATTTCCAGAATTACAAGGAACAGGAGAATGTTCTTTATGAGAAGGAACTGAACCAATTGATGAAGCTGAAATGTTAGCCGCACTCATGGCTAATGAATACGAACCAACAACAGAAGAACTTCAAATGCTAAAAGAGGAAGACAGATATCGATACAAATCATCGATAGAAGAACCACCGATATTAGAGTTAAAGCCACTTCCAAACCATTTGGAATACGCTTATTTACATGGTGAATCTGAATTACCAGTAATAATCTCGTCTTCTCTTACAGGAAATGAAAAATCTCAACTCATTTATGTGCTAAAAGCTCATAAACCAGCTATTACATGAAAGATTCATGACATTAAAGGTATAAGTCCTTCGTATTGCACACATAAAATCCTTATGGAAGAAGGTCATAAAACATATGTGCAACGCCAACGAAGACTAAATCCAAATATGCAAGATGTTGTTAAGAAAGAAATTATTAAACTACTCGATGCAGGTTTAATTTATCCAATCTCTGATAGTCCATGGGTAAGCCCAGTTCAATGCGTACCTAAGAAGGGTGGCATGACTGTCATCACAAATGAAAAAGATGAGCTTATTCCTACTAGGACTGTAACAGGATGGCGTGTTTGTATTGATTATAGAAAATTAAATGACGCCACCAGAAAAGATCACTTTCCCTTACCTTTCATTGATCAAATGTTCGAAAGGTTAGCTGGGAACAGTTACTATTGTTTTCTTGACGATTTCTCCGGATACTTTCAAATTCCAATAGCACCCGAGGACCAAGAGAAAACCACATTCACGTGTCCTTATGGTACTTTTGCTTACAAACTCATGCCATTTGGACTTTGCAACTCCCCTGCAACTTTTCAAAGGTGCATGATGACGATTTTTCACAACATGATAGAAGAATGCATGGAAGTTTTCATGGATGACTTTTCAGTCTTTGGTGATACTTTTGAAACATGTCTAGTTAATCTTGAATGAATGCTTATTAGATGCGAACAATCAAATCTAGTTCTTAATTGGAAGAAATGCCATTTCATGGTTAAAGAAGGCATCGTTCTTGGTCATAAAATTTCAAAGGAAGGAATTGAAGTGGATAGAGCTAAAGTAGATGTAATTGCTAAACTTCCACATCCCACTAATATTAGAGGAGTTATGAAATTTCCCGTTCTTATTGATTAAAAACGTTCCATATTAATTGATTTCGTTGCGAGGTTTTGACCTCTATATGAGACGTTTTTCAAAGACTGCATTCATTTTAAAACAAACCATAACCTTTATTTCATAAATAAAGGTTTAAAAAGCTTTACGTAGATTATCAAATAATGATAATCTAAAATATCCTGTTTACACACGACCATTACATAATGGTTTACAATACAAATATGTTACATCGAAATCAGTTTCTTGAATGCAATTTTTACACAATATCATACAAACATGGACTCCAAATCTTGTCCTTATTTTAGTATGCAACAGCGGAAGCTCTTAGTATTTACCTGAGAATAAACATGCTTTAAACGTCAACAAAAATGTTGGTGAGTTATAGGTTTAACCTATATATATCAAATCGTAACAATAGACCACAAGATTTCATATTTCAATACACATCCCATACATAGAGATAAAAATCATTCATATGGTGAACACCTGGTAACCGACATTAACAAGATGCATATATAAGAATATCCCCATCATTCCGGGACACCCTTCGGATATGATATAAATTTCGAAGTACTAAAGCATCCGGTACTTTGGATGGGGTTTGTTAGGCCCAATAGATCTATCTTTAGGATTCGCGTCAATTAGGGTGTCTGTTCCCTAATTCTTAGATTACCAGACTTAATAAAAAGGGGCATATTCGATTTCGATAATTCAACCATAGAATGTAGTTTCACGTACTTGTGTCTATTTTGTAAATCATTTATAAAACCTGCATGTATTCTCATCCCAAAAATATTAGATTTTAAAAGTGGGACTATAACTCACTTTCAGAGATTTTTACTTCGTCGGGAAGTAAGACTTGGCCACTGGTTGATTCACGAACCTATAACAATATAAAGATATATATCAAAGTATGTTCAAAATATATTTACAACACTTTTAATATATTTTGATGTTTTAAGTTTATTAAGTCAGCTGTCCTCGTTAGTAACCTACAACTAGTTGTCCACAGTTAGATGTACAGAAATAAATCGATAAATATTATCTTGAATCAATCCACGACCCAGTGTATACGTATCTCAGTATTGATCACAACTCAAACTATATATATTTTGGAATCAACCTCAACCCTGTATAGCTAACTCCAACATTCACATATAGAGTGTCTATGGTTGTTCCAAAATATATATAGATGTGTCGACATGATAGGTCAAAACATTGTATACGTGTCTATGGTATCTCAAGATTACATAATATACAATACAAGTTGATTAAGTTATGGTTGGAATAGATTTGTTACCAATTTTCACGTAGCTAAAATGAGAAAAATTATCCAATCTTGTTTTACCCATAACTTCTTCATTTTAAATCCGTTTTGAGTGAATCAAATTGCTATGGTTTCATATTGAAATCTATTTTATGAATCTAAATAGAAAAAGTATAGGTTTATAGTCGGAAAAATAAGTTACAAGTCGTTTTTGTAAAGGTAGTCATTTCAGTCGAAAGAACGACGTCTAGATGACCATTTTAGAAAACATACTTTCACTTTGAGTTTAACCATAATTTTTGGATATAGTTTCATGTTCATAATAAAAATCATTTTCTCAGAATAACAACTTTTAAATCAAAGTTTATCATAGTTTTTAATTAACTAACCCAAAACAGCCCGCGGTGTTACTACGACGGCGTAAATCCGGTTTTACGGTGTTTTTCGTGTTTCCAGGTTTTAAATCATTAATTTAGCATATCATATAGATATAGAACATGTGTTTAGTTGATTTTAAAAGTCAAGTTAGAAGGATTAACTTTTGTTTGCGAACAAGTTTAGAATTAACTAAACTATGTTCTAGTGATTACAAGTTTAAACCTTCGAATAAGATAGCTTTATATGTATGAATCGAATGATGTTATGAACATCATTACTACCTTAAGTTCCTTGGATAAACCTACTGGAAAAGAGAAAAATGGATCTAGCTTCAACGGATCCTTGGATGGCTCGAAGTTCTTGAAGCAGAATCATGACATGAAAACAAGTTCAAGTAAGATCATCACTTGAAATAAGATTGTTATAGTTATAGAAATTGAACCAAAGTTTGAATATGATTATTACCTTGTATTAGAATGATAACCTACTGTAAGAAATAAAGATTTCTTGAGGTTGGATGATCACCTTACAAGATTGGAAGTGAGCTAGCAAACTTGAAAGTATTCTTGATTTTATGTAACTAGAACTTGTAGAATTTATGAAGAACACTTAGAACTTGAAGATAGAACTTGAGAGAGATCAATTAGATGAAGAAAATTGAAGAATGAAAGTGTTTGTAGGTGTTTTTGGTCGTGGGTGTATGGATTAGATATAAAGGATATGTAATTTTGTTTTCATGTAAATAAGTCATGAATGATTACTCATATTTTTGTAATTTTATGAGATATTTCATGCTAGTTGCCAAATGATGGTTCCCACATGTGTTAGGTGACTCACATGGGCTGCTAAGAGCTGATCATTGGAGTGTATACACCAATAGTACATACATCTAAAAGCTGTGTATTGTACGAGTACGAATACGGGTGCATACGAGTAGAATTGTTGATGAAACTGAACGAGGATGTAATTGTAAGCATTTTTGTTAAGTAGAAGTATTTTGATAAGTGTATTTAAGTCTTTCAAAAGTGTATAAATACATATTAAAACACTACATGTATATACATTTTAACTGAGTCGTTAAGTCATCGTTAGTCGTTACATGTAAGTGTTGTTTTGAAACCTTTAGGTTAACGATCTTGTTAAATGTTGTTAACCCAATGTTTATAATATCAAATGAGATTTTAAATTATTATATTATCATGATATTATCATGTATGAATATCTCTTAATATGATATATATACATTAAATGTCTTTACAACGATAATCGTTACATATATGTCTCGTTTAAAAATCATTAAGTTAGTAGTCTTGTTTTTACATATGTAGTTCATTGTTAATATACTTAATGATATGTTTACTTATCATAGTATCATGTTAACTATATATATATATCCATATATATGTCATCATATAGTTTTTACAAGTTTTAACGTTCGTGAATCACCGGTCAACTTGGGTGGTCAATTGTCTATATGAAACATATTTCAATTAATCAAGTCTTAACAAGTTTGATTGCTCAACATGTTGGAAACATTTAATCATGTAAATATCAATCTCAATTAATATATATAAACATGGAAAAGTTCGGGTCACTACAGTACCTACCCGTTAAATAAATTTCGTCCCGAAATTTTAAGCTGTTGAAGGTGTTGACGAATCTTCTGGAAATAGATGCGGGTATTATTCTTCATCTGATCTTCAAGCTCTCAGGTGAACTCGGGTCCTCTACGAGCATTCCATCGAATCTTAACAATTGGTATCTTGTTTTGCTTAAGTCATTTAACCTCACGATCCATTATTTCAACGGGTTCTTCGATGAATTGAAGTTTTTCGTTGATTTGGATTTCATCTAACAGAATAGTGAGATCTTCTTTAGCAAAACATTTCTTCAAATTTGAGACGTGGAAAGTGTTATATACAGCCGCGAGTTGTTGAGGTAACTCAAGTCGGTAAGCTACTGGTCCGACACGATCAATAATCTTGAATGGTCCAATATACCTTGGATTTAATTTCCCTCGTTTACCAAATCGAACAACGCCTTTCCAAGGTGCAACTTTAAGCATGACCATCTCTCCAATTTCAAATTCTATATCTTTTCTTTTAATGTCAGCGTAGCTCATTGTCGACTTTGGGCAGTTTTCAACCGTTGTTGAATTTGGATGATCTTCTCGGTAGTTTCTTGTATAATCTCCGAACCCGTAATCTGTCTATCCCCCACTTCACTCCAACAAATCGGAGACCTGCACTTTCTACCATAAAGTGCTTCAAACGGCGCCATCTCAATGCTTGAATGGTAGCTGTTGTTGTAGGAAAATTCTGCTAACGATAGATGTCGATCCCAACTGTTTCTGAAATCAATAACACAAGCTCGTAGCATGTCTTCAAGCGTTTGTATCGTCCTTTCACTCTGCCCATCAGTTTGTGGATGATAGGCAGTACTCATGTCTAGACGAGTTCCCAATGCTTGCTGTAATGTCTGCCAGAATCTTGAAATAAATCTGCCATCCCTATCAGAGATAATAGAGATTGGTATTCCATGTCTGGAGACGACTTCCTTCAAATACAGTCGTGCTAACTTCTCCATCTTGTCATTTTCTCTTATTGGCAGGAATTGTGCTGACTTGGTGAGACGATCAACTATTACCCAAATAGTATCATAACCACTTGCAGTCCTTGGCAATTTAGTAATGAAATCCATGGTAATGTTTTCCTATTTCCATTCCAGGATTTCAGGTTGTTGTAGTAGACCTGATGGTTTCTGATGTTCAGCTTTGACCTTAGAACACTTCAAACATTCTCCTACATATTTAGCAATATCGACTTTCATACCTGGCCACCAAAAATGTTTCTTAAGATCCTTGTACATCTTCCCCGTTCCAGGATGTATTGAGTATCTGGTTTTATGAACTTCTCTAAGTACCATTTTTCTCATATCTCCAAATTTTGGTACTCAAATTCTTTCAGCCCTATACCGGGTTCCGTCTTCCCGAATATTAAGATGCTTCTCCGATCCTTTGATTATTTCATCCTTTAAATTTCCCTCTTTTAAAACTCCTTGTTGCGCCTCCTTTATTTGAGTAGTAAGGTTAGTGTGAATCATTATATTCATAGATTTTACTCGAATGGGTTCTCTGTCCTTTCTGCTCAAGGCGTCGGCTACCACATTTGCCTTCCCCGGGTGGTAACGAATCTCAAAGTCGTAATCATTCAACAATTCAATCCACCTACGCTGCCTCATATTCAGTTGTTTCTGATTAAATATGTGTTGAAGACTTTTGTGGTCGGTATATATAATACTTTTGACCCCATATAAGTAGTGCCTCCAAGTATTTAATGCAAAAACAATCGCGCCTAATTCCAAATCATGCGTCATATAATTTTGCTCGTGAATCTTCAATTGTCTAGACGCATAAGCAATCACCTTCGTCCATTGCATTAATACACAACGAAGACCTTGCTTTGATGCGTCACAATAAATCACAAAATCATCATTCCCTTCAGGCAATGACAATATAGGTGCCGTAGTTAGCTTTTTCTTCAATAATTGAAACGCCTTCTCTTGTTCATCCTTCCATTCAAATTTCTTCCCTTTATGCGTTAATGCAGTCAAGGGTTTTGCTATTTTGGAGAAATCTTGGATGAATCTTCTGTAGTAACCAGCCAACCCTAAAAATTGACGTATATGCGTTTTTGGGGTTTCCCACTTTTCAACGGTTTTGATCTTTGCCGGGTCCACCTGGATACCTTCTTTGTTCACTATGTGACCGAGGAATTGAACTTCTTCCAACCAAAATGCACACTTTGAAAACTTAGCGTACAGTTTTTCTTTCCTCAATACTTCTAGCACTTTTCTCAAATGTTCTTCGTGCTCTTGATCATTCTTTGAGTAAATAAGTATGTCATCGATGAAAACAATGACAAACTTGTCAAGATATGGCCCACACACTCGGTTCATAAGGTCCATGAACACAGCTGGTGCGTTAGTCAATCCAAACGGCATAACCATAAACTCGTAATGACCATAACGCGTCCTAAAAGCAGTTTTTGGAATATCATCCTCCTTTACTCGCATTTGATGATATCCAGAACGTAAATCGATCTTCAAACAAACCGACGAGCCTTGTAGTTGATCAAATAAGTCATCAATTCTCGGCAGTGGATAACGGTTTTTGATGATAAGTTTGTTCAACTCTCTGTAGTCAATACACAACCTAAATGTACCATCCTTCTTCTTGACAAACAAAACAGGAGCTCCCCATGGTGATGTGCTTGGTCGAATGAAACCACGTTCTAATAGTTCTTGCAGTTGGCTTTGCAGTTCTTTCATCTCGCTGGGTGCGAGTCTATAAGGAGCACGAGCTATTGGTGCAGCTCCTGGTACAAGATCTATTTGAAATTCAACAGATCGATGTGGAGGTAGTCCCGGTAATTCTTTTGGAAATACATCGGAAAATTCTTTTACAATGGGAACATCATTGATGCTCTTTTCTTCAGTTTGTACTTTCTTGACGTGTGCTAGAACAGCATAGCAACCTTTTCTTATTAGTTTTTGTGCCTTCAAATTACTAATAAGATGTAGCTTCGTGTTGCCCTTTTCTCCGTACACCATTAAGGGTTTTCCTTTTTCTCGTATAATGCGAATTGCATTTTTGTAACAAACGATCTCTGCTTTCATTTCTTTCAACCAGTCCATACCGATTATCACATCAAAACTCCCTAACTCTACTAGTATCAAATCAATCTTAAATGTTTCGCTAACCAGTTTAATTTCTCGATTCCGACATATATTATCTGCTGAAATTAATTTACCATTTGCTAATTCGAGTAAAAATTTACTATCCAAAGGCGTCAATGGACAACTTAATTTAGCACAAAAATCTCTACTCATATAGCTTCTATCCGCACCCGAATCAAATAAAACGTAAGCAGATTTATTGTCAATAAGAAACGTACCCGTAACAAGCTCCTGGTCTTCCTGTGCCTCTGCCGCATTAATATTGAAAACTCTTCCGCGGCCTTGTCCATTCGTGTTCTCCTGGTTCGGGCAATTTCTAATAATGTGGCCCGGTTTTCCACATTTATAACAAACTACATTGGCATAACTTTCTCCGACACTACTTGCTCCGCCATTACTCGTTCCGACACCATTTGTTCCTTTCGTTCTATTAACCCCTGGTCCGTAGACCTCACACTTCGCCGCGCTATGACCATTTCTTTTACACTTGTTGCAAAATTTGGTGCAGAACCCCGAGTGATACTTTTCACACCTTTGGCGTAGCTGCTTCTGATTGTTGTTGTTATTGCGGTTATTATTGTTGTTGGGATGATTGTTGTAGTTGCTGTTGTTGTTGTTGTTGTTGTTAGGCCGTTTGTTGTAGTTGCGATTGATGTTGCGATTGTTGGGATAATTGTTGCGATTATTGTTGTAATTGCTGTTGTTGTTGTATTGGTGATTCTTATCACCGTTTTCCTCCCACTTTCTTTTGACTTGCTTCACATTGGCCTCTTCAGCAGTCTGTTCTTTAATTCTTTCTTCAATCTGGTTCACTAGTTTATGAGCCATTCTACATGCCTGTTGTATGGAGGCGGGCTCGTGTGAACTTATATCTTCTTGGATTCTTTCCGGTAATCCTTTCACAAACGCGTCGATCTTCTCTTCCTCATCTTCGAATGCTCCCGGACACAATAGGCATAATTCTGTGAATCGTCTTTCGTACGTGGTAATATCAAATCCTTGGGTTCGTAACCCTCTAAGTTCTGTCTTGAGCTTATTGACCTCGGTTCTGGGACGGTACTTCTCGTTCATCAAGTGCTTGAATGCTGACCACGGTAGTGCGTACGCATCATCTTATCCCACTTGCTCTAGATAGGTATTCCACCATGTTAACGCAGAACCTGTGAAGGTATGCGTAGCGTACTTCACTTTGTCCTCTTCAGTACACTTACTTATGGCAAACACCAATTCGACCTTCTCGGTCCACCGTTTCAATCCGATCGGTCCTTCGGTTCCATCAAATTCCAACGGTTTGCAGGCAGTGAATTCTTTGTAGGTGCATCCTACACGATTTCCTGTACTGCTAGATCCAAGGTTATTGTTGGTATGTAGGGCAGCCTATACTGCGGCTATGTTTGAAGCTAGAAAAGTACGGAATTCCTCTTCATTCATATTCACGGTGTGTCGAGTAGTCGGTGCCATTTCCTTCAAAATAGTCAAATGGAACAAGTTAATCATACAGAATATTAAGAGTAGTTAGTAGTATTTCGTAGCATAATATGAACTCAATTATAAAAGCTTTTTCTTCATATTAGCGTTTTATAAGTTTAAATTCGGGTAGTACCTACCCGTTAAGTTCATACTTAGTAGCTAATATACAATTCAACTACTACAATTCTATATGAAAAACTGATTATAATAATATTTCGCGTTCAAACTTTTATACAATATTTTACAAACTTACAATACCGCTTATTTTACATAAAGCATGAAATATAGCACACAATAACTTTGATACAAGATAGTTGTGAAGATAATTCTAGCTAGTACACAAGTCGTTCAGCAAAGGCAATAAAGACACGTAATTCATACGTCCAGAAACAAGTCATGCATTCTGGTTTTACTAGGACTACTTCCCATCCTTGGCCTTGTGGAACATAACCGTTATGGCCGTTGATAAGACAGCGTGTTGTAACGTCTTCCAAGGGATGAGGGTTACGTAATGACCAACAGTCTCGTAATAACCTAAAAACCTCATTTCTTACCCCAATTACCGACTCCGTCACTTGTGGGAACGTTTTGTTTAATAGTTGTAGCCCGTAGTTCTTTTTCTCACGTTGGTGAGAAGCGAACATTACTAACCCGTAAGCATAGCATGCTTCTTTATGTTGCATGTTAGCCGCTTTTTCTAAATCATGAAGTCCTATATTCGGATACATTGAGTCAAAATAATTTCTTAACCCGTTGCGTAAAATAGCATTTGGGTTCCCCGCAATTTATGCGTCAAAGTAAACACATCGTAACTTATGGATTTCCCAATGTGATATCCCCCATCTTTCGAACGAAATCCTTTTATAAACCAAGGCATTCTTGGAACGTTCTTCGAATGTCTTACAAACTGATCTCGCCTTAAATATTTGTGCCGAAGAATTCTGACCGACTCTAGACAAGATTTCATCAATCATGTCTCCGGGTAGGTCTCTTAAAATATTGGGTTGTCTATCCATTTTGTGTTTTTATACTGTAAAATAGACAAGAGTTAGATTCATAAAAAAAATGCTTATTAATACAAGCAATTTTTATATATATCATAAAGCATAAGCACACTATATTACATATATTACACCACACGAATACAACTATCTTATTCCGACTCGCTTGTTTCTTCTTCTTCGGTTTTAGTTCGTTTTGCCAAGTTTCTAGGGATATATGATGTTCCCCTAATACGAGCCGTCGTTTTCCACATTGGTTTAGAAAAACCTGGTGGTTTAGAGGTTCCCGGGTCATTGTTACAACTTAAGGACTTCGGGGGTTGACGATACATATAAAGTCTCTATTGTTACAACATTGGTTTAGAAAAACCTGGTGCCAAGTCTCTATTTTTATGCCCTTTCCCTTATTATTTTCTTTTGCCTTTTTAAATTCAGTTGGGGTAATTTCTATAACATCATCGGAATTCTCGTCGGAATCCGATTCATCGGAGAATTGGTAATCCTCCCAATATTTTGCTTCCTTGGCGGAAACACCATTGACCATAATTAACCTTGGTCGGTTGGTTGAGGATTTTCTTTTACTTAACCGTTTTATTATTTCCCCCACCGGTTCTATTTCTTCATCCGGTTCCGATTCTTTTTCCGGTTCCGATTCTTCTTCCGGTTCCGACACTTCTTCCGGTTCCTCTTCGGGAACTTGTGAATCAGTCCACGAATCATTCCAATTTACATTTGACTCTTCATTATTATTAGGTGAGTCAATGGGACTTGTTCTAGAGGTAGACATCTATCACATAATATCAAACGTGTTAAGAGATTAATATATCACATAATATTCACATGTTAAAAATATATAGTTTCCAACAAAATTTGTTAAGCAATCATTTTTCAAGTAAACGCGGTCGAAGTCCAGACTCACTAATGCATCCTAACAAACTCGATAAGACACACTAATGCAAAATTCTGGTTCTCTAAGACCAACGCTCTGATACCAACTGAAATGTCCCGTTCTTATTGATTAAAAACGTTCCATATTAATTGATTTCGTTGCGAGGTTTTGACCTCTATATGAGACGTTTTTCAAAGACTGCATTCATTTTAAAACAAACCATAACCTTTATTTCATAAATAAAGGTTTAAAAAGCTTTACGTAGATTATCAAATAATGATAATCTAAAATATCCTGTTTACACACGACCATTACATAATGGTTTACAATACAAATATGTTACATCGAAATCAGTTTCTTGAATGCAGTTTTTACACAATATCATACAAACATGGACTCCAAATCTTGTCCTTATTTTAGTATGCAACAGCGGAAGCTCTTAGTATTTACCTGAGAATAAACATGCTTTAAACGTCAACAAAAATGTTGGTGAGTTATAGGTTTAACCTATACATATCAAATCGTAACAATAGACCACAAGATTTCATATTTCAATACACATCCCATACATAGAGATAAAAATCATTCATATGGTGAACACCTGGTAACCGACATTAACAAGATGCATATATAAGAATATCCCCATCATTCCGGGACACCCTTCGGATATGATATAAATTTCGAAGTACCAAAGCATCCGGTACTTTGGATGGGGTTTGTTAGGCCCAATAGATCTATCTTTAGGATTCGCGTCAATTAGGGTGTCTGTTCCCTAATTCTTAGATTACCAGACTTAATAAAAAGGGGCATATTTGATTTCGATAATTCAACCATAGAATGTAGTTTCACGTACTTGGGTCTATTTTGTAAATCATTTATAAAACCTGCATGTATTCTCATCCCAAAAATATTAGATTTTAAAAGTGGGACTATAACTCACTTTCAGAGATTTTTACTTCGTCGGGAAGTAAGACTTGGCCACTGGTTGATTCACGAACCTATAACAATATATACATATATATCAAAGTATGTTCAAAATATTTTTACAACACTTTTAATATATTTTGATGTTTTAAGTTTATTAAGTCAGCTGTCCTCGTTAGTAACCTACAACTAGTTGTCTACAGTTAGATGTACAGAAATAAATCAATAAATATTATCTTGAATCAATCCACGACCCAGTGTATACGTATCTCAGTATTGATCACAACTCAAACTATATATATTTTGGAATCAACCTCAACCCTGTATAGCTAACTCCAACATTCACATATAGAGTGTCTATGGTTGTTCCGAAATATATATAGATGTGTCGACATGATAGGTCGAAACATTGTATACGTGTCTATGGTATCTCAAGATTACATAATATACAATACAAGTTGATTAAGTTATGGTTGGAATAGATTTGTTACCAATTTTCACGTAGCTAAAATGAGAAAAATTATCCAATCTTGTTTTATCCATAACTTCTTCATTTTAAATCCGTTTTGAGTGAATCAAATTGCTATGGTTTCATATTGAAATCTATTTTATGAATCTAAATAGAAAAAGTATAGGTTTATAGTCGGAAAAATAAGTTACAAGTCGTTTTTGTAAAGGTAGTCATTTCAGTCGAAAGAACGACGTCTAGATGACCATTTTAGAAAACATACTTTCACTTTGAGTTTAACCATAATTTTTGGATATAGTTTCATGTTCATAATAAAAATCATTTTCTCAGAATAACAACTTTTAAATCAAAGTTTATCATAGTTTTTAATTAACTAACCCAAAACAGCCCGCGGTGTTACTACGACGGCGTAAATCCGGTTTTACGGTGTTTTTCGTGTTTCCAGGTTTTAAATCATTAAGTTAGCATATCATATAGATATATAACATGTGTTTAGTTGATTTTAAAAGTCAAGTTAGAAGGATTAACTTTTGTTTGCGAACAAGTTTAGAATTAACTAAACTATGTTCTAGTGATTACAAGTTTAAACCTTCGAATAAGATAGCTTTATATGTATGAATTGAATGATGTTATAAACATCATTACTACCTTAAGTTCCTTGGATAAACCTACTGGAAAAGAGAAAAATGGATCTAGCTTCAACGGATCCTTGGATGGCTCGAAGTTCTTGAAGCAGAATCATGACACGAAAACAAGTTCAAGTAAGATCATCACTTGAAATAAGATTGTTATAGTTATAGAAATTGAACCAAAGTTTGAATATGATTATTACCTTGTATTAGAATGATAACCTACGGTAAGAAACAAAGATTTCTTGAGGTTGGATGATCACCTTACAAGATTGGAAGTGAGCTAGCAAACTTGAAAGTATTCTTGATTTTATGTAACTAGAACTTGTAGAATTCATGAAGAACACTTAGAACTTGAAGATATAACTTGAGAGAGATCAATTAGATGAAGAAAATTGAAGAATGAAAGTGTTTGTAGGTGTTTTTGGTCGTTGGTGTATGGATTAGATATAAAGGATATGTAATTTTGTTTTCATGTAAATAAGTCATGAATGATTACTCATATTTTTGTAATTTTATGAGATATTTCATGCTAGTTGCCAAATGATGGTTCCCACATGTGTTAGGTGACTCACATGGGCTGCTAAGAGCTGATCATTGGAGTGTATATACCAATAGTACATACATCTAAAAGCTGTGTATTGTACGAGTACGAATACAGGTGCATACGAGTAGAATTGTTGATGAAACTGAACGAGGATGTAATTGTAAGCATTTTTGTTAAGTAGAAGTATTTTGATAAGTGTATTGAAGTCTTTCAAAAGTGTATAAATACATATTAAAACACTACATGTATATACATTTTAACTGAGTCGTTAAGTCATCGTTAGTCGTTACATGTAAGTGTTGTTTTGAAACCTTTAGGTTAACGATCTTGTTAAATGTTGTTAACCCAATGTTTATAATATCAAATGAGATTTTAAATTATTATATTATCATGATATTATCATGTATGAATATCTCTTAATATGATATATATACATTAAATGTCTTTACAACGATAATCGTTACATATATGTCTCGTTTAAAAATCATTAAGTTAGTAGTCTTGTTTTTACATATGTAGTTCATTGTTAATATACTTAATGATATGTTTACTTATCATAGTATCGTGTTAACTATATATATATCCATATATATGTCATCATATAGTTTTTACAAGTTTTAACGTTCGTGAATCACCGGTCAACTTGGGTGGTCAATTGTCTATATGAAACATATTTCAATTAATCAAGTCTTAACAAGTTTGATTGCTTAACATGTTGGAAACATTTAATCATGTAAATATCAATCTCAATTAATATATATAAACATGGAAAAGTTCGGGTCACTACAAGTTATGAGTTTTTTAGGGCATGCCGGTTTTTACCGATGTTTCATAAAAGATTTTTCTAAAATTGCCACTACTATGAACAAACTCATAGAAAAAGATGCTCCATTCATATTTTCAGATGAATGCATCAAATCTTTTAATATTCTTAAAGAAAAACTTACTAATGCGCCGATCATGATAACTCCAAATTGGAATCTCCCATTTGAACTCATGTGCGATGCAAGTGATTTTGCAATGGGAGCCGTTTTAGGACAAAAGATTGAAAAATGATTTCAACCTATTTATTATGCTTGTAAGACGTTATAAGGAGCACAAACGAATTACACAACTACTGAAAAAGAACTCCTTGCTATCATCTTTGATTTTGACAAATTTTGTTCATATCTCGTTCTAGCAAAAACGGTGGTCTATACCGGCCATTCTGCTCTTAGATACCTATTTTCAAAACAAGATGCCAAACCACTATTAATCCATTGGATCTTACTCTTACAAGAGTTTGATATTGAGATCCGAGACAAAAAGGGAGCAGAAAATCTCGTCGCTGATCATCTTTCTCGTCTTGAAAATCCTGAATTAGAAGTTCTAAATGAATCGGCTATACAAGACAACTTTCCTGATGAATATTGTTTGAAGATCGATTATAATGAAATTCCATGGTTTGCAGACTTTGCAAACTACTTAGTATGTGGATTCCTTGAAAAAGGGTTGTCGTGCCAAAAATGAAAGAAATTCTTTAGTGATATAAAACACTATTTTTGGGAAGATCCACATTTATTTAAAAGTTGTCCCGATAGAATAATACGCCGATGTGTATTCGGAGATGAAGCTAGTCAAATCTTAAACCATTGTCACACAGGGCCAACACGAGGGCATTATGGGCCTCAACTCACAGCAAGGAAAGTCTACGATGCTGGATTCTATTGGCCTACAATTTTCAAAGACGCACACCTTCTTTGTAAATCCTGCGATGCTTGTCAAAGGGCTGAAAAAATAAGTCAACGTGCTGAAATACCACAAAATGTCATTCAAGTATGTGAAGTATTTCCATTTCCAAAATCTCATAATAATCTCTACATTCTCGTTGCCATTGATTATGTATCTAAATGGGCAGAAGCACAAGCTCTCCCAACTAACAATGCACGAGTTGTAGTCAACTTTTTAAAACGTCTTTTTGCAAGGTTCGGAACACCGAAAGCTTTAATAAGTGATCGGGGTACTCATTTTTGTAATAATCAACTTGAGAAAGTTCTCAAAAGATATGGAGTAACTCATAAAATCTCAACTGCTTATCATCCACAAATAAGTGGACAAGTTGAAAACACCAACCGAGCTTTAAAACGTATTCTAGAAAAAATCGTAGGATCAAATCCGAAAGAATGGTCCATGAAATTGGAGGATGCACTCTGGGCTTTTAGAACAGCCTACAAAACTCCAATTGGAACCACATCTTTTAAACTCGTTTACGGAAAAACATGTCACCTTCCAGTAGAAATTGAGCACAAAGTATTTTGGGCTTTGAAGACATGTAATCTTAATTTACATGAAGCCGGACGTCTACGATTAAGTCAACTAAACTAATTAGAAGAATTAAGGCATGATGCATATGAAAATTCATTAATCTATAAGGAAAGAATGAAGAAATGGCATGATAAAAGAATCAGAAGTTCAAAAGAATTTAAGGAAGGAGACAGAGTTCTTCTTTTCAATTCACGATTCAAGCTATTTCCTGGAAAATTGAAATCAAGATGGTCTGGACCATTTATAGTCAAAAGAGTTTTCTCATACGGAACAATAGAGTTAATAAATTCAAATGGGATATATTTAAAGTTAATGGTCACAGAGTTAAACATTATATTCATGGTCCGATGGAAGTTGACAATGAAGTTAATCATAATTTCACCACCCCAAGAAAACCCTCAGAATGAAAACATAAATATGTTGTCAACAACATATGAAAAATCAAAATTGGAAGATGGAGAAGTTTCAAATTGGAGTGATGAAGAAGAATTTCTATATAAACCTCCCATTCCAAGAAACAAAGAAAAATATGAACAAGAAGTTCAAGTAAAAGTGAAAGAACCAAGAAAAGATCACCCAAAAAAGGTTAACAAACTAACTCTACTTACTAAAGTAGGAGACCCAGGTGAATTTATCATTTCTTGCTTGCTTAATGATGGTGCTATGTATAATGGGCTCGCAAATTTAGGAGCAAGTGCAAATATTATGCCTCTTTCCTTATACAAAAGATTAGGTGTGGGTAAATTAAGACCAACCAAAATAGGTTTTCAATTATTTGACCAAACCATTAATCACCCGGTTGGAATAGCCAATAATTTACTTGTTAAAATGGGAAGTTTGACCTTTGTTGCAAACTTCATAGTTATCAATATGGAGGAAGACCTTGATATTCCACTAATTTTAGGTTGCCCATTTTTAGCAACCACTCAGGCGTTCTTTGATGTAAGAGAAGGTAGAATGACACTTAGGGATGGTGACAAATCGACCACCTTTGTGAATCGAAAGTTTCAATCTTCACCAACCAAAACTGTTGAACCAATAAAAATGCCTAAGTGTGGGGAAGATGAAGCAACACCCAATGATGACCTGATAATAAAGAACCCCGTTGTTGATACAAAATTAGATGGACCCATTTTTAACAGTTCAACGAAGAAACTTTATAAATGGATTCAAGATGCTAGGATTAAGGGGAACTTTAAGTTATGTAACCGATTAGTATCCAATTTGTCGCCTAAAGAAAAGATGACGTTAATTGAATTTGTGAATGTTACAGAGGAAATCAACAAATGGCTTGAAGCAAAAGTCAGAGATATGCAAGTTGTTGATGTTCCAATTGAAATTAATAATGAATTTAATCACAATTTCGATACCACAGCTAACTAAGTGTGGGGAGATTCAAATATTTTAAAGGATAATATAATGCTGTCTAGAGTTAGATTTTCTATTTTCGTGTAGTTCTCGAAAATGGAATCCGAATGGTCTTTCCCTAAAAGAACCTAAAGAACTAGTCTTCTCCCTCCATTATGAATTTTTGTGTTTTTAGGTTTTACGAGATGAAGAATTCCTTTAATCTGAACCATGGTCTACTACTACACGCTATGATTACTAAACGTAATAATATCATCTTCCCGAGTGAACTGGTATCATTCATAAGAGGCAAAATGGATGAAGTGAGGAAAGAACTCAGAAAGAATCATAATAAGACACATTTTGGTAAAGGAAAATCGAAATCCGTAACAAAAATAAGAGCACGACACCTTGAAAGATGTCATAAATGCGGAAAATGGTCACACGAAGGTAAATGTTCGAACAATCAAACAGATTCCAATTCTGAATTCGTTACTCTATGCAGAGAAGGACCATTCATATGTTTAGAAGAAAAGTTATTGAAAATTCGAGGTTACGCTTATGTAGCTATGGAAAACCAAATCGAACGACTCTCCTATGAGTCGACTAAAGCAGGTCTCTGAGAATTTTATCTCATAGGTAAGTATGTACAATTTTTATTTTTATTTTATTTTATTGCTTTTAACCTTTTGATAATAAACGCCGAATCGTTCGCTATAAAGTATTAAATTGATATTCAATAAAATTAGGTATAATAAACCGAAATTATTGATATCATGCAAAAATTTAATTCATCACTGCGAAATTTACCGTTTATTCATAAGGTATAAAAATCTTTAATCAATCAATCCAAAATATTTCAGAAATTCGTCAGGAGTAAAATTAGGTAATATATAGCCGAAATTACTTTACCCAAAAGAGGGACGTATATTTTTGTTAATATTTGATTGATTAAAGTGGGATAAAGGACCAAAAAGATTTTTATTTTTATTTTTACCTTGTTTTTAAAAGTAATATATAACTATATTATTTTAAATGTACAATTGTAAAATTAATGTATATGAAAAATATTAATATTTATATGAAATTTTATGCATTTTAAATTTAAGTTTGGTGTGAATTTAAAAACAAAAATGTACTTTATTTCATTAAGTTAAAAATATGATTTCTAAAATTCGTCTTGAGTTAAAGACTAGCTCGTTGAACCGAAATTGCTTTACCCAAGGGCGGGACGAAAAATTTTATTATCATTATTTTTAATTTTATTGATCTAAAGTATGCCAAAAACATTAAAAAACTCAAAAATCTTTGCTTTTAAAACAAAATCAAAATGACAAATTTCAAAATTTAGTCGAGGGACGAACTAGGTGAACGTACCGAAACGCCCTCCATCTAAAAAGAAACAAAATTTTAAAAATTAATCAATTTTTGTTTTAATAATTAAAGGTTTTAAGTTAAAAAAAATAAAAAATCCGGGGTCCCATGCGATCGTATGGGATATAGCCTATAACCTCATGCGATCGCATGAGGCTGAAAAACTGGACAGGATAAAAATCCCAGCGACCTGTTTCTGTCACACACAAATATACACACATATACACGAACACCACTCCCAAATCCTCTCTAAAATCATCATTTTTTCAACAAAATTCACCAAATTTCTTGCTGTAATCCGCTCTAATCATGCGTTTATTCAGAAGTTTTTCAAAGATGGTAACGATTCCATCCCTAAAACTCTTTAAATTGGAATTATAGTGTTTTTGAACAAATTTTTACCTAATTTGATTTTGATAATTTCTAGTGCAATTAGAGATAAATTATTCGTATATTATGCTTGTATAACCTAGATTGATGGTATTTATCATGATTTGAAGCCTTAAACTTCAAAAAATTTAGAAATTTAGGGTTTGTGTTCTTGAGCAATTTAGGGCTTTTTGATATAAACAGGTTATGGCCGATTTTTGTTATAAATTATTGCTAAATTAAGTAGTGTAACATGTTTAGGTTGCTAAATGATCCAAGCTTTGATCCTAAACATGATTTTTGAGCATCAAAGTGGACTTTTTAAGTCTAAAATTCATGAACTTGATTATTTTGATATGAGTGTCATTTGAAACTTGTTTAATTGTTATTAATAGTTATTTTAACATGTTATTTGAGTTGAATGCTTCTGAACTTTGTATACAT
Source organism: Rutidosis leptorrhynchoides (assembly GCF_046630445.1). Taxonomy (NCBI): domain Eukaryota; kingdom Viridiplantae; phylum Streptophyta; class Magnoliopsida; order Asterales; family Asteraceae; genus Rutidosis; species Rutidosis leptorrhynchoides. Next base: position 78,982,340 of record NC_092341.1, on the reverse strand, counting down.
TTTCATATATGCTTATTTGAAAAAGTGTAGAATTGTTAAAATTATGAAAATGTGTATAAGTTTGATGATAATTAAACATGTCTTTATAATTGTGTTAATTTGTTATTCTGCTAACACTAATGCATATTTGGATGCACAAATTTTATGTTTAATGTGTTTTGCAGAGAAATACAAATACAGACGGTGCATCATCGTCTAGACAACCTGATCCGGAGCCACAGCCAGAGATGCAATATTATGAACCGGAGCAACAACAAGAACAACAACAACATTATGATCAACACGTGCCATATTATGAACCGAAATCACAATTTTTCACTGCCTACATATAATTTCCGGTTCACCAGTTAATAGAGCACTCGAGAATTCATGAACAGGAGTTACATCCCAATCTAAGATTTGATAGAAGCTGGAGAGATTACCCGACGTACCAAAGTAACAAATTTAAACTTTGCACCAAAAATGTGGAAGTACCAAGGGTAATAGATTGGGAACCTTTGGAAAGGGTCAACCTAGCTAACTCAGTTAGGCTATTACTAATCCAAAGGTATGGCAACTCTTCTTTTCCTAATTGGGAACATTTAGTTACCACTCGTAGGCCTGTATATAAGGAGTGGTGTATTGAGCTAATGAGTACTAGGTAGGATATACAGGATGTCCATGATAGACATAGCTAGGGCTTTACAGAATTTTACCCCCGCTGAATTATTATCACCTGATTGTACAGCTTTAATTTATCAAGGTGAGAGGGTAGATAGCGATTTTGACGCTAACGCCATATGAAGGCGTATGTCAAATTTTAATGTGTTTACACGGGGAGGAAGACACTCCTATTTAGATATTAATAAAGCAGAGCTCCGTATAATACATAGATTTTTAGAAAACTCGATTACACAAAAAGGTAGAAACAAGGAGAAAATGACTCTAAACGATTTATTCTACCTTAAGTGCATTCGAGACACTAGAGGCTTTGTTAATATCCCCTACTGTGTTGGTTATTATTTATCCAAAGTTGTGGAAGGTATACAGGATGGGGGAATAATAGGAGGAGGAATTTTTGTTACTCTCATTGGAGAGTATTTAGGTGTAGATAGGGAATACGGGGGTCCAATGATGGTGGTTGAGGAACAAACCAATACTATAGGTTTGCAGGTTTATCAAGATGCAAAGGTACTAAAACGGAGGCACAATATGCCAATACCATATCAGGGCACCCATCCACATGTAGAGAGGGGTTCGGATGAGGAGATGGAGGAAGCAGATGACATTAGGGATGTCATTAGGGATAGTTATACTGATGTCTTCCAGCATGTAGATGAGGTGGAAATGAATAACCAGACTAGGCATCATCAGTATGAGCAGTGGAGAGCCGCGGATGAGTATGAGCAATCCAGGCGACGCCAACACGATAGATGGCAAGTTCATCATCACCAAATCATGAGCCAGCTATCATATCAGGTACCACATAACTACATCCCAACCAAGCCTATCAGGACACCTATCACCAACCATGGAACTCGAGCGATGATATGAACTAGAATCCCTATCCAAATCAATAGTGTTCCATTGGTGATTTCTTATCTTTTATTATTTTTATCTATTTATGTTAAACATTTAACATTTTGATACTTTTATGTAATGTTTAATATTTTTATTATTTTGTACTAATATTTCATTTTTGTAATTTGAAAGTGGGATATTAAGTCCCATTTCAAAATACCATGCATGTTTATATTGGTATTGTATGTATTTTATCTCATGTACACAACAGGGTAAAACATCGCATTTTCAAAGACTGGCATTAAGTTCAGCAAAAGCAACTAATTTTGACGACAAGATGCAAAATATATGTGAAATAACAACTGCAGGAATGAACAAATGATGTGCACCATTTATCATTCAAACAAACAACAATATGTTTGGAAACTTTGATAAAATTTAATCATTTTTCTACGCTAATAACCCTCAATAATTTAAATGGTTACTGATTTCTTGCAAATGAGGGCATTGCAAGATCTTAAGTGTGGGACGGGATTAAATTCTTTCGGTTCTAAAAAAATTGAATTATATACTTGGTTTAATAGCCACCGTTAAACTTTACTAGTAATGCAGTAGTTGTATTAGAATCTAGTGCTCTCTGATAATAAAAAACAGCCCTAGTCTTATATATACTGTGTAACACCTGTGTTTTGGGCCTAGTTGAAATGACCATTTTACCCTGGAGTATGGCGTAATTAGTGATTTTAGTAATTATATGTTTATAATTATTTGGTATTTTAGTTGAGACCAGTTTGTGACAAGGGTCACAGAACAGGTTTGTTTATTTAATTTGGACTCCGTTAGGGCCGTCTAACGAGGTACGAAAGATATCAGATAACTGATAAATACCCGTGTGTTGTGGGGTATGGGGTTTTAACCCCAAATAAGTGTATTGTGCTGCCCTTTCCTCTCATTTTTTTTCCTCCCTTTAGAAATTTCCTAAACCAAACCGTACCCACTTCATCTCCTATCTCTAACCTAGATTCCTAAATTGTGTTCTAGAGCTCAAATTGTTCATACCATCTTGTTTCTTACAGATTACTGAGTCTATCAAGGTAAGTAACATGTGTTTTTGTGTTCAATTCGTTGTTAAATTCATGCTTTTGTGTGAGTTTTGTAAAAAGCTTAAATTTGTGTCATAACTAGTGATTTAAGTATTGTTATGGTCAAATTATTGTGGGTTTTGAGTCTATAACAAGTAGTGAACAAGTTGTGGTCGATTTTGGTGTTTAAAACGAGCTCTAGATCGAGATTTGAGGATTTCATCGTGAAGTCCGTAGCCTTTGTTCAGTTTCTGAGGAAGATGAACACAGTCGGCCGACTGTCGGTCGACAGTCGACCGACTGAGGGTTCAACCGACCGACTGTTTAGTGAACCGACCGACTGTTTAGTGAACCGACCGACTGAGATTTACCTTCGGCCGATTGATGTATTACCCAATGAATCGACCGACTGGAAAGGTCAGTCGACCGATTGTGTCGACTGTCGACCGACTATAAGTGTCAGTCGACCGACTGTGTGTCTAGGGCAGAATGTTTTACCAAAGTGCTTTTTTCTAGCCGTTATGCTGCCCGTTTGTATTTTGGTGTTCAGGATGTAAATTTTAAAAGTGCATAAGTGTTAGGTGGACTTTTAGCGGCGCTTTTTGTGACTGATTTATGTACTGTGATTGTTTTGTGTTAACGGATAGAAACTAACTTGATTTGCCTTATGTTCAGGTGATAAGGATAAGGAAGAAGCTCAGTGATAGTTTACCTGAGCTGGCTGCTGGTAATCGGTGAGTGGGATTATCTCTGGGTGTAGTATAGAGTAGCAAGTTGCGCTACTATGTTTATATTGTTGATAGTTGCCATGATTAGTAGTTATGTTGTATAGTTGATTGCAGTTAAGGTTAACATGCTTTTAGTAGTATTAGTTGCCTGTAGTAGTAGTAGTAGTAGTTGACTGGTTGTATGTGCGCAAGTTGTTGTTGTTGGAACCTATTGTTGTTAGGTTCAGCTCAGAGAGGTCAACCTAGTTGTGGTTGCGTCTAGTTGGCTACTGTTTGTTGAGTATAGTGTTGAATGACGCATCACCTGCTTGTGGATGACTATACTGGGGATTCAGTAGTAAAGACTATCGGTAGACGCTAGACTGATCAGCTAGTGGTCGTGTGCCCGTACAAGCCGCCGATCCTCTAGTTGGAGCACAGTTGCTAGTTGTTGTTTGTTGTATGTGGTTGCTTATAGTTGTTGCTATAGGAGTACAAGTTGGTACTGTATGCTAGACCTTGTGATAGTTCCATTCACTTAGCCTTGTGCTAACCCCTCACCTCCTCCCTTGCAGGTTTTGGATGTTAGCGGGTTTCGGGATAGAAGTGGTTGTTTGAAGATATGTTTGACAAGACGAACTCTGATGTCTTAACTTTTATAAAAATGTAACTAGTTGTTTAATGTAACACCGGTGGTTTGTAATAAAGTATTTAACTAAGGTTATTTATGTAAACTCAGTCTTCCGCTGTGATTAAAAAAAATCTAGGGTGTTACAACTTGGTATCAGAGCATAGGTTTGGCCGCATGTACATTGTGTTGAATGTCATGTTCCCAAACCTTGTGTCGTGTCAAACATATCTGAGGGGACGGGTTAAGTAAATGTAGGGATTACATGCGTTAGTTGATAGGTGCTAACCTATTTTCCACTAAGCGTTTGTGTGAGTTGTTGTGGTAGTGCAGATATGGCAGATAATACAGGAAACGCAACTGGTCCGTCAGCCCCCGGAACATTCAGAGCCCTAGATGAAGACGAGTATGTGTCTGAAGAGGATCCATAGGAACAAATTCTAGATTTAGAAAGTAAGTTAAAGGAAGCACATGACCGAATAAGGGAATTAGAACAACGCCAGACAATAGTGAATCCAAGTGGTAGTGTACCGAATCAAATGTTTAGTGGGTATCCGGTGCAGTCAAATATGTATCAGCAAACTGGAAGTGCTTTCCAACAACAGCAATGGTTACCACCTCAGTTTATTTAACAGTTCACAAATCAGATGTGGGGTCAGTATCAGATGCCAAAGTTTCAACAACTGAAGAAATGTACCTTCAAACAGTTTCTGAATTGTAATCCACCAGAGTACGTAGGAAGTTCTAACCCAACAGTAACCCTTAACTGGTTAAGAGAGATAGAAAAGATTTTTGAGGCCTGTCAGTGCGAACCAGAATTACAGGTTATTTATGCTAGTCGTATGTTGAAAAATAGGGCAATGGTTTGGTGGGATACAGTTATTTCTAGTATACAGAAAGAGCAAGTGAACATGATTACTTGGGAACAATTTTATAGTAAAGTTTGTGAGCAGTATTGTTCGTCCTACGACCTCAATCGAATTAAGATAGAATTTTTGGCAATGAAAATGACACCTCAGATGACGATCGATGAGGTGATTGAGCAGTATATGGATAAATTAAGGTTCGTGCAACAGTGGGTTCCAAACGAACAGTCCAGAATTCAACATTTTGTTAATATAATTTTACCAGAATACAGAACGATGGTTAGGATGGCGACGACGCTATCGCAAGCGTTTGTTATGGCCAAGATGGTAGAAGATGACGTTAAAGCAGCAAGAAATAGAATGGTAGATTATGTGGTACCGCAACAAGATCAGGTGATGAGTCATTCGGACTCTAGGTCAAAGAAGTCTGTTAAGTTGAAATAGAAAAGTGGGTCAGAACAGAGTGGGACAGCATCAAGTCAGAATTCTTGGTGTTATAGTTGTAGATCATCTCATAGTAGTCCTTGTTCAGAAACAACCAAAAGATGTTTGAGATGTGGTATTGGGGGGCACGAGATTCGGATGTGTTCGTTCCAAGAGGATGTATGTTGGAAATGTCATCAAGTGGGGCATAGGTCAGCTCAGTGTCCGTATATAAGAGGATCAGGTTCTGGGGCGGGGCCAGGAGCGCAGTCGAGATCAGTAGGTGGATCTTTTGGTTCTCCAGTTGGGTAGAAAAGAAAGAATCCACCTACAGCAACAGCAAGAGCTTATCAGATGGTTGCAGATGCAGATGTTGAATATGATGTGAATACAGGTATGCTTCAAAATCCTCGTACTGTTTAATTGTATATATGTATGTTATTGTGTATATATATAGGTGTGTGTGTAGATTGGTAGATCTTGATTGTAGTGTAAGATTTATTTTGTTGCATTATGTTGTTTATGTTTTGGTTGCGACCCTTGTGTGCCATGTGAGGTAAGGGTGACCCTTAGGTTGACTTTTTGGGATTGAAGACCGTGACTTTGATAGAGATGTGTTTGGTATCTTTATGAAGTGGACATTTGGATGACAGAAATTTGTTAGATAGTGACACGAGTATGAGTGATATGCCGATAGTGGACTGTATTGACCAGATATTTCCTATGCTTGTTGGATGTGTAATGATGTTGGTAGATTATAGTTGAACATTTGATGGACACTGTTTTAATATCCATGATTGGACAGATGGTGCAATTGATTAATTATAAAGTAGTTAAATTAATTACCGATGCTTATTGAGGAGATTGATTGAACATAAGTTAGTAAATGAGACAAGTAGAATTTTTCCTTTTCGAGCAACTCAGAATGAAGGTATGATTTAGAATAATATGCTTGTGTCCGGCCAACAGAAGTATATTATTATAAATCATACGGAATTTCTGGGAAGCTGAAGGAGAATTAGGTGGCCTGTGCTATATTGGGTTGTGATGTGACTGGATATGAGACGAATAACGTGAGAAGTTCTGTTGACTTACGAGACAATTTCGTGGATATGGGTATACATTTTAGCATGATGACTAATTTTATTGCCTAAGCCTTGGATAATTGGGAAAAGTGGATTGTATAAAGAGTTGAATTTGATGACAGATCATGAAATTTATGATACAGGATGGCGAAGAAACATGAATTTGACTCTGATTATTTGACTTGATAGTGTAATTTGTGGGCTTAAGTGGATTCACGGACGTTGATCGATGAAGATTGTGACAAATTATATTGTATCAGAAGTGTATTGACCTCAAGAATCTCGTTTCCCTATGCAATTATGGTGGATAATGTCGTTATCGGGGATAAGATTGATAAAGTTGATCGTGTGTTTTGGCGGTTCGGGTAACAATTTTTGATTTTGTTGACCATAGTTGAACCAATTCCGAGGACGGAATCTCTTTTAAGGAGGGTAGATTTGTAACACCCGTGTTTTGGGCCTAGTTGAAATGACCATTTTACCCTAGAGTATGGAGTAATTAGTGATTTTAGTAATTATATGTTTATAATTATTTGGTATTTTAGTTGAGACCAGTTTGTGACAAGGGTCACAGAACAGGTTTGTTTATTTAATTTGGACTCCGTTAGGGCCGCCTAACGAGGTACGAAAGATATTAGATAACTGATAAATACCCGTGTGTTGTGGGGTATGGGGTTTTAACCCCAAATAAGTGTATTGTGCTGCCCTTTCCTCTCATTTTCTTCCTCTCTCTAGAAATTTCCTAAACCAAACCGTACCCACTTCATCTCCTATCTCTAACCTAGATTCCTAAATTGTGTTCTAGAGCTCATATTGTTCATACCATCTTGTTTCTTACAGATTACTGAGTCTATCAAGGTAAGTAACATGTGTTTTTGTGTTCAATTCGTTGTTAAATTCATGCTTTTGTTTGAGTTTTGTAAAAAGCTTGAATTTGTGTCATAACTAGTGATTTAAGTATTGTTATGGTCAAATTGTTGTGGGTTTTGAGTCTATAACAAGTAGTGAACAAGTTGTGGTCGATTTTGGTGTTTAAAACGAGCTCTAGATCGAGATTTGAGGATTTCATCGTGAAGTCCGTAGCCTTTGTTCAGTTTCTGAGGAAGATGAACACAGTCGGCCGACTGTCGGTCGACAGTCGACCGACTGAGGGTTCAACCGACCGACTGTTTAGTGAACCGACCGACTGTTTAGTGAACCGACCGACTGAGATTTACCTTCGGCCGATTGATGTATTACCCAATGAATCGACCGACTGGAAAGGTCAGTCGACCGATTGTGTCGACAGTCGACCGACTATAAGTGTCAGTCGACCGACTGTGTGTCCAGGGCAGAATGTTTTACCAAAGTGCTTTTTTCTAGCCGTTATGCTGCCCGTTTGTATTTTGGTGTTCAGGATGTAAATTTTAAAAATGCATAAGTGTTAGGTGGACTTTTAGCGGCGCTTTTTGTGACTGATTTATGTACTGTGATTGTTTTGTGTTAACGGATAGAAACTAACTTGATTTGCCTTATGTTCAGGTGATAAGGATAAGGAAGAAGCTCAGTGATAGTTTACCTGAGCTGGCTGCTGGTAATCGGTGAGTGGGATTATCTCTGGGTGTAGTATAGAGTAGCAAGGTGCGCTATTATGTTTTTATTATTGATGGTTGCCATGATTAGTAGTGATGTTGTATAATTGATTGCAGTTAAGGTTGACATGCTTTTAGTAGTATTAGTTTCCTGTAGTAGTAGTAGTAGTAGTAGTTGACTGGTTGTATGTGCGCAAGTTGTTGTTGTTGGAACCTATTGTTGTTAGGTTCAGCTCAGAGAGGTCAACCTAGTTGTGGTTGGGTCTAGTTGGCTTCTGTTTGTTGAGTATAGTGTTGAATGACGCATCACCTGCGTGTGGATGACTATACTGGGGATTCAGTAGTAAAGACTATCGGTAGAGGCTAGACTAATCAGCTAGTGGTCGTGTGCCCGTACAAGCCGCCGATCCTCTAGTTGGAGCACCGTTGCTAGTTGTTGTTTATTGTATGTGGTTGCTTATAGTTGTTGCTATAGGAGTACAAGTTGGTACTGTATGATAGACCTTGTGATAGTTCCATTCACTTAGCCTTGTGCTAACCCCTCACCTCCTCCCTTGCAGGTTTTGGATGTTAGCGGATTTCGGGATAGAAGTGGTTGTTTGAAGATATGTTTGACAAGACGAACTCTGATGTCTTAACTTTTATAAAAATGTAACTAGTTGTTTAATGTAACACCGGTGGTTTGTAATAAAGTATTTAACTAAGGTTATTTATGTAAACTCAGTCTTCCGCTGTGATTAAAAAAAAAATCTAGGGTAAAAAAAAAATCTAGGGTATTACATACTAACTATCCACTTCTAGTAAAAATTTTAAAATTTTTTCAACTAAATGAACTAAAAATCATGTTTATACATATTTATGAACGATAAAACTAGGTGTTAACACCGAAATTATTGGTACCTCGAAAAGGACATAAATTGAGAAACAACCCAAAACGCTTGAATTCATTTAAAATGGAATAGAAGAGAATAAAAAGGCAAAGAAAGAAAAATAAAAGCCAAGTGTGGGAAATATTTACCAAGTTATTTAGAACATATATCACATATTTTTGTAAAAATAATTGAAGATACTTTTGTTTTGGACGATATTAGTCAGTTTTACCCAGTTTATTGTAATATAAATGGAATTTAAAAGGAAGTAAAGTCTTCCGAGAAAAAGACACGCGCTTCTTGATTTAGGTCAGGAAGTTGTCGTCCAGACCAGTTGTAGAGTCTACGAAAAACCTTGAAAAGTTTTCTCAAAAATCAGCTGGAAATCCACGGACCTCAGCATCAAAAAGGGTCGCCAAGTGGTCAGACTTATCCTAACTATGAGAGGATCTGTCTCGCACAATGGGGGAGCACCGTGCAAATTAGCTTATAAGACTAATGAATCAGATCCCCAGAAAGGATAATCTCCTTAAAGATTAAAAATCAGCTTTTAAGACTGATATTACTCAATCCTTGAGATTGACCTTAAAGATTGAGAATTACAAACTCATGTAATTCAATGATATCTAAACTCGAGCTTGAACGAGAAAAAATACCTGATGCATGGAAGTGGACAATTAATTTGGGACATCCCAAAATGGAATAATGGACTATAGATTTGGGACAGATGGAGTATATAAATTAGATCGTTATGCATGAATACATAAATTAGCTTCAGCATGCTACTCTTACTTGTGTTCATACAATATGTATACAACATGCTATGTTTATATTATGTGCAATATGTTTTGTAAGTAACTAGAGGGGGGATGAATAGTAACTTAGTCGATTTTTAAAAATTTTCTTTAGCGTTTTGTTGAACTTGAACTTGATATAGTGTGATTTGAAATGTTTGTTCTCTAATAATGCTAGCAATACAAATATATGTTAAATTGTAAACAAAAGATAAGGGAAGAGAAAAAACCACAACGATTTATAGTGGTTCGAGAAGATGTTAACTAATCTTCCTTAATCTACTCCTCAATTCTACGAACTGAGATTTTTCTTCACTATGATACTCCAAACTCAGTGGAGTGTCCGGATACAACACTAGTACTTCGATAAGCCGCACCTTGTGAACTCTTACGTCCCTTTGAAGACTTCACAAACACCTATAGCTCTTACCACAAGATCCTAATGAACTTATCCTAGTGAAAACACAACTATCCTCTAGATCCCTTTAAGAAGATAGTTTACAAGTAAACTTACAACTTTAAGCTTACAAGTACTCTTGCTAGAATCACTCTAAAAGATTACAAATTAAGTATAAGAATGATATTAGTAAGTATGAGAAAATATGAGTGCAAGAGGTGAGTCTTCAAATGCTTCAAGGCTTGACTTTTATAGGAAAGAAAAATCTGCATGGAAGTCATACGGCTCACTGTACGGTCGACCGTGATTCGACCGTGTTCCTCTGACATCTGATTCTTATGGCCGTTTTTGTCCTTTGAAAATTTTTATTTTTCCTTGTTGAATAGCTGCAACAAAAGGCCAATTACTTCTGAAATTATTCTCATTACCCTTTATGTTTTGGACATAAGCTTTTAGAAGTTAACATGTCCATTAAAGAAGAAAGTCTTCAATCTTTGACCATTTGTCATTGATTACCAAAAGAGATAATTGCAGATTTTTGTCTCTTGACAACCATTATCTTCCAAAATCTTCATCAACCTTTCTTAATCACTTGTCTTTTAGCTTATGGGAGTTTCGTGCCTTTTAGAACATTGTTACAACTTAAATGAACTAGTTTGAGTGTAGTTTGAACATGATGATTCTTATTACAACTTGACTAGACTTGAACTAATTACATTCTCATACAAATAATGATACATAGAACTAATGGGAGAACAACTCTTTAATTGGGACTTTTAATGACCATTATTAGTATGTTTAAATGACACTATGTATTAGGACAAAAGGATATGTCACTTGAGTGTTTTAGCCTAAATCAAGCTTAAAGTGTCATTAAGATGTCATTAGGTGTGATTAGTAAAAATTAACATCTTTTGGTTCAAAACTCTTTTGAGATCAAAAAGGGCAACTATTATAAGTGTGTTTAAAAAGGTTTCATAAATTATAGATGCCTCAAAGTGGTTTATTCTAAAGTGGATGAATTTGGTAACAGAGAAAACTATGGTCGGGCTGCGGTCGTTCGTGAAGTCCGCCGTAGATTTACAGTTTTAGAAAAACTTGAACTCGTTGATACAGGACACACACGGTTGGTTTCACGGTCGACCGTAGTACAGCCGTGTAGCATTTTTACCAAGATAATTACTTATGTGTTGGTCTTTTGCTAGAGATAGTTTAGGCTTATGAACTCATGTCGTCCTACATATGATTAATTACTAGGTTCTTGTGTGTCATCATCAAAACAAAGTGATTAACTTTTGAATATTATGATTTGAATCTTAACCAACATTCTCCCCCTTTTTGATGATGACAAACACATGAGTATGTGTTAACTATGTAGGTCGACATAAGTGTTAACATTACTTACCATACACTTTCTCCCCATTTTGTCAGAGCAAAAAGGTTAGTCCCACATGGAACTAAGCGCGCCCTAAAGTAATGCTCCCCCTTAAATCGTACACACTTATCAATTGTTCCTGTTAATAAAATGGCTCCCCCTTAAACCAATAGTAGACATAAAAAGTAACAAACATGATAAGCATAGCAAGTGCATTACAATAATCAATACATAACAAGTTTTAATCCTAGGAGAAGTGTTGTATCTACCCGCCCTTATAAAATATTCTTAACCAACATTAATTATTTCTAAGGATAAATGCCATTGGTGCTAAAAGCATCGGAGATTGTTGAGCTTTCATTGTCGGAAGAGGGGATAATCACCGAATGAGCTACCCAATAGGTTAGCGGAATAGTGGACACGGGTTCAGGAATTTAAAAGGAGTTGATGGCACCAACAAATCGAAAAAGTTGATTAAGATGGTTTGAGTACAGAAGTAGACGAGTTCCTAGTTCTCGAAGATAACCCATTCTTTGAGTAGTGAGATAGGCGAGATTTATGGGTTCATGAGTGAGAAGTGACCACATGACAACGACTTCGGTTCCCGAGATGTGAGTAGTGGTGGGTTCCCGATAATAAACATTGTTCCGAACGACATTAAGAATAAGTTAAAGATCATGGCGGATTTCGTTATCTTGAATACGAAGTTGTCGGTTGAAGTTTCGTTGTACTCCCGGAGTAGTGATAAGATCTAAGATGGGTTGCAGCGGAAATGTAGGGTTGAGTGCTCTTAGATCGGTTGAAGGAGTATAGAAGGAACGCCTATTTGAAGGAATGGCCATTACGGTTGCGAATTATTCAAAAGACCAAGTGTAAGGTGTATTGAAAACTTGAAATGCAACTTGATCGGGATTTGAAACATCAAGATTAGCATAGAATTCCCTAATTAACGTTGGATAAATGGTTTCATCAAGCTCAAGAAATGAGAAGCAATTATTATGGGTGAAAAGTTGAGTTAATTCGTGTAATTTAACATCTACAAACATTTAAACTCTCTGTAATTTCATCTCTCTTAATTAATTCATATTTACAACATACAACGAGGATATATATAGACCCGAGATACAAGACCTGACTGCCCAATAAATTCACCAACCCAAATAACTACATTAATTGCACCGTCTCAACTAACTACATTAATTGCACCGACTACTTACTAACATTAAATGTGTATACGTATGTCTTATGTATTGTAACACTCCCCCTCAAGCTGGAGCATAGGTATTGATCATGCCCAGCTTGTCACAAAACTGTTGGATGCAATTTCTAGGTAATGCTTTGGTGAATAAGTCAGCCAACTGTTCATTACTTTTGATATGAGGTGTTTGAATAATTCCTTCTTCTAACTTTTCTCGAGTAAAATGACAGTCAACTTCAATATGTTTGGTCCTTTCATGGAAGACAGGGTTGCTTGTAATATGAATGGCTGCTTTGTTATCACACCACAAATTCATTGGTTCGAACTGAGCAAAACCAATCTCGCTAAAAAGGTTACGAACCCAAATAAGTTCACAAGTTGTCTGGGCCATGGCTCGATACTCAGATTCCGCAATTGAACGAGATACCACATTTTGTTTCTTACTTTTCCAAGATACAAGATTTCCTCCAACGAAGACACAATAACCAGTTGTAGACCGTTTAGTTACAGGATCACCATTATAATCAGCATCAGAAAATCCCTCAATAGTGTGATGACCATGATTCAGGTATAAAAGACCACGACTATATGTACCTTTTAAGTACTTTAAGATGTGAGTGACAGCATCCCAATGTGAGGTTCTCGGAGATGACAAGAACTGACTAACAACACTCACCGGGAAAGCAATATCAGGACGGGTGAGTGTAAGATAATTTAGCTTGCTGACAATCCTTCTATATTTTTCTGTGTTCATAAGAAGTTCTCCTTCGTCAGTTTTTAACTTTATACTAGGTATCATTGGTGTTTCACAAGTTTTTGCGTTAATCATCCCAGAATCACTGAGCACATCAAGACAATACTTTCTCTGAGATAAGAAAATACCTCTTTTATTTCGAAAGACTTCAATACCGAGAAAATATTTCAAAGGACCAAGGTCCTTCGTTTGAAATTGAGTACTTAAGAATGTTTTAAACCTGTGAATTCCTTCTTTATCACTCCCAATAATTACAATATCATCCACATAAACAACAAGCAAGATGCACCCAGAGTTTGATGAAGCGAAGAATACAGAGTGATCGTATGAACTTCTTCTTAGGCCAAAGTTTCTAACTACTGCATTGAATTTTCCGAACCAGGCACGAGGAGATTGCTTCAAACCGTAAATTGCTTTTCGTAATTTTTATACTTTACCAGATGTAACACTCCGCCAAAATACCATCTGACGGCGTGTTAATTCCGGTCCCACAGTTAACAGTTACGCCCTCTATATGAGACGTTTAAAGCAATCGCATTAAATTTTATTTAAAATAATAACTTTCAAAAACAAAAGTCAGAAATCCCAAAATAGAAACACTGTTGTGATCGTAACCACAAGCCAACAGTATTTAAACAGTTATAAAAGTTTTAAATGCGAAAGTAAATAATGTTCCTTAAAATCAAATGCTAACTCCACGGCCAGTCATGCAGCAAACACAGCGGAAGCATACCTCTTAAGGACCTGAGAATAACAACACGCAAAAATAGGTCAACAAATAATATTGGTGAATCTACAGGTTTAAAGTAACGTAACAATGTCTGAAAAACAGTTATCAGAAAAATAGTTTAATTTCATTGACCACAAGATTCTATCGCAAGCATAAACCGAGCACCTGAATACTAGCATTAACCCGAGTATAGAAACCACTACACCCGACCTTACCTCGTAAAATGTTATACATTGTTCAGATGTATTAAATGTTCAAAGTAAATGCACCACTGCTTTTATAGTGGGTGAGGTTGTCAACCTAACGGATCCGTCCATCAAAATTGTGCCCACCAAATGGTATTAAAAGTATTCAAGCTAGAGGCTTATTGAACAAACTCAATATGCATATGTGTAGTACTCATGTCAACATAAAAGTAATTGAAAATGTAAATATAACAGCGTGTATTCTCATCCATGAAAACATGTAAAAAGCGGGACTGTAGACTCACCTTTGAATAAGCTCGGAATGAAAGACAAATGACTTGTACGATTTATGTGATGACCCGGGAGTTTCTGACCAAATTTAAACTTAATCATTATATAATTTCGACACGATAAGCAAAGTCTATTAAACTGAGTCTCATAATGTTGGAACAATTTTTCAGGAATGCATTCGACCTTGACTATTCCCGGCGATTCACGAACAACTATTTGTAAATAGATGTATGTATATATATATATATATATATATATATATATTATTTGTAAATATATAATATTATATTAAGGTATTTGTTTAATATATATATATATATATATAAATAATATATTTATTTACATAATAAAAACTTGTAAATTAAAACGTAATATATATATATATATATATATATATATATATATATATATATATATATATAATCTTATACACAATTAGTTATATAATTATTGTAATATATGCAATTTATAAATATTGTATATACAAATTTATAATATTTCATTCCATATAAATAATTATGTGTTAATACTAAATTTTTATATTAATATTAGTATTATTAATATATTTATATTTATTAATTATTAAAAATTAAATATAATAAAAACAAGTAGATATCCGAATATTGTTACATATCACCATCTAAAATCATTTCCTGTCTACCATTTTACTCTATGTAAGGAAAAGTAACATGTAACAAACTTTTGACAATTCATCCGTAAAGTTTGATTTATGAATGGAATTATTGTAGATAATTGAGAAATGATTGAATACTTGATTGATTATTTATTCTATTTTTATTTTTAACTATCTAATCTATTATATATTTAGATACAGGTTACATAGATAGATAAGGAATCACCATTTAATATTCTCCATCACTCCTTCCAATATTACTACTACTATCACGATCATCTATTTCTGTTTAAGTCGAAGAGCCTAAGACCACCAACACCGGTTGTCTTCTTCTTCTCCAACCACCACTATAAGGTTCTATACTTTTTTTGTTTCCTCTGTCATGAACACAATAAACCGCCACCATGGTCGTCTAGTTTTACAAGTTGGTTTCTACTATTTAACTTCTAAAACAACCAACCACCCTCTTCAACCGAAACAAACACCGTTTAATCACCACTACTACTTCTATATCTTTTTTTTTGCTTGTTTCCTTTGTTACTTCACACAAACCCACCACCTTTCAATTTAATGATACGCATGATTATAAACTGTTTCAGTTTCTATCGAACAAAGATCAAACAACACTATCACACCTCAACCAACCATCTCATACCTTCTGTTTCCATTTTCTTTTATGTGTAAACAACCTGCAAACCGTCACTTTTTACCACCTAATGTTTCTGTTTCCTGTTAAAAATCTCAAACCGCTACTGCTGCTACGATTGTTCCCTGTTGTTGCAGTGGTGATTAAACACCAAACCGCCACCATCAAGCACTCGTTTTTATTTTTCTGATTGAAACTGAAAAGTCACGATTGAAACCACCACAAACCCTACGAAACACCATCTGTTACACCCCTTTAATCTGCTACTACTCGAACGGTTTTTCTGATAAAGAGTCACCATCGTTATATACATACATATTTTCATTGGCTCCTGTTACGCTTCTGCTGTTGCTATTTTCATATATAACGACAAGAATGATTGGATAATGATATAAATATAATGTAGAAGATGTGAGTGCCTTTAGTGAATTGTCTATCTGTAAAGTTCGGATAAAAAAAAAACAAACACCGAAAACCCTTTTAGGGGTTTGTCGATTTCTACCAGCACACTATCAAATCTATATCAAGTTGCTTGGGCCGTAAATTATGAGGTTATTTAAATGGGTTTATTTAATTGTTAACGGGCTATTGATTGGGTCGAAATAGAACTGGGATGTTTAAAATTATGATGAAGAAAATGAACAGCAGATAATGGTTACATACATTTAAATCGTGATGTAAATCAGAAAGGAAGGAACAGTGTGATGGTTTGGGTTGTTGTTTGGGTAACGTGAGGTCGTGGGTTCTATCCTGGACAGTCGCATATCTTTTTTTTTTTTATATAAAGCTTGTCTTCAAAGGTTGTATATTAGTATTATTATTATTATTATTATTATTATTATTATTATTATTATTATTATTATTATTATTATTATTATTATTATTATTATTATTATTATTATTATCATTAATAAAATTAATATAATTATCATTATTACTATTATTATATTATTAGTACTTTATAAGTATTATTATTCTTATTATTATTGTTAATATTATCATTTTTATAGTCATTATTATTATTAGTATTATCAATTAAGTTATTATTAGTAGTATCATTCTGATCAAAACCAATATCGTTATTATTGTTATCAATAATAATATAAATATTATTATTTCTAAATCTATCATTTTTAGCAATATTATGAAAAGTGTCATTTTTATTAAAAACTAACATTTTTTATTTATTTATATAAAGTTATTATTATGATTAAAATTATCATTATATTTAAAATTTTCACTTTTATTAAACTTATCATTATTATTATCATAACTATAATTACTATCATTATTAAAGTAATATTACTATTAATATTTTTATAAAAATACAACCTTCTATTTATTATTAATAGTATTTACCAAATAAATATTAGTTACATAAAATTATACTTAATACATATAACATAGCTTTATTAATATCTTTATAATAAATAATAAGTATTTATCTACAGTATATATAAAATAAATGAACTTAATTAATTACTAATTACTAAAACCTATAATTATTAACTATAACAAATATATCACTAATAATAATATATAATTGGTTCGATTACGATTATATGTATTAATATAGATAATTGAATATAGGTTCGTAAATTCGAGGCAAACCCTGCATTGTTCAATATCATCATATGTATTTTTACTATAAAATACATTAGGTGAGTTTCATTATTCCTTTTTTTAAATGCTTTCGCAATATATATTTTTGGGACTGAGAATACATGCGATGTTTTTATAACTGTTTTACGAAATAGACACAAGTAATCGAAACTACATTATATGGTTGAATGATCGAAATCGAATATGCCCCTTTTTATTAAGTCTGGTAATCTAAGAATTAGGGAACAGACACCCTAATTGACGCGAACTCTAAAGATAGATCTATCGGGCCCAACAAGCCCCATCCAAAGTATCGGATGCTTTAGTACTTCGAAATTTATATCATGTCCGAAGGAGGATCCCGGAATGATGGGAATATTCTTATATATATATATTGTGAATGTCGGTTACCAGGTGTTCAATCCATATGAATGATTTTAGTCTCTATGCATGGGACGTATTTATGAGAACTGGAAATGAAATTTTTGTGGTCTTTTAAATTGATGGAAATGATTATTTATGTTAAACTAATGAACTCACCAACCTTTTGGTTGATACTTTAAAGCATGTTTATTCTCAGGTATGAAAGAAATCATCCGCTGTGCATTTGCTCATTTTAGGGATATTACTTGGAGTCATTCATGGCATATTTCGAAAGACGTTGTATTTGAGTCGTTGAGTTCATCAAGATTATTATTAAGTCAATTATAGTTGGTTATATTATGAAATGGTATGCATGTCGTCAACATTCGATGTAAATGAAAGGTTGTCTTTTAAAAAACGAATGCAATGTTTGTAAAATGTATCATATAGAGGTCAAGTACCTCGCGATGTATCCGACTATTATGAATCGTTTGTAATCGATATGGACATTGTCCGGATGGATTAGGACGGGTCCTTTCAGTTGGTATCAGAGCGGTGGTCTTAGCGAACCAGGTCTTGCATTAGTGTGTCTAACTGATAGTCGTTAGGATGCATTAGAGAATCTGGACTTCGACCGTGTCCGCATGTTAAAAGTTTTGCTTATCTTTTTTGTCGGAAATCATCTGTTTATCATCCTTAGGAATTTACCTGCTTATCATTCTTAGTCTAGACACATCTTGCTGCAATGATTGCATGAATAGTATATAGACAAAATTTGTATCTTAGCATATCTGCTAATTCATATCTTAGCACATCTGTTATTGTTACCTTTGCCTGACAGCTTCCGTAGATTCCTCCGTAACTTATGGGATTTTAGTATTATATATGCATATGTAAACTATGTATTGCAGGGTACTAATCTACATCCTATAATCTATTTCTTATCGAAAATCCTTCACCTGATCGTACGAGATGAATCCTGCAACCAGTTCGAGTCCCTCATATTCCGATAGCTATTCCGATAGTTATTCCGACAGCTATTTCGACATAGATGTTCACCTAAGCTCCGAAAACAGCGTCATCGGCATGAATCAACCAATCAGCCATTATCAATTCATCTGATGGGTTCGTAGTCAATTTAATTAATGGAAACACGCAGAAGGCAATCCCTTCCACCAACCGAATTCACCTCTTGACAATGAACCTGAAGCGTTTACCGGTGAACCTGTTCGAGACACCATTTTCAGTCTCATTTCCAGGGTAACTCGACAAGATTATATTCTATCCACAATTCTGAACCTTATTCATCCGCTCGTTCCGACCGACAATCATCCTGAAGTAATAAGTCAACGAACTTCGCGCTCGAATAATCAATTCGGAGATTATGGTGTAAAATGTACCAGCTTCAGCAACATCACCGGCACCAACAGTACCATCAATAACAGCACCAGTACCATCAACAATCCATGCTTCAATATCATCATCTGTACTTTGAGTATGATCTTCGTTCTACGTATCGTTCTACCTCATTTATCTTCATTCGACATGACGAATAAATAATCTCTAAAGTTTTAGAGATTATTTATTCTAGTTCCAACCGAAAAGCAAATGAGTTTAATATCATATTAACTCATTAAATCCATGAATACATCTGAAGAAAATATATATGTATATATGTTTTCATAAAGATTGTAATTAAAAATTCTTTTGTACAAACTGTTAATGATGAAAATATTTTAACGGGTAGGTAATACCCGAAGAATATTTAAGATTTCACATTTATAAGTTACACTGTACACTCTTCGAACCTGATTCAACGGTCATTTACTATCCTACTTACATCCACAGATATACGTATCCGTTCACCACAGAATAACCATATTCATCCAATTTCATATTTGGATTTTGATTTATCAGAATCCAACAAGTGGCATAATGAAGAAATAATGGACACAATAAAAATTGATTAGAAACAGACTAATTGACAATATGAAATTTTGTTAAGAAACCACGCTAACAAAATCCTAGCTAACTGTTCCTAGCTAACTGTTAATTCCATATTACATTTTATTTATCGCAATTTATTTTATCGCAATTTTAATTCTCGCAATTTTATTTATCGTTATTTAATTTCTGTTATTTACTTTACGCATTTTATTTATCGTCATTTAATTTCTGTATTTATTTTACGCACTTTAAATATCGGGACACGTATACAAAGTTTTGACATATCATATCGACACATCTATATATATTATTTGGAATCACCATAGACACTCTATATGCAGTAATGATCGAGTTCTCTATACAGGGTTGAGGTTGATTCTATAATAATATATATACTTTGAGTTGTGATCGAGTCTGAGACGTATACGGGTCACGACACTTATTAATTAATTCGAATATTGTATATTAAACTATATATGAATTATTGGACTGTTACTGTGGACTATCGACTGTGGACTAATAACATTGGACAACTAAAATGAATTAAAATATTGATTATAATATATGAAACTAAACAATTCTTCAAGTTGCCACTTGATTTCGTCTTAAACATCATTTGTATCTTCACGATTACAATCTGCGTTCAAACCTTTCATGATTTTTGAAAACACCTCAATCGATAGGATGAATCAACCGCACTCCATCTACGGAAGGAAAGATTTATGCATATAGTTATGCACCAGAGAAACTCTCGGCAACTGAGTAAAAGTTTAACACGTAGCCGCGTCAGATCCTTTGGCATTTATTAGCAACAATAACTTTACGATCCCTTTTCAAAGTAGCCAATTTTGTCACAGCTCCAGCAAGTCAACTTCGACTTTTCATTCGAAGTAACCTTACTATAATCCTGATATATACGATTACCCTTTTGATACCGGAGAATTCTTTTATATTCCACTATATTACCAGTAGACGTACCAGCAACCTCGTTGCTCCTTGGCTCAAATCTCTCTGACAAATCATTATATTTATATTTATTCATTGAAACCCTATCATATACTCATCCGCATCTTGTAACGAGAACAGCCATAACAATTACTGGGAATCAGCAATCAGTACTTTGAAAACTCACAGCATATCTACATCAACAGTTATATGTATGACATTTATCTCTTAGAATTATGATCTCTCATTCTGAAATTCTGAAAAGCACTCAGTCACAAATCAATACTCTGAATGTTGAAAAAGCTGAATGAAGCAGCAGAAACCATAGACAACCATAAACGACTTTAATCGTCGGAAGTTTGATGATAAAGAATAATATGTTGGAAAAGCTCAGAAACGTTGGAACTAGAAAACGGATAGAGTTAACCACGAAGGAGACCAAGGACAAATACAAGGACCAAACCCTATATTCAAAGAATCCAGGTAATTCTGAATCCGATGAAATCTTTAGTGAATATCTTGCTCCATACTCATGTTAAAACCTTGCGGAAAATCTTTCTTCATCAACCATCGAACTTAAAAATTCCAAAATATCATCATAAATATCTTCGATATTTTTGAAGATATTTTCATAAATATTCTCATCCGAAATTATTTATCTCTTCACGCTATCAGTGTTATATCATATAGAAACTGTTAGTTTCTATATTCTGTAAACTTTCGAGCTTAAAATATGAATGTTTTGAAGTAGTGTTGGGAACTGATGCATGAGTTAGTATAATATAATGACACTTGATCAACGTGATTATATTACAGTAAGTCATGCTGAGCTTCTAGTGGGACGTGATGATTCACAGATTATAATGTCATCATGTGCCATGTTACATGACTCTTTCATTCTGCTTAACTTCTGAACATATTAAGAAATTATATTCTTAATAGTTCGATTCTAAGTGATTCTGGTAATTTGACAAATCAAATCGTGCTACTACCTTTCTTTTCTACCGTGTATATTATGATGAGTCGAAACTCCATACCTACGAATTCTGGACCAATAATTGTGAAAAGAAAACAAAAGCATGGAGCTCCGAAATAGAAAGGGGGTATAAATCGCAGCAAATAAGAGAGAGCATTAACTGTAAATGACAATGATTATAGAAGACCAAAGCAGGAACTCCAAAATGTAAGGGAGAACATAAAAACTGATAACAACACAGAAATTGCAAACCGTGGATATTAATACGAATAGCAATATAAAGACACGGTATAATTAAGAATAGTATCACTCCAAGGTAATAGTAAAAGTAAACAGATCCTTCTAGAGGAAGATTGAAAAGAAGGAGGACAAAAATGATAATTAGGAAAATATCAAGGATTAGAACTGGATTAAGCATTTTCACAATCTTTCGGATGTATGTGCTAAGAAAGAATGTATAGGAATGGTGAGAATAATGGAACGGAAGAGCTTAATTTATAATGGAAATATCAGACAGAGTAATCAAGACAGATCACAGTATTTAATTATAGAGATCTTAATTTTCTTACTCGTCGAAGAATCAAATCTTTTAGATTTCGAAGATTTTCTTTAAATCCCTTGAATTCCGGAATTCAATCTTGACTCTGTCAAAAGTTAAGATGAATCTTTATTTTCCTATTTCACTCTTTGGTAATAGCTTCATTCGTACTCTTTGAATAATCGAATTATTTTATCCATATTACTCAATGATGATAAAACTCAATTTATCAACTCATATTCGTCATGAAAACATTTTTATAGTTAGCCATGACCACCTCACTCAAATTTTGGGACGAAATTTCTTTAACGGGTAGGTACTGTGATGACCCGGGAATTTCCGACCAAATTTAAACTTAATCTTTATATAATTTCGACACGATAAGCAAAGTCTATTAAACTGAGTCTCATAATGTTGAAACAATTTTTCAGGAATGCATTCGACCTTGACTATTCCCGACGATTCACGAACAACTATTTGTAAATAGATGTATATATATATATATATATATATATATATATATATGTATATATATTATTTGTAAATATATAATATTATATTAAGGTATTTGTTTAAAATATATATATATATATATATATATATATATATATATATATATATATATATATATATAATATATTTATTTACATAATAAAAACTTGTAAATTAAAACGTAATATATATATATATATATATATAATCTTATACACAATTAGTTATATAATTATTGTAATATATGCAATTTATAAATATTGTATATACAAATTTATAATATTTCATTCCATATAAATAATTATGTGTTAATACTAAATTTTTATATTAATATTAGTATTATTAATATATTTATATTTATTAATTATTAAAAATTAAATATAATAAAAACAAGTAGATATCCGAATATTGTTACATATCACCATCTAAAATCATTTCATGTCTACCATTTTACTCTATGTAAGGAAAAGTAACATGTAACAAACTTTTGACAATTCATTCGTAAAGTTTGATTTATGAATGGAATTAATGTAGATAATTGAGAAATGATTGAATACTTGATTGATTATTTATTCTATTTTTATTTTTAACTATCTAATCTATTATATATTTAGATACAGGTTACATAGATAGATAAGGAATCACCATTTAATATTCTCCATCACTCCTTCCAATATTACTACTACTATCACGATCATCTATTTCTGTTTAAGTCGAGCAGCCTAAGACCACCAACACCGGTTGTCTTCTTCTTCTCCAACCACCACTATACGGTTATATACTTTTTCTGTTTCCTCCGTCATGAACACAATAAACCGCCACCATGGTCGTCTAGTTTTACAAGTTGGTTTCTACTATTTAACTTCTAAAATAACCAACCACCCTCTTCAACCGAAAAACACCGTTTAATCACCACTACTACTTCTATATCTTTTTCTTTGCTTGTTTCCTTTGTTACTTCACACAAACCCACCACCTTTCAATTTAATGATACGCATGATTATAAACTGTTTCAGTTTCTATCGAACAAAGATCAAACAACACTATCACACCTCAACCAACCATCTCATACCTTCTGTTTCCATTTTCTTTTATGTGTAAACAACCTGCAAACCGTCACTTTTTACCACCTAATGTTTCTGTTTCCTATTAAAAATCTCAAACCGCTACTGCTGCTACGATTGTTCCCTGTTGTTGCAGTGGTGAATAAACACCAAACCACCACCATCAAGCACTCGTTTTTATTTTTCTGATTGAAACTGAAAAGTCACGATTGAAACCACCACAAACCCTACGAAACACCATCTGTTACACCCCTTTAATCTGCTACTACTCGAACGGTTTTTCTGATAAAGAGTCACCATCGTTATATATATATATATATATATACATATTTTCATTGGCTCCTGTTACGCTTCTGCTGTTGCTATTTTCATATATAACGACAAGAATGATTGGATAATGATATAAATATAATGTAGAAGATGTGAGTGCCTTTAGTGAATTGTCTATCTGTAAAGTTCGGATAAAAAAAAAAACAAACACCGAAAACCCTTTTAGGGGTTTGTCGATTTCTACCAGCACACTATCAAATCTATATCAAGTTGCTTGGGCCGTAAATTATGAGGTTATTTAAATGGGTTTATTTAATTGTTAACGGGCTATTGATTGGGTCGAAATAGAACTGGGATGTTTAAAATTATGATGAAGAAAATGAACAGCAGATAATGGTTACATACATTTAAATCGTGATGTAAATCAGAAAGGAAGGAACAGCGTGATGGTTTGGGTTGTTGTTTGGGTAACGTGAGGTCGTGGGTTCTATCCTGGACAGTCGCATATCTTTTTTTTTATATATAAAGCTTGTCTTCAAAGGTTGTACATTATTATTATTATTATTATTATTATTATTATTATTATTATTATTATTATTATCATTAATAAAATTAATATAATTATCATTATTACTATTATTATATTATTAGTACTTTATAAGTATTATTATTCTTATTATTATTGTTAATATTATCATTTTTATAGTCATTATTATTATTAGTATTATCAATTAAGTTATTATTAGTAGTATCATTCTGATCAAAACCAATATCGTTATTATTGTTATCAATAATAATATAAATATTATTATTTCTAAAACTATCATTTTTAGCAATATTATGAAAAGTATCATTTTTATTAAAAACTAACATTTTTTATTTATTTATTTAAAGTTATTATTATGATTAAAATTATCATTATATTTAAAATTTTCATTTTTATTAAACTTATCATTATTATTATCATAACTATAATTACTATCATTATTAAAGTAATATTACTATTATTATTTTTATAAAAATACAACCTTTTATTTATTATTAATAGTATTTACCAAATAAATATTAGTTACATAAAATTATACTTAATACATATAACATAGCTTTATTAATATCTTTATAATAAATAATAAGTATTTATCTACAGTATATATAAAATAAATGAACTTAATTAATTACTAATTACTAAAACCTATAATTATTAACTATAACAAATATATCACTAATAATAATATATAATTGGTTCGATTACGATTATATGTATTAATATAGATAATTGAATATAGGTTCGTGAATTCGAGGCAAACCCTGCATTGTTCAATATCGTCATATGTATTTTTACTACAAAATACATTAGGTGAGTTTCATTATTCCCTTTTTTAAATGCTTTCGCAATATATATTTTTGGGACTGAGAATACATGCGCTGTTTTATAACTGTTTTACGAAATACACACAAGTAATCGAAACTACATTATATGGTTGAATGATCGAAATCGAATATGCCCCTTTTTATTAAGTCTGGTAATCTAAGAATTAGGGAACAGACACCCTAATTGACGCGAACTCTAAAGATAGATCTATCGGGCCCAACAAGCCCCATCCAAAGTATCGGATGCTTTAGTACTTCGAAATTTATATCATGTCCGAAGGAGGATCCCGGAATGATGGGGATATTCTTATATATATATTGTGAATGTCGGTTACCAGGTGTTCAATCCATATGAATGATTTTAGTCTCTATGCATGGGACGTATTTATGAGAACTGGAAATGAAATTCTTGTGGTCTATTAAATTGATGGAAATGATTATTTATGTTAAACTAATGAACTCACCAACCTTTTGGTTAACACTTTAAAGCATGTTTATTCTCAGGTATGAAAGAAATCTTCCGCTGTGCATTTGCTCATTTTAGGGATATTACTTGGAGTCATTCATGGCATATTTCGAAAGACGTTGCATTCGAGTCATTGAGTTCATTAAGATTATTATTAAGTCAATTATAGTTGGTTATATTATGAAATGGTATGCATGTCGTCAACATTCGATGTAAATGAAAGGTTGTCTTTTAAAAAATGAATACAATGTTTGTAAAATGTATCATATAGAGGTCAAGTACCTCACGATGTAACCGACTATTATGAATCGTTTGTAATCGATATGGACATTGTCCGGATGGATTAGGACGGGTCCTTTCAGTTTAGACCCGAGTAATGTAACCTAAGTATACGTATGTAGGTTGGTCAATATATGTATCTTATATAAGTGTGGTTTCATAGTGTACGTTGTCTTATTGCTCGACTCGACGCAATTTAAAGTAAAAGTCAACTATATCATGCAAGTCAAACAAAGTCAACCGAAGTCAAACCGAAAGTCAAACTTGGTCAAAGTAGTCAAATAAAGTCAACATCAGTAGGTTCATGTCAAAAATTGGTCAACATGTCAAAACTAAGTCATACAATACGTTTTAGGTCATGAATAATCATTTTCACAATTTCAGTTTTCAGTTCAAATCAGAATTCACATAAAGTATGGCTCTATTGTGCCCAATGCATAAGGTTTCAGAGGTTGATATAAACTAACAATAAGTCACATATCATGTTAAGTTTCATTTTCAGGAAGCATACATTCTCAATCAATATACAATTTTCACAAAGTACAAAACCGTGTTCAATTTACAGATTCGATTCCCATTTCGTTAGTCACATTCGCATACGATTATCCGAAGATCTAGATATAATTGGCCTATGATATCTACATGAAAGATGAAGTACTTTTTGTCTATTTTTCAAATATATAAAGATTCAATCACAGAAGTTAACACATTTTATCATGCAAGGTTATTTTCATGCAAGTGCTGTATAAAACTTCATTTACACTAATTCTAGCATATCTCGGACTATACATAAGCAAACGACATGATATCCTAGTCTAACTTGAGTGTTTTTAAATTATATTTCCAGTGGTATAAGTCTGACATGCCAATTCATTTTCTATCAATACCATATTTCTGATCAAGCAACAATAACACAACGATAATTCAAATCGACATAACTTAATCATACGGAAACGAAATCAAGCGAATCCAAAGCCTAAACTCAATAATTTTTCGCAAGGAATATGATTATAACATAATAATTAAAATTTGAAAAACTTAATTTTTCGGTTCAAATAAATACAAATTCATTTTTAAACCCTAGCGCATCAAACAATCCAATTAACGATTACAATTAACACGTACGCGTATAGACTTGAGCAATTGACAACATAACTATGAAACTTTATAAAAATCAGATTTTTAAGAATTAGGGTTCATGCAATTATACCTTTGATCGCTAAATTAAATACACCAACGCGTAGAGGAGATCGGGAATTACAACTTTCGTGTTCAGGGTTTTATCAAAAAGTGAAAATTGAAGGTGATAGTATGGTGGTGGTGGTCGACATGAATGGGGAGGGAGAAGGGATCGACTGGTGCAGTTTTTGTGTGAGAGTTTGTCCCTAATTTTGGTTAACATTCTAATTTATACTAACCCTAGTTCTCCTAAATTGCACATAAGTCCCTCAAGTAGTAAAAATTAAACATAAAAAGGGGGTGGGGTGGGTGTTTCGGCCGAATGGGGCCCACCATGGGTTTCCAGGCTCTCGTTTTGCAATTTCGTGTATTCGTGGTCCGTTTTAAGTGTCGTTTTGTCGTACTGAAGGCCCGGAACGCTAATCCGATCGTTAAACGCAATCAATCGCTTAATTTATTAAAAACCCAATAAATTAAATATTTTAAAAAGTTAATAATTAATTAAATTAATTCTTAAAATAAACCCGAGCGTTTCGCTGCTCAAAAAGCTATTATCAAAATCGTATCGTTTTTATCGTATTTCATTATCTGAAATATTTATTTGAATTAATATCAACCCATATCAATTATTGAAACCCTCCAAAGGTCAAGTACGCATTTAATACACGTAAACACATAAAAGTTAAATAATCGCCGTTAAATAAACTAACGGAAGGTTAACCAAAATTAAGGAAAAATAAGGGTTGTTACATTACCCACCTGTTATTGAAAATTTTGTCCCGAAATTTTAGTGATCGTCCGCTGAAGTGGTTTCCTCGGGAAACAATTGCGGATACTTCAGCCTCATCTGGTCTTCACGCTCCCACGTGAACTCTGGTCCTCTTCTCGCGTTCCACCGAACTTTAACGATAGGAATTCTGCTTTGCTTCAACTACTTGACCTCACGACCCAAGATTTCAACAGGTTCCTCAATGAAATGAAGTTTGTCATCGATACGTAGTTCCTCTAGAGGAATAATCAAATTATCATCGGCTAAGCACTTCTTTAGATTGGATACATGGAAAACGTCATGAATACCGCTGAGTGTTTATGGCAGTTCCAATCTGTAAGCTACTGGTCTAACTCTTTCAATTATCTCAAATGGTCCAACATATCTAGGACTCAGTTTACCTCGTTTCCCAAATCGTACAACACCCTTCCAAGGTGATACTTTAAGCATAACTTTGTCTCCAACTTGGAACTCTATGTCCTTCCGTCTAACATCGACATAACTCTTTGTCGACTTCGAGCAGTTCTCAATCGTTCCTGAATCTGTAGAACTTTCTCAGCTGTCTCCTGAATAATCTCAGGACCTGTCAACTGACTATCTCCCTACTCGCTCCAACAAATGGGAGATCTACACTTCCTTCCATACAATGCTTCAAATGGTGCAGCTTTAATACTCGCATGGTAGCTGTTATTGTATGAGAACTCAGCTAGTGGTAAATACTTATCCCATCCATTTCCGAAATCAATGACACACGCTCTCAACATGTCCTCAAAAGTCTGAATAGTTCGTTCGCTCTGGCCATCCGTCTGGGGGTGATATGCTATACTCATATCTAAACGAGTCCCCATTGCTTTCTGCAATGATTGCCAAAACCTGGAAGTAAATCTACTGTCGCGGTCAGATATAATGGATATAGGCACTCCATGCCTAGAGACGACTTCCTTAATGTAGATCTGAGCCAACTTCTCCATCTTATCAGTTTCCCTTATCGGTAAGAAGTGTGCGGACTTAGTGAGACGATCCACGATAACCCAAATAGTATCGTGACCTCCTGCCGTTCTTGGCAGTTTCGTAATGAAGTCCATGGAAATTCCTTCCCACTTCCACTTGGGAATCTCTGGTTGAATTAATAATCTTGATGGCTTCTGATGCTCAGCTTTGACTTTAGCGCAAGTCAAGCACTTCCCGACATAAGTGGCAATGTCAGCTTTCAAGTTCGGCCACCAATAAAATGCCTTCAAATCTTGGTACATTTTATCTGATCCCGGATGAATTGAGTATCTCGACTTGTGTGCTTCCTCCAATACTAGTTCTCTCAATCCACCAAACTTTGGTACCCAAATTCGGTTAGCAAAGTACCGTGTTCCATCCTCCTTGATGTCAAACTTCTTATCCATCCCTTTGAGAAATTCAACATCAACATTCTCCTGTTTCATGGCTTCTTGTTGTGCTTCACGGATTTATGATGTGAGATTCGTACGGACAACTATGTTAAGCGCTTTAACCCTAAGAGGTTTCTCTCGCTCCTTTCTGCTCAAGGCATCTGCCACAACATTCGCCTTGCCCGGATGGTATTGAAGTTCGCAGTTATAATCATTAAGTAGTTCCATCCAACGTCGTTGTCTCATGTTGAGTTGCTTCTGATCGAATATGTGCTGTAAACTCTTATGGTCAGTGAAGATAGTGAACTTGGTTCTAAACAGGTAGTATCTCCACATTTTAAGTGCAAAGACAACAGCTCCTAACTCAAGGTCGTGCGTAGTGTAGTTCTGCTCGTGAATCTTTAACTGACGCGATCCATAAGCAATAACTTTGTTTCGTTGCATAAGCACGCAACCCATTCCTTGACATGAGGCATCACAGTAAACAACAAAATCTTCACTTTCCTCGGGTAGAGACAATATTGGTGCAGTTGTTAACTTCTCTTTCAACAACTAAAATGCAGTCTCTTGTGGTTCTGACCACTCACACTTCTTGCCCTTATGAGTCAATGCGGTTAATGGTCGGGTGATCTTAGAGAATCCTTTAATGAATCTCCGGTAGTAACCAGCTAGACCCAAAAATTGCCTAATCTGCGTTGGCGTCTTTGGAGTTTTCCCAATTCTTAACCGACTTAATCTTTGCTGGATCGACCTGAATTCCATTGGCCCCTACAACATGGCCAAGAAATTGTACTTCTGGTAACCAAAAGTCACACTTAGAAAACTTTGCATACAACTGCTCTTCTCTAAGCATAGTCAATATCGAACGTAGATGCTGCTCGTGCTCTTCTCTGTTCTTGGAGTACACCAATATATCATCAATGAACACAATGACGAATTTATCTAGGTATGGCTTACACACACGGTTCATGAGGTCCATGAACACTACTGGTGCGTTCATCAAACCAAACGACATTACTGTAAACTCATAATGTCCATAACGTGTTCTAAACGCTGTCTTCGGGACATCAGCTTCTTTGACTCTCAATTGATGATACCCGGATCTCAAATCAATCTTCGAATAGCAGCTGGATCCCTGCAACTGATCAAATAAGTCATCAATCCTCAGTAGCGGATACCGATTCTTGATTGTCAGCTTGTTCAATTCTCTGTAGTCGATACACAACCTCATCGACCCATCCTTCTTCTTAAAAAACAGGACCGGAGCTCCGTCTCTGAAGTCCTTGGCTATGTAGCTCGCCTTCTTGCACCTGTCGCAAATCAGAGCATTGCGACCCTGATGTTCTTCACCATAGGGAGAACTTCGATGAAGAATAGCATAACATGCTAGTTCCAATAATAAACAAGGCTATAACCAAATATACTAGCAATGAGTGTTGAATACTAGTAAATAATAGTATGAAAGGATTCGCTAGTAGTGAGAAGTAGTGTATGTAGTGATAGTAGTGTTAGTAGTGTTAGTAGTAACACTAGTGGTAGTAGTAGTGGTACTAGTGTTATGTAGTGATAGTGGTGATAGTAACACTAAGTAGTAACATTAATGGCAATAGTAGTAGTATAACATAACACAAGTATTATGATCATACAAGTTACTAAATACAAAATATTACCGCATGCAATAAAAGATAATAGTTACCAATAGCATAATCCACCATTAATATAAGTATAATCCAAGAGTAATAAACCAAATTCCAAAGTAGTAAACCAAACAATAAACATAATGTGCTAATAGCCCGGTTTATAACACCCGGTAAGTCTTATATAATCAATTAAAGAAGGTATGGTAGATGAAAAAGGAAAAGAAGCTCATGGTCAACGACCCTTCACTTCCTCTTCTGTCGGGTACGGAAGGCAGGTCCATCATTCCTCGGCCTATTACGTTCCGCCTCTAACGCAGCAACCCTGGCAGTTAAGGCTGCTATCAATCTCGCCATCTCAATGAACCTTGCTTCAGCCTCGTACGTATAAGTATTTATACCTGTGACTCTTTCCTCCATCCTCTCTAGATCATCGGGGTGCGGATATGTCCTAGCAATATCGCTCAAGGCGTTAACACGATTAACAATATCCTTGTTACGGTTAGTATGAACCAAATCCAACGCATAAAGGTTCACGGGATGGTTAGGTATCCGATGCAGAGCAGGTACTGGTGCTGGGGCTGGAGCATTCACCTCAGCCACATTGGAGTCGCTGTCACTGCTTCCTGAATCCTGTGACATCTAACTCATAGTACAAGAACACAAACAAAATAGATTAGTCAAGTAAATAACGTTAGTCACAAAGTACTCATGTAATGACTAAGTCCCGGTCGTAGTCTAGACTCATCAAGGCGTCCTAATGACCAAATTAGACACACTAATGCAAGTCCTAGTTTCCCTACGAACCGTTAGCTCTGATACCAACTATAACACCCCGCCAAAATACCATCTGACGGCGTGTTAATTTCGGTCCCACAGTTAACAATTACGCCCTCTATATGAGACGTTTAAAGCAATCGCATTTAATTTTATTTAAAATAATAACTTTCAAAAACAAAAGTCAGAAATCCCAAAATAGAAACACTGTTGTGATCGTAACCACAAGCCAACAGTATTTAAACAGTTATAAAAGTTTTAAATGCGAAAGTAAATAATGTTCCTTAAAATCAAATGCTGACTCCACGGCCAGTCATGCAGCAAACACAGCGGAAGCATACCTCTTAAGGACCTGAGAATAACAACACGCAAAAACAGGTCAACAAATAATGTTGGTGAATCTACAGGTTTAAAGTAACGTAACAATGTCTGAAAAATAGTTATCAGAAAAATAGTTTAATTTCGTTGACCACAAGATTCTATCGCAAGCATAAACCGAGCACCTGAATACTAGCATTAACCCGAGTATAGAAACCACTACACCTGACCTTACCTCGTAAAATGTTATACATTGTTCAGATGTATTAAATATTCAAAGTAAATGCACCACTGCTTTTATAGTGGGTGAGGTTGTCAACCTAACGGATCCGTCCATCTAAATTGTACCTACCAAATGGTATTAAAAGTATTTAAGCTAGAGGCTTTTTGAACAAACTCAATATGCATATGTGTAGTACTCATGTCAATATAAAAGTAATTGAAAATGTAAATATAACAGCGTGTATTCTCATCCCTGAAAACATGTAAAAAGCGGGACTGTAGACTCACCTTTGAATAAGCTCGGAATGAAAGACAAATGACTTGTACGGTTTAGACCCGAGTAATGTAACCTAAGTATACGTATGTAGGTTGGTCAATATATGTATCTTATATAAATGTGGTTTCATAGTGTACGTTGTCTTATTGCTCGACTCGACGCAATTTAAAGTAAAAGTCAACTATATCATGCAAGTCAAACAAAGTCAACCAAAGTCAAACCGAAAGTCAACCTTGGTCAAAGTAGTCAACTAAAGTCAACATCAGTAGGTTCATGTCAAATATTGGTCAACATGTCAAAACTAAGTCATACAATACGTTTTAGTTCATGAATAATCATTTTCACAATTTCAGTTTTCAGTTCAAATCAGAATTCACATAAAGTATGGCTCTATTGTACCCAATGCATAAGGTTTCAGAGGTTGATATAAACTAACAATAATTCACATATCATGTTAAGTTTCATTTTCCAGAAGCATACATTCTCAATCAATATACAAAATTCACAAAGTACAAAACCGTGTTCAATTTACAGATTCGATTCCCATTTCGTTAGTCACATTCGCATACGATTAATCGAAGATTTGTATACAATTGTCCTATGATATCTACATGAAAGATGAAGTACTTTTTGTCTATTTTTCAAATATACAAAGCTTCAATCACAGAGGTTAACACATTTTATCATACAAGGTTATTTTCATGCAAGTGCTGTATAAAACTTCATTTACACTAATTCTAGCATATCTCGGGCTATAAATAAGCAAATGACATGATATCCTAGTCTAAATTGAGTGTTTTTAAATTATATTTCCAGTGGTATAAGTCTCACATGCCAATTCGTTTTCTATCAATACCAGATTTCTGATCAAGCAACAATAACACAACGATAATTCAAATCGACATAACTTAATCATACGAAAACGAAATCAAGCGAATCCAAAGCCTAAACTCAATAATTTTTTGCAAGGAATCTGATTATAACATAATAATTAACATTTGAAAAACTTAATTTTTCTGATCAAACAAATACAAATTCGTTTTTAAACCCTAGCGCATCAAACAATCCAATTAACGATTACAATTAACACGTACACGTATAGACTTGAGCAATTGACAACATAACTATAAAACTTTATAAAAATCAGATTTTTAAGAATTAGGGTTCATGCAATTATACCTTTGATCGCTAAATTAAATACACCAACGCGTAGAGGAGATCGGGAATTACAACTTTCGTGTTCAGGGTTTTATCAAAAAGTGAAAATTGAAGGTGATAGTATGGTGGTGGTGGTCGACGTGAATGGCGAGGGAGAAGGGATCGACTGGTGCAGTTTTTGTGTGAGAGTTTATCCCTAATTTTTGTTAACATTGTAATTTATACTAACCCTAGTTCTCCTAAATTGCACATAAGTCCCTCAAGTAGTAAAAATTAAACATAAAAAGGGGGTGGGGTGGGGGTTTCGGCCAAATGGGGCCCACCATGGGTTCCCGGGCTCTCGTTTTACAATTCCGTGTATTCGTGGTCCGTCTTAAGTGTCGTTTTGTCGTACCGAAGGCCCGGAATGCTAATCCGATCGTTAAACGCAACCAATCGCTTAATTTATTAAAAACCCAATAAATTAAATATTTTAAAAAGGTAATAATTAATTAAAATTAATTCTTAAAATAAACCCGAGCGTTTCGCTGCTCAAAAAGCTATTATCAAAATCGTATCGTTTTTATCGTATTTCATTATCCGAAATATTTATTTGAATTAATATCAACCCATATCAATTATTGAAACCCTCCAAAGGTCAAGTACGCATTTAATACACGTAAACACATAAAAGTTAAATAATCGCCGTTAAATAAACTAACGGAAGGTTAACGAAAGTAACAGAAAAATTAGGGTTGTTACACCAGACTCCCCGTGAGCAACAAACCCATGTGGTTGCTCCATATAGACTTCTTCTTGCAAATCTCCATGTAAAAATGCATTCTTCACATCAAGTTGGTGAAGTGTCCATTGATATGTAGCAGCTAAAGAAATGAATAATCTGATGGATGTGAGTTTAGCAACAGGAGAAAAGGTTTCAGAATAATCCACCCCATATGTTTGAGCATATCCCTTAGCAACTAAACGAGCTTTCAATCGTGCCAAAGAACCATCAGGATTAACCTTTACCGTGAAGACCCACTTACAACCAATTGCCTTTTTAGAAACAGGTAAGTTAACTAATGCCCAAGTGCCATTATGATCGAGTGCATTCATTTCCTCAATCATAGCAGCACGCCAACCAGAATGAGCCAAAGCTTCACCAACAGTTTTCGGAATGGAGACAGAGTCTAAAGTGGCAACAAAAGTACGAGAAGAGACGAACAATTTATCATAAGAGACAAAGGAAGCAATAGGATAAGTACACTTACGTTTACCTTTTCGAAGAGCAATCGCAATATCAGAATCAGAATCGGAATATTGAGTATCATGAATTTCACTAGAAACATTACTCGATGACTCACCGGGAGGATCTACCGACGATGACTGTAGCTCAGGAGCGGGCACTGATGTAGCACGGGGACGTCGACTGTATATATATTGAAAATGGTCAGTTTGTTCTGATGGTGTGGGCTCTGCTATGGGATCTGGTGTGAGATCTGGTGTGAGATCTGGTGTGGGATCTAGTGTGGGATTTGGTGTGGGAACTGGTGTAGGTACAACATATGCCAATAAGTCATCACTTTCCTGATGATTGCGAGAGGTGGACATCGGAAAGATAGGTAACTTTTCTTCAAATGTGACATCTCGAGAAACAACATAACGTTGAAGAGTATGGGAAAAACATCTGTAACCTTTCTGAAGACGAGAATATCCAAGAAACACACATTTGATGGACTTAAGATCTAATTTAGTGAGGTGAGGTTGAGTGTCCCGAACAAAACAAGTGCTACCAAAAATCTTTGGCTCAATTGGAAATAAAGATTCCGTGGGAAACAAGACTGAATATGGAATATCACCATTAAGGACAGCAGATGGCATTCGATTTATAAGAAAACATGCAGTTGAAATAGCGTCAGCCCAAAATGGTTTTGGAACATTCATTTGAAATAAAAGTGCTCGAGCTACTTCAAGAAGATGTCGATTCTTTCGTTCTGCAACCCCATTTTGGGCTGGTGTGTCAACACAAGATGACTCGTGAAGGATACCATTCTGAAGCATATATGACGAAAATGATTCAGAAAGAAATTCTTTAGCATTATCACTTCTCAAAGTTTGAACCGGAACCTGAAATTGCGTTTTTATTTCAGTAACAAATGAGCAAAAGTGAGTAAATACTTCGGAACCACTTTTCATCAAGTAAAGCCATGTAACACGAGAATAATCATCAATGAAGGTAACAAAGTACTTAAAACCGGGTTTGGAAGTAACTGAACATGGTCCCCAAACATCAGAGTGAACCAATTCAAATGGAGCTGAAGCTCGTTTATTGACTCTGGGAGGTAAGTGGATTCGATGGTGCTTAGCAAACTGACATGACTCACAATATAGAGACGATAAATTACAAAATTCAGGACATAATTTCTTCATACTCTGAAGAGAAGGATGTCCCAACCTACAATGCATCTCATAAGGGGATGATGACTTAGAGCATACAAAAGAGCGTGGTATTTTAGTTTTAGGTTCAAGTATGTATAGGCCATCAGATACCCTTCCTTTACCAATAATTTGCTTTGTCGATAGATCCTGGAAGACACAACAATCAGGATAGAGTAAAGCAACACAATTCAAACTAGTAATTTTGCTAACGGACAACAAATTAAATGAGAAGTTTGGTAGACTTAAAACCGATGACAACGAAATAGATGGGGTAAGATTGACTGTACCGAAACCAAGAACAGGAGAGGTAGTACCATTTACAATTGTGACATGAGATGGTTGTGATTTAAAATCGGATAAAATATGATGATTACCTGTCATGTGATCTGAAGCACCAGAATCGATGACCCATTTAGAGGCCGATGATAATAGGCATGTATTAAACTTACCTGATTCAGCAAAAGCAGCAAATGGTGTCGCGAGTTTTACGGATCCATTCAATTGAACGTATTCTTTATATTCCTCCGCAGAGATAGTAAATGTGGAAGAACATTTCACTTGTGATGAGAGTTTATTTTCATCACCCATGATTACTTGTAATGACCATATATAAAAAGGAGCAAGTATGTACGGATATAATATAAGCTTGAAAAATAACCAAATCAAAATTCCACCAAATCCATAAACATCCGACATATCCATATCCATATCCGTAATATGCATCAAACTGGAAGCAAAAATAGTAGCTACTAAAAAACCAATCTTTTTTTTTTCCTCGGAAGTCAACAACCAACACACCTTTTTTCTTTTATTTCTTTATCGTGACCAATAAAAAACAAGAGGTGTGGCCACTTAATTGTCTAACCTCTTTATTCAGAAAATTCCACCAACTTAACAAGCTTTTAAATGATTTTGTTTCCACCAGAAGATTGTCCAACCTTTTAAATGTTTCTTTAATTTCGATTTTTTTTTCATCAACCTCAAACAAACAGGACTAAATATATATATAATATTTAGATCAAAGTTTAATCAGAAACCAACCCTTAAAACTGATGGCCGATCAAATAGCCCTAAATATACCCAAATACACCGTCGATCATCAAACTCAAAGTTATCGAATAGACCAGCAGACACCAGGAACTTGGTCAAAATTTCAAGACAGACTTACTGGAAGATAAACGACGGCGAAGTGAGTACTCACAAGGTACTCACAAACATGAATTGCACTCTCTAGGGTGCCTTTTTCTCAATGTTACACACACGCAGGTGTAATTTTTAACAAGTACTCATCGGGTACTTTCAGACATATAATCACTAGGACTCACAAGGGAACTAGCATACTAAAACTTGAAGAACACTCACATGGGTGCTCACGCAAACCGAACCGATTTTGGTGACTTGAAAGGACTCAACAATCACTCTCCGGGGTGATTTGAAAGTAGCAGCGGCGGTGGATGGTTGTACTCGCAGGGTACAACGATGGACTTAACTTTCACATGTAAATCACTCTAACTGGGTGATTCTTCATCTCTGACTAAGCACTCTCGTGGGTGCTTCTTGATGGCAGCCGGTGGTGGTGGGATTGTACTCACAGGGAACAATCCCTAAACTACGAAACCCTCACAGGCACGCTCTGATACCATGTAATTTAACATCTACAAACATTTAAACTCTATGTAATTTCATCTCTCTTAATTGATTCATATTTGCAACATACAACGAGGATATATATAGACCCGAGATACAAGACCTGACTGCCCAATAAATGCACCAACCCAACTAACAACATTAATTGCACCATCTCAACTAACTATATTAATTGCACTGACTACTTACTAACATTAAATGTGTATACGTATGTCTTATGTATTGTAACAATTCGGGAAATTCGGTATGATGAACAACACGTTCCTCATGAAGTGTTCTAGTCTCCATGTCTTGCCTATTGTTCGTGATACGTTGATTTCTCGTGTTGGTCATTTCCTAGAAAAACCACAAATTTAGCAAACTAATCAAGTTTTTAAGTTTGAAAATCTATATGCTAAACATGTGTAGATTAGTCATTGTCTAGACTCATTTTGAAAACTATGAATTTGAAATTAAATTGTACTATTTTTCTTTTGAAAATTTAGACAAGTTTTAACATTTTGCTATAAGTTTGTCAAAAGTAGATACTAGTCATGAGATTGACAAGTATCATAATGATTTGTTCAAACATATGTGTGTGTACATCAGTGAGTTTAAAAATTCAAAGCATATATGAGTTTTTATGCAAGAAATCACTATTATGACAAAAAAAACTTTTTTTTAAAATAAATTTTACTCATATATTTTAAGAAATTCATGCAATCAACAAGTGTTCCTATTAGTTTGGAAAGATCAATAAAATTGAGATTAAGATTTTGGATGCTTACCTTAAAGAGAATTGAAAGAATATGGACCACTTTTTGAAAAGTACTTGAGGGTAGGACAAAAGTAAATCTGAAAATTCAGTGGTTGGGGTTTAAGGAAGAGATGTGGTTGGTGGAAAAGTTGTTAGGACATAAAAAGAAAGGATAAAGGACAAAGAAATTAGTCAGACATCAGGCGACTCTCTACACGGTCGACCGTTGTTTGACCGTACGTGATCAGGATAGAATTTTACGGAGTGTGTTCCATCATTCCCAATCCATTCCTAAGCAAGTTAAAGGTTTCCTTTTTAAGGGGCTTAGTGAATATGTCAGCTATGTTTTCCGCAGATTCTACCTTATCTATTACAATATTACCATTTTAGACGTGGTCACGAAGGAAATGGTGCCTAATGTCTATGTGTTTAGTCCTAGAGTGTAATATTTGATTTTTCGATAGGTCTATAGCACTTTTGTTATCAAAACATATGGGTATTTCGGATGAGATGTACCGTAATCGAGGAAGGTTTGCTTCATCTATAACACTTGTGCGCATGCTCTTCCCATGGCTATATATTCGGCTTCGGTGGTAGACAATGCAACGGATGTTTGATTCTTTATTAACCATGACGTTAAGCAAAACCCAACGAACGCGCATACTCCACTTGTGCTTTTTCTATCAATCATTGATCCACCATGATCGGAATCCGCAATGCACATAATATCAATCCCAGTAAACTTTGGATACCATAACCCAAGATACATTGTTCCCTTTAAGTATCTAAAGATCCTTTTAACGACCTCTACGTGCGACGTCTTTGGATTTTCTTGAAATCTTGCACATAAGCACACGCTAAACATGATGTCGGGCCGACTTGTCTTTAAATAAATAAGGGATCCAATCATTCTCCTATATTTAGTACTATCAAATGGTTCTCCTTCTCCTTCTAAAGTAAGTTTCACATTTGTTGCCATCGGAGTCGCCATTGGTTTTGAGTTCTGATAGTGCTCCAAATGAAAATATATTTAGGCACAATATCCTTCCAATATGTAAAGTTTTTAGTTGTAATTGTTCTATTTTCAAGTAATATTCGTTTAAATAAATAAGTGCGAAGACTGAAGACGCAAATAAAGATTTGAAGACGTAAATGACCAAAAAGCTTAAATGTACAAGATACAACCCAAGTGGTTCAATTTATTGATGTGAAACGTCTAAATATTGACAAGAGTACAAGTCACGAAACGCAAAGTACAAGATATTTAAGCATACGAAAAGACGTTCGAAAATCCGAAACCGAGACATAAACCGAGCATCAACGAGCGAGTAAACGGACCTAAAATTACAAGTCAACTATGCACAAAAATATAATATAATATACAAATAATAATATAAAATTATATATATATTATATTATATATTAATATGTCGACAAGCTAAGAGCCAAATCAAATGTGAGCTCGCAATCGCGGAGCTCCCAGGCCTAAAACCTTCGCGATCGCAGAGCAGCCAAAATCAGAAATTGCCTATAAAAGGCACGAGCTTCTGCCGAATCCAACACACCTTTTCCAATCTCTCAATCTCTATATGTAATATATTTATATTATAATTTTAATTTTAATTTAAGATTAATAATAATTTATGGTTTAGTTGGGTTATTGTAAGAAATGTTTTACGGGTTTTAAAGTCGGAACTCTGTCCGTGTAACGCTAGGCAATAAATAATCACTGTAAGCTGTGTTCTTCCTTTTTAAATTAATGTCTCGTAACTAAGTTATTATTATGCTTATTTAAGCCGAAATAATCATGATGTTAGACTAAATATTAAAGACGGGGTTATTGAATTTTGTACCATAATTAGAGTTTGGACAAAAGACCGACTTTTGTGGACATTAGACTATGGCCTATTAATAGATGGGGGTATTGTCTAATCGAATGACAACTCATTAGAATCTGTCGAACCTATCTTCAAATTAGTTAATCTAATAATTATTAAATGATTAGGCATGTCCTATTTAGTGACGTTTATACGACATCTTTTACGATCATTTAATTAATTATTCGGATTGGGTAATTTATTATTCATTATGGCCAAGTGAATAAATTAATGTATCATGGACTAATTATAACAGGGGTGGATTACATACAAGGGTAATTGGTGTAATTGTTAACAAAGTATTAAAACCTTGGATTACACGTAGTCGATAACCTGGTGTAATTATTAACAAAGTATTAAAACCTTGTTACAGTTCGAATCCCTAATTAGTTGGAATATTTGACTTCGGGAATAAGGTTAATTTGACGAGCATTTTATAATTATGACCGATGGACTATTATGGACAAAACCCAGATAAGTATCAAATAAGCCAGGACAAAGGACAATTGACCCAGAGTAATAAATTAAAATCAAAATGTCAAACATCATGATTACGGAAGTTTAAATAAGCATAATTCTTTTATTGTATTTCTCATCGTACTTTTAATTATTGTCATTTTATTATTCGCAATTTTATATATCGTAATTGTTATTTATTTTATGCATTTTAATTATCGTCATTTATCTTTACGCTTAAAAATATAAAATCGACAAACCGGTCATTAAACGGTAAACCCCCCTTTTTATAATAATATTACTATATATAATTATATATATTTTATATAAATATAGTTGTTAAAAATATAATACGTAATCACTAGCTCCCTGTGGAACTAACCGGACTTACTAAAAACTACACTACTCTACGATCAGGTACACTGCCTATAGTGTTGTAGCAAGGTTTAGGTATATCCCATCTATATAAATAAATAATTAAAACTTGTGTAAATTGTACCGTATTTCGTATTAAAAATAATAGTATTTTCGTATACACCGCTGCACACATCAAGTTTTTGGCGCCGCTGCCGGGGACTCGGTGAAAAACGCTATATAAAAAAAATTAGTTTTTAAGCTATTTTAGTAAAAAATATATTTATAAGTTTTAAACATAAAAATACAAAAAATATATATATATATATATATATATATATATATATATATATATATATATATATATATATATATATATATATATATATATATATATATCTATTTAAGTGTTTAAATAAAAAGAAAATATATTTTATATAAAGTATAAAAGTATTTTTATTAAGTTCTTAAAAATATAATTCTAAATATTACTTATATATTAATTTTGTAAAGTTTATAAATTAAATACATAAAAAAATATATCAAAAACTGAACCTGCATTTTTTAACCTGCGATGGATTTTGAGCCTGCATAACTCCACAGTCGCGGAGCACCTCTTTTACAGAATACCGCAGTCGTGGAGCAGTCTCAGACTGCAACATTGGACTGCATTAATTACGGATTTAGGGTTAAATTTTATAATTATTATTATTATTAAACCTAATTAGGGTTTTTAGTTAATTAATACATATTTATTTCTAGTTTTAATTTATATTTTGTAATATTAAGTTTTAATATTATTATTAATTATATAGATTAATACTTTATAAAATATAATATAAAAATAATATTTTTATAAAAATAAGTAATTTTATCATTTTTTGTTTCTTTTTATAAATTGTATATTTTAATCGTTTAATTCATAATTTGTATATTTATCGTTCATAATTAGTTCTAAACTTAGTTTTTGCCGTAGTTATTTTATATTTCTAGATTTTTAGGTTTTTCCGTAAAATCCCTTAAGTACTTTTTCTTTAGATTAAGATTTAGGTGCTTTAGAATTTTACAACGCCGTTTTAAGATTATAGTGCCTTTTAAGTTATTGCCGTTTTGGATATAGATTTCCTTTAAGCTTTAATACCTTTATACACAATCTTTAATTTTTAGTTTTTAGACTTTTAAGTTTCGACGCTTTACTTTCTTATTAATATTTTTCAACTTTTTGTTTTTCGACGTTTGTTTTTTGACCTCTTATTTTTCGACGCGCTTTTTCTTTTTCATTTCTACGCTCTAGTTTTTAGGACATAGATTTTTATCTTCTTTAAATTTCGACGAAAAATTATTTTAAGCAATTAAATTGATAGACATACAAAATTTTCTGGTTCGTAGTAATAGTTGGATTAGTTAGTGGCTGAGTTGTGGATTTTCCGACTTAAAGGATCCTGGCTCCCTGCTACATCTTTTGGCTATTCAAAACGTGGACAAAATCAGAAAAGTCTATTAATTAGATAACTTATATAATTTTTATATTTATAACTAATAGGATATTCAGTGAATGCACCGAGCAAAATGTTCACCACCTTTCATACGTTCACCACCTGTAACTCGATCAAGACATCTAGCCAATATTGTCGCCGTTGATTTTTCTTTAGAAACATCATCTAGTCGAACAAGTACTCCAATTAAAATTTTCAATAATCCATTTTTTTGAACCCGACTTCACTATCGAGAACCAGGAGGATATTCAAGGACAATTCCAAGATCCAGAACCACTAATCATTCCTCCTGAACCACAAACCGTTAAATCAGAATCTTCTAGTGATTCGGATTCAACAAATTTAAATATAGAAATAACAGAACCTCTAAGTATGGAAGATCGAATGAGAGCTACACGCACTGGCCAAGGATATGCCATTACGCGACCAGACATTAATGCACCAGATTATGAAATCAAAGGACAAATCCTACACATGGTAACTAATCAATGCCAATTTAGTGGTACGCCAAAAGAAGATCCAAACGAACATCTTCGAACCTTTAATTGGATTTGTACTCAATTCAAAATTAGAGAAGTTGAGGATGAACAGATCTATCTCATGTTGTTTTCCTGGACTTTAAAGGGAGAAGCCAAAGATTGGTTAGAATCGTTACCCGAAGGAGCGATTGACACATGGGATGTCTTAGTTGA
Source organism: Rutidosis leptorrhynchoides (assembly GCF_046630445.1). NCBI lineage: Eukaryota > Viridiplantae > Streptophyta > Magnoliopsida > Asterales > Asteraceae > Rutidosis > Rutidosis leptorrhynchoides. The sequence goes on along the minus strand of NC_092341.1, from coordinate 78,938,897 downwards.
AAATTTTCTTAAAAGATTCTTTCCGGCATCTAAAGTCATGAGACTTCAAGGAGAAATTGTTACGTTCGCGCAAAAGCCAAATGAAACATTATATGAGGCGTGGACAAGATTTGGAAAGTTGTTGAGAGGATGTCCTCAACACGGTTTAGACACTTATCAAATAGTACAAATATTCTACCAAGGTGTCGATGTTGCTACACGAAAAGACATCGACACAGCAGCAGGTGGTTCCATTATGAAGAAAACCGCAACCGAAGCTCACAAAATTAATGATAACACAGCCTCCCACTCACATGAGTGGCACCAGAAAAAAGATATTTTTCGTTCATCTAAAGCGGCTAGAGCCGATTCTAGCCATGACTTTGATTCCGTTTCCGCAAAAATAGATGCTTTCGAGAGACGAATGGAAAAGATGAATAAAGATATTCACGCAATACGAATCAGTTGTGAGCAATGCGGTGGACCACACTTAATGAAAGATTGTAATGTTGAGCAAACGATGGAACAACGTGAGAATGTTTCCTACATGAACCAAAGGCCGGGAAATAATTATCAAAATAATTATCAACCGCCAAGACCAAACTTTAATCGAAATCAAAACATTCTTTACAATCCAAATGGACCCAACAATAACTCGTACAACCAACAAGGTCCGAATAACCAACCAACTCAAAACAACACTTTCAATCAACAAAGACCTGGCTTATATGAACCACCACAACAAACCGAAGAGAAAAAGTCAAATCTAGAAGAAATGATGGCAAAGCTAATGGAATCTCAAACACAATTTATTACATTTCAAACCCGAACAAATGAGAGGTTTGATCAGTCATTAAGAACTCAACAAGCTTCCATTTTGAATCTAGAAAAACACGTAGGTACTCTTGCTAGCATGATGAGTGAGAGGGAACAAGGAAAGCTACCGAGTAATATTGAAGTAAATCCTCGAAATGAGAATGTTAATATGGTGTCAACAAATTCTGAAAAACCATCATCAGAAGATGGGAAGGTTTTCGATGTGAGTAACAATGAAGTTACAACACCACCACCATCACCCGAGTATGTAAAGCCAGTGGTGGCACCATACAGACCACCCATCCTGTTTCCAAGAAAAGGAGTTGATTATGAGCAAGTAATAGGTAATAAAGTTTGTGATACCTTTGGAAAGAAGAAGAAGAATAAGAAAGTGCAAGAAACAAAAATCGTAAAAATAAACCCGGTGAAAACAGTTCCACCAAAACCTCTACCAAGGTTGGGTGATCCGGGTGAATTTATTATTCCTTTTCTACTTAGTGATTGTGTAATGTATGATGCACTAGCAGATTTAGGTGCAAGTGTAAGTGTTATGCCTCTTTCATTATATAAGAGATTAGGAGTAGGTGAGCTAAGTCCAACGAAAATGAATGTTCGACTCCTTGATCAAACCATTAAGCACCCAGTTGGAATTGCTGAAAACCTGCCCATTCAAGTGGGTAATTTAACATTTATAGTCGAATTTATTATCATTAACATAGAAGAGGACTCAAACGTTCCTCTAATTTTAGGTCGACTATTCTTAGCATCCACCGGGGCGTTATTTGATGTAAGAGAGGGTAGAATGACACTTAGTGATGGTGACAAATCGATCACCTTTATGATTCGAAAGTCTAAATCTCCACCTACCAAAACCGTTGAACCAATAAAGACGATTGGTAAAAACCACATTGTTTTACCAACTTCAACGGTAGTGCTTAACAATAATAAAACGCCTAAGTGTGGGGAAGATGAAGTAACACCTAATGATGACCTGATAACAAAGAACCCCGTTGTTGATATGAAATTAAATGATCTCGTTATTAACAGTTCAATGAAGAAACTTATTAAACGGATTTGCGATGCTAGAACCAAGGGAACTTTAAGTTATGTAACCGGTTAGTATCCAATCTATCGCCTAAATAAAAGGCGAAACTAGTTGAATTTGTAGATGTTACACAGGAATCCGACCAATGGCTTAAAGCAAAAGTCACAGATATGCAAGTTGATTATGGTCCAAAAGAAATTGACGATGAAGTTAATCACAATTTCGACACCACAGCTACCTAAGTGTGGGGAGATTCAAATGTTCTAAAAAGAAAATGTTGTCTAGAGTTAGTTGTTCTGTTCTCGTGTAGTTCCGAGAATGGAATCTGATTGGTCTTTTCCACTAGCAGATACTAAAGAACTAGTTTTCTCCCCCCATTCTGAATTTTTTTTAGTTTTTTTTATTAAATTAATATGCATTTTTAAATTTAAGTTTTGTGTGAATTTTAAAAACAAAATTTACTTTATTTCATTAAGTTTAAAAAATGATTTCTAAAATTCATCGTAAGTTAAAGACTAGGTCATGGAACCGAAATTGCTTTACCCGATGACGGGACGAAAAAATTTTGTTATCATTATTTTAATATTATTGATCTAAAGTATGCCAAAAAAATATTATATAAATGTGGGGTAATATACCAAACTTCAAAAATATATATATGTTTGTATTTTATGTTATATACAAAACAGGGTAAAACAGCGCACTTTCAAAGACTGACATTAAGTTCAGCAAAAGCTATTAATTTTGACGACAAGACGTAAAATATCAAATGTGATATAAAACAATATGTTTGCAAACTCGGTATTTTTAATCATTTTTCTACGCTAATCACCCTCATGAATTTAAATTTTTACTGATTTCTTGCAAATGAGGGCATTGCAAGATCTCAAGTGTGGAGAAGGGTTATAAATTCTCTCGGGTTTACACTTGGTTTAATTGCCAAATTTTGTGAAAATTTGAAAAATTTTCAACTAAATGAATTCAAAATCATGTTTATACATATTTATGAACGATAAAACTAGGTAATAATACCGAAATTATTGTTACCCTAAAAAGAGGACATAAATTTAGAAACAACTAAAATGCTTGAATTTATTTGTTAGAAATAAAAAGACGCATGAAAAAAGCCAAGTTTGGGGAGAATGTACCAAGTTATTCAATTAAAAACTATATATCACATGTTTCTGTAAAGTTATTGCAGGTGCTTTTGTTTTGGACTAAATTAACTGTTTTACCCGTAAAATTGGAATATAAATGAATGAAAAGATGGATCTACACGATGAATCAATTTCATCATTAAAAGAAAGTAAAGTCTTTCGAAAAAGACACGCGCTTCTTGATTTAGGTCAGGAAGTTGTCGTCCAGACCAACTGTAGGTTGACGAAACATCTAGAAAAGTCATCTCTAAAATCAGCAGGAAATCCACGGACCTCAGCATCAAACAGGGTCGCCAAGTGGTCAGACTTATCCTATCCATGAGAGGATCTGTCTCGTAAAATGGGGAGGGCGCCATGAAAATTAGCTTGATAAGACTAATGAAGCAGACCCCCAGAAAGGATAATCTCCTTAAAGATTAAAAATCAGCATTTAAGCCTGATATTACTCAATCCTTGAGATTGACCTTAAAGATTGAGAATTACAAACTCATGGAATTCAATGATATCTAAACTCGAGTTTGAACGAGAAAATATTTTGATCAAATTAAAATCGATTTGTTTTCTGAAAACCTATTTTCAATGCGTTCATTACCATTGAACGTAAAATCTTAAGAATTCACCAGAATTCATTAGGTCACCTGAACCAAATCGGGTGTCAACCGTAAGAACGGTGGTTGCATAGCATGGTCAAAGACAGGACCTTGTGCCAGACCGAAAAATTATAGGGTGATCTTTACTATTTCTCCTACAAAGGATAGTAATTGCATCTGACACGTTGTGGACCATGAACATCTGCATGTCATTAGATATTTTCTTAACAGTTGCTTGTTCATCGCTTTCCTTTACAATCGGACGGTAGTTTACCGAAAGGTAATATACGGAGCAAGTATACTGGACGTGTTGCTTTCCTAATACAAGGTTAGCAAGTGGGTGACAAAAAAACCGCAAGTTTTGAGCTAAAATTTTAAAAATCTGAAACACACACAACCCACAAAAACATTTTGCAAATACCGGTGAAGGGTTAAATCGAAAAACTTATCTAGGGTAAAAGCTAGAATGAATTTTCAAAAGATCAAATGTTTTCATAAAGATCCAATTTCCTTAAAGGATCTAAATTTTCATAGTCAAGTGGGACTGTAAACCATATCGTTACTATCCATTGTTCATACCGCTGTATCAAAATCACTGATGTATAAAGTGTGAGAATAAAAATGTGATTCGAGTGAAGTGTGATTTAATTTCAAGTTTTGTATTGCTTGAGGAAAAGCAACGTTCAAGTGTGGGGATATTTGATAGTGCTCCAAATGAACATATATTTAGTCACAATATCCTTCCAATATGTAAAGTTGTAATTGTTCTATTTTCAAATAATATTCGTTTAAATAAATAAGTGCGAAGACTGAAGACGCAAATAAAGATTTGAAGACGCAAATGGTCAAAAAGCTTAAATGTACAAGATACAATCCAAGTGGTTCAATTTATTGATGAGAAACGTCTAAATATTGACAAGAGTACAAGTCGCGGAACGCAATATACAAGATATTTAAGCATACGAAAAGACGTTCGAAAATCCGGAATCGAGACATAAACCGAGCATCAACAAGCGAGTCAACGGACCTAAAATTACAAGTCAACTATGCACAAAAATATAATATAATATATAAATAATAATATAAAATTATATATATATATATATATATATATATATATATATATATATATATATATATTAATATGTCGACAAGCTAGGAGCCAAATCATGTGTGAGCTGGAATCCGAACCTTCGCAATCGCAGAGCTCCCAGGCCTAAAACCTTCGCGATCGAGGAGCAACCAAAATCAGAAATTACCTATAAAAGGCACGAGCTTCTGCCGAATCCAACACACTTTTTCCAATCTCTCAATCTCTATATGTAATATATTTATATTATAATTATAATTTTAGTTTAAGAAAAATAATAAATTATGGTTTAGTTGGGTTATTGTAAGAAATGTTTTACGGGTTTTAAAGTCGGAACTCTGTCCGTGTAACGCTATGCAATAAATAATCACTGTAAGCTATGTTCTTCCTTTTTAAATTAATGTCTCGTAACTAAGTTATTATTATGCTTATTTAAGCCAAAATAATCGTGATGTTAGACTAAATATTAAAGACGGGGTTATTGGATTTTGTACCATAATTAGGGTTTGGACAAAAGACCGACTTTTGTGTACATTGGACTATGGACTATTAATAGATGGGGGGTATTGTCTAATCGAATGACAACTCATTAGAATCTGTCGAACCTATCTTCAAATTAGTTAATCTAATAATTATTAAATGATTATGCATGTCCTATTTAGTGACGTTTATACGACATCTTTTACGATCATTTAATTAATTATTCGGATTGGGTAATTTATTATTCATTATGGCCAAGTGAATAAATTAATGTATCATGGACTAATTATAACAGGGGTGAATTACATACAAGGGTAATTGGTGTAATTGTTAACAAAGTATTAAAACCTTGGATTACACACAGTCGATAACCTGGTGTAATTATTAACAAAGTATTAAAACCTTGTTACAGTTCGAATCCCTAATTAGTTGGAATATTTAACTTCGGGAATAAGGTTAATTTGAGGAGCATTTTATAATTATGACCGATGGACTATTATGGACAAAACCCAGATAGGTATCAAATAAGCCAGGACAAAGGACAATTGACCCAGAGTAATAAATTAAAATCAAAACGTCAAACATCATGATTACGGAAGTTTAAATAAGCATAATTCTTTTATTGTATTTCTCATCGTACTTTTAATTATTGTCATTTTATTATTCGTAATTTTATATATCGTCATTGTTATTTTTTTTACGCATTTTAATTATCGTCATTTATCTTTACGCTTTATTTAAAATTGACAAACCGGTCATTAAACGGTAAACCCCCCCTTTTATAATAATATTACTATATATAATAATATATATTTTATATAAATATTGTTGTTAAAAATATAATACGTAATCACTAGCTCCCTGTGGAACGAACAGGACTTACTAAAAACTACACTACTCTACGATCAGGTACACTGCCTATAGTGTTGTAGCAAGGTTTAGGTATATCCCATCTATATAAATAAATAATTAAAACTTGTGTAAATTGTACCGTATTTCGTATTAAAAATAATAGTATTTTCATATACACCGTTGCACACATCAAGTTCTCCATTCCGAATTTCTTGAGCATTTCATGAACGTATTTTTGTTGATTGATGAATGTTCCATCTCTAGTTGCTTGATTTGTAGTCCAAGAAAGAACTTGAGTTCACCCATCATGCTCATTTCAAGCTCATCATGCATTAACTTAGAAAACTCATTGCTAAGAGATTCGTTAGTAGATCCAAATACAATACCATCAACATATATTTGAATTATGACTAAATCCTTTTCATGCCTTTTGATAAAGAGTGTATTATCAATTTTTCCCATTTCAAACCCATTATTTATTAAGAATGTTCTAAGTCTTTCATACCATGCTCTTGGGGCTTGTTTATGTCCATAGAGAGCCTTTTTAAGTTTATAAATATGATAAGGTTTTTTGAAATCTTCAAACCCCGGAGGTTGTGATACATAAACTTCTTCATTTATGACACCATTTAAAAAGGCACTTTTGATATCCATTTGATAAAGTTTGAAATTATTAGCACATGCATATGCAAGAAGTATTCTTATTGACTCTAGCCTAGCGATGGGAGCAAATGTTTTATCATAATCAATTCTCTCTTGTTGGCTATATCCTTGTGCAACTAGTCTAGCTTTGTTTCTAACTACTTTTCCATCCTCATCTAGTTTATTTCTATAGACCCATTTTTACCTATGATGTTGCTCTCACTCGGTAAAGGAACCAAATCCCATACATCACTCCTTTGGAATTGATTTAATTCCTCTTGCATAGCTTCTATCCAACTTTCATCTAATAGGGCTTCCTTAATATTTTTGGGTTCTATTTGTGAGATAAAAGCATAGTTGGCAATTAGGTTAAATGCTTGTGACCTAGTGTTTCTAGTGTTGATGTCTCCTATGACTTAGTCTGTGGGATGATCTTTTATATGTTTAATATATATTGAGGATGTTAAGTTATCCTTACTTGGTTTCAAATGAGATCCGTCCTCATTTGTTTCATTGAACTCAACTTGAGTTGGCATTATTTCTATAGCATCTTGTTCGATCACGTCATCATCCTCTAAAGGTTTAGTCTTAGGTGGTGGAGGAGTTTCATCAAATATGACATCTAGGGATTCTTCTATGGCATTTGTATATTTATTTAGAACCCTATATACCTTACTTTCTAACGAATATCCTAAGAATACTCCTTCGTAAGCTTTAGGCTCAAACTTTATAAGATATTCTTTTTTGTTTAGGATAAAGCATTTGCACCCGAATACTCTAAGATGACTTACGGTTGGTTTTCTACCATTTAAAATTTCATAAGGTGTTTTATTCATTGATGGCCTAATTAAGACTCTATTTTGAATGTAGGTGGAGGTGGCAACGGCTTCACTCCAAAACTTTTGAGGTATTGATTGTTCATTTAACATAGTTTGACTCATTTCTTGAAGAGTTCGGTTTTTCCTTTCAACAACCCCATTGGATTGAGGTGTGCGAGGAGCCGAGAAGTTATGAGTAATACCATTTAAATCACAAAAGACTCCAAATTGAGCATCATTATCAAATTCTCTACCATGATCCGTTCTTATTGTTACTATAGTACAACCAAGAAAATTTTGTATCTTAGTAGCAAAAATTATAAATCTTTCACATGCTTCATTTTTATGCTTTAGAAATAGTGTCCATGTATATCTTGAAAAATCATCTACTATTACTAAAGTATAAAAATTTCCTCCATAACTTTGAACGACCGATGGCCCAAATAAGTCCATGTGCAAAAATTCTAAACATCTTTTAGTAGAAATGAAATTCTTAGGTTTATGACTTGTATGAACTTGTTTTCCTACTTTGCATGCATCAAAAAAATGGCTTTCATATTTTAATTTAGGCAAGTCTCTAACTATGTCCTTTGAGGATATGTTATGAATTAGTTTCATGTTAGCATGCCCTAGTCTCCTATGCCACAATGTAGTAGTATCATGTATAGATGTGAGACAAATATCTACATGCTTAAAGTCATCCAATTTGCATGTATAAAGACCTTTCTTCCTAATTCCATTTATGACACTTTTACCATCTTTTATTATGTGTGATGAATTTTTAGTAAATGTCATGTTATATCCTTTGTCGCAAATTCTTCATACACTTAGCAAGTTAAAACTTAGGTTTTTAATGTGTAACACATTATCAAGTGTAATCTTTTGATTAGTAATGTTACCTTTACCGACAATTTTTCCTTTCACATCGCCACCAAAGATTACATCACCTCCATTATGCTCCGAATACTTTGTGAAGAATTCTTTGTTACCCATCATGTGTGTTGTACATCCGCTATCAATTTATCCATTCTTCATTTTGTACAACACCATTGAGATAAACCTATATTTGATTAATCAATAACTTTGGTACCCAATGTTTGTTGGGTCCGGGATGATTAGCATTAAAGATTCCTACTCTAACCCATTTCTTAACAATTTTAATTTTGTTTTTCTTTTTAGTTTTGACTCTATTTTTAGAGTTTTGATTAATCATTTTTCTTGAAGAATTTTTTGCAAATGATTTGATTTCTTTTCCTCTTGTCTTAACTTGATTGGTTATGAAGGCCTTTGGTTTTGGTATTTCTACTACTTGAGATCTAACAAACACTATTGGCTTATATTTGGATGATTTTGTTTCAAGAGTATTTTCCTTGTATCCTAGCCCTTATTTGTCATTTGTTGATTTTTGAACACTTAAAATGTTTTCTAACACTTTGCTACTTCCGTCATATTTTGAAAACTTAATTTTATTTTCAAGTAGTTTGTTAGTTTTGTTCAAGGCATAGTTTTCATGTTTTAAGTCATCACATGTAAGACATTCTTGTGAGTTAGATATTCTTTTTTTAAGTTGTAAGATTTCTAACCTAAGCAAGTTATTTTCTTCCTTTAGACTTGTGTTTTTGTCACTTACTTTACTACTCAAGGTACACAATTTAGCAAAGTTGTCAATACTAAACTCAAAGGAATTTCGAAGTACCTCATTGTCGGTTTGTTCGACTTGTGATCCTTTGTCGTCATCACTTGGTATGTCAATGGCCATGAGACACATTTCCTTTCCTTCTTCTTGAGTGTCATTTGCTTCATCATCCCACGCACCTCCAAGAAAGGCCTTTTTCATTCTTTCTTTTAGGACATTCACTTATTAAGTGATTTGGATCACCACACCTAAAACATTTTCGTACAAAATTTTTATTAGGATCGAATGGCGTCTTCCTTTGTTCCATCGGAGGACGAACTTGGTTTCCTGGTCTTCGATAGAATTTCTTAAATGAGCGAACAATAAATGCGAGTTTCTCATTATCATTGAGAATATCATCATCGTCATCATCAATGTCATATTCATCAAGAATCTTAGCCTTTAGAGCGATTGACTTGTTCTTTTCTCTCTTGGCCTTTTCTAACTCATCATCTTTATCTAGGATGACCTCATGTACTTTGAGATTTCCAATGAGTTCATCTAGAGTTAGCTTTTTTGCATTCTTTGATTCGTCAATTGCTGTCACCTTTGGTCTCCATCTTGATGGTAGAGCCCTTAAGAACTTACAAACATATTGCTTATCCGTGTAAGTTGTACCTAGAGTTTTCAAACTTGAACAAATATTGTTAAATCTAGTGTAGGCACTATCTATTTTTTCATAATCTTCAATAGCAAATTATTCATATTTAGTTATAAGCAATTCTACTTTATTTTCTATGACTTGTGGGTTTCCAAGATGAGTAACCATGATACTATCCCAAATTTCCTTAGCACTACCCATCATAAAAACCCTCTCATATTCTTTCCTATGCAATGCATTAAAAATGGTCATTTTAGCCTCATAGTTTTTGCCTACTTCTATCTTATGTTCCTTAGTCCATTCTTCTTCGGGTATATATATTTTAGTTTTCTTATCATCACTAACCTTAAATAGAACATGATCACCTTTAGTAATAATGTTCCAATAGTCTATATCTTTAGAACGGACATACGTTTCAAATCGATGCTTCCAATAGCAAAATCCTTCACTTTCAAGAAGTAGAGGTCTTTGCATGGAACATCTTTCACGATAGTTCAAGTTCTCAAATTTTTGTTCCATGATCTTAAACTCTAAGATTTGCAAAAATTAGTTTTTATTTCGAATTAGCAATTTTTGACAAAACTTTTAGAGCAACCGCTCTGATACCAATTGTAAGTAACTAGGGGGGTGAATAGTTACTTAGTCGATTTTTAAAAATTTTCTTTAGCATTTTGTAGAACTTGAACTTGATATAGTGTGATTTGAAATGTTTGTTCTCTAATAATGCTAGCAATACAAATATATGTTAAATTGTAAACAAAAGATAAGGAAAGAGAGAACAAACACAACGATTTATAGTGTTCCGGAAGATGTTAACTAATCTTCCTTAATCCACTCCTCAATTCTACGAATTGAGATTTTTCTTCACTATGATACTCCAAACTCTGTGGAGTGTCCGGATACAACACTAGTACTTCGATAAGCCGCACCTTGTGAACTCTTACGTCCCTTTGAAGACTTCACAAACACCTATAGCTCTTACCACAAGATCCTAATGAACTTATCCTAATGAAAACACAACTATCCTCTAGATCCCTTTAAGAAGATAGTTTACAAGTAAACTTACAACTTTAACCTTACAAGTACTCTTGCTACAATCACTCTAAAAGATTACAAATTAAGTATAAGAATGATATCAGTAAGTATGAGAAAATATGAGTGCAAGAGGTGAGTCTTCAAATGCTTCAAGGCTTGGCTTTTATAGGAAAGAGAAATCTGCCTGGAAGTCATACGGCTCACTGCACGGTCGACCGTGGTTCGACCGTGTTCCTCTGACATCTGATTCTTATGGCCATTTTTGTCCTTTGAAAATTGTCATTTTTCCTTGTTGAATAGCTGCAACAAAAGGCCAATTACTTCTGAAATTATCCTCATTACCCTTTATGTTTTGGACATAAGCTTAGAAGTTGACATGTCCATTAAAGAAGAAAGTCTTCAATCTTTGACTATTTGTCATTGATTACCAAAAGAGGTAATTGCAGATTTTTGTCTCTTGACAACCATTATCTTCCAAAATCTTCATCAACCTTTCTTAATCACTTGTCTTTTAGCTTATGGGAGTTTCTTGCCTTTTAGAACATTGTTACAACTTAAATGAACTAGTTTGAGTCTAGTTTGAACATGATGATTCTTGTTACAACTTGACTAGACTTGAACTAATTACATTCTCATACAAATAATATGTTTATTAGGACAAAAGGATACGTCACTTGAGTGTTTTAGCCTAAATCAAGCTTAAAGTGTCATTAATATGTCATTAGGTGTGATTAGTACAAATTAACATCTTTTGGTTCAAATCTCTTTTGAGATCAAAAAGGGCAACTATTATAAGTGTGTTTAAAAAGGTTTCATAAATTATAGATGCCTCAAAGTAGTTTATCTTAAAGTGGATGAATTTGGTAACAGAGAAAACTGCGGTCGGGCTGCGGTCGTCCGTGATGTCAGCCGTAGATTTACAGTTTTAGAAAAACTTGAACTCGTTGATACAGGACACACACAGTTGGTTTCATGGTCGACCGTAGTACAGCCGTGTAGCATTTTTACCAAGATAATTACTTATGTGTTGGTCTTTTGCTAGAGATAGTTTAGGCTTATGAACTCATGTCGTCCTATATATGATTAATTACTAGGTTCTTGTGTGTCATCATCAAAACAAAGTGATTAAATTTTGAATATTATGATTTGAATCTTAACCAACATGTTTGACATTCTATGCTTATGATATGTGCAATTTGTATGCCATGCTTGTGCCTTTACATGATTGTTTGAAACTACTATGATAGTATCTATAGTGTTGCATGATATGATTACGTGTGCTACTCTTACTTTTTTGTCATGCTATGCTATGTATTTAACATGTTATGCTTGAAACTACTTGGTATATGATTGCTCAAAAAGTATCATTATCACTCATCATATGCTTGATGCTATATTTTGCATACTATGCTTACATTGTTGACTTAATATGCTTGATTGATTTTCTTGATGTGAATCTTACATGTTAGCACATGCTTATTATGATATCATGCTATAATTGACAACTAATGTGGTGTCCTTGCATACGGATTATATGTTTACCTTGTCATGTAAATCTTTTATAATCTAAATGCCTAAGTTTCCAATCATGCAAGGGAAACTTCCTTGCTTCCAATGATAAGTACACTTCCTCTTAAACTTTTTATCACCATGTATGGTTCAAGGGAGAGCATTCTCAACATTGAGCTTAGTTCAAGGGGGAGCTAACCTTTTTCCTTCGATAAAAGGGGGAGAATACTGTATGGTAAGTGACATTAATAGATGCGTGTTTATGGTATAACAATGGTAATCACTTACATGTTTGTCATCATCAAAAGGGGGAAATTGTTGGTTGATAACTCAATGATAATATTCGAACATTGCTAATCTTTTTTTTTTTTTTATGATGACAACATTGCTAAGAGTTATTACACATTAAGTAAACACGCAAGTTCATAAATCTATTTTTTCTTTAGCAAACGACCAATACACACAACAAGTAAATCAAACGAGTCATTTTATAAAATATAGATAATGCACGGTCTAGGTACACAGTCGACCGCAGGTCAGACCGTGGCTGCCCTATACCACAGTTTTTAAGAAACCTGGTACACGGTCGACACCACGGTAGACCATGGTTCGACCGCAGAATCCCTGATCAAAATGTCCATTGATCAAATAAAGATTGACCACCTCCGAGTATCTATAATTATCGAAACATTTTCCAATATGCTTAAAATAAGTGTTGAAAACATATTTTTGATCCTAAAATTTATCTAGACATATTTAGGATGGTCACCAAGTCCCATTAGTAGATGCTCCTCCCTAATACAAGTGTCGGCATATTGAGTGTAAGTTATGCTCAATTTATTTAAATGACTTGTGTGACTAAGTGTGCTTTATAATAGCTATAAAAGGTCATTAATTATCTAGGAAGATTTATGAACTTTAAATATGATGAATGATTGCTTTCTTGAGATGAACTTAATGTTCACATATGCGTATTTATCCATTGATGACATTATATTTCAGTGGTTAATTAATGCATCACATTTAATCTCAAAAGCATGACATGCTAATATTGACACTTAGATTATTTAAGCTTAATTAAACATGTTTTCTTGAGCTAAATAATCAGATGCATGCTTCCAAATTTAAATGTTGACACATGCATGTAAGTCTTACAAAAAGACTTTTGGAAGCTTACTTGCTTAAATATGTTTATTTGAGTCAATGATCACATGCATACTTCCAAGATTAAATATGGTCACATGCATGTAAGTCTTACAATGAGTTTTGGAAGATAGCCATTTGTCAAGGAACAATGACATGCATTTACCCTTTTGGTAATCAATGACACAAGGCGAGGACAATGTGACTTTCCCATTTGCAAGCTCATGTCATCCTCTATGAATACTTCCAATATCAAAGGGATTAAACAAAGTGTTCCAGGTGTTTTGGACATCATAGTGCATCCACTTAATAGGGAAAATGACCAAAAAGTGCAGATTACAATAGCTCTATAACGAATCTAATTTTAGTACAGCAGGTGCACGGTCGACCTTGAGGTGAGCCGCGGAGGTTATGTCAGCTTTTTGGTTTCCTATAAATACCAAGCTTTGAAGTCATTGAAGACCACCTCTTGCAAACACACTTCCAAATATTCATTAAGTGATCTCCTAAGCTTCATCTACATATACTTAGGGATCATGAGTAGGTGAAATTCTACTTAATTAGTAGAATCATAATGTAAACTTTATACTTATCATTTGTATCTTTTAAGTTTACTTTGTGAGATATTTCCTTAGGGGGTCAAGGAAGTTAAATAGTTCTTTTTATAGGAAACACCATCTTACTTAGCGATTCAACTTCCTTAAAGAGATATAGGAAGTTGATTAGTTCCATTGAGAATTAATACTTGTTCAAGTTAAGACAAGTTTGATCTAAGTAAGGTTGGTGTGATCTATTGAAGAACTATGAGATATTGAGTTAGTAGATTGGATCTTGTGATAAAAACATCATCTTATCTAGTAATCCTTCTTACTTAAAGGTGTGTTAGGATATTTTTATCAGTAAAATTGATGCTTGTCCAAGGTGAAGACAAGTGTAATCTAGGGATAATGTAGGTGTGGCTTATTGAAGATCATTTGGTGTAAACGGATCTTCACCGGGTTTGGAGAAATGCTTAGTGAAGCTAACTCCCGATTAGTGAATCGGGGAGTGAATTAAGGAGGGTTAGTTAACATCCTCCAGAACCACTATAAATCCTCGTGTTTGTGCACTTACATTCTTTACATACTTGCATTAACAAACAAGAACGCTTCCACACTTGGAACTTATGTTTTAATTGGTAAAGATTTCGAAAAAGTTTTAAGAAACCATTAAGTTACTTATCACCCACCTCTAGTTACTTATAAAATCATCATTCTTTTTTCATTCGTTTTTTCAATTGATTTCAACAATAACATTATGTGACCATTCTGAAAAAACTTGAACTAAAATGATCTCATCACTTTAGTGATTGATCATGAATTTAACAAATACGAATTCTAGAAATGATTTCACGGATGGCGCCAAAAGATTGAGTCTATTTCTTTCCATATAGGATCAATGTAAACTCGAGTGCAAAAAGATGGAAATTGAGCGTGTTTTGATGTTTTAAGGACTCTATGATCAATACTTGAAGATTATTTCAAGTAAATAAGAAGTTAACCACCACGTCCCAAACATGAAGATCCACACGATCATATTCATGCTCCTTGAGAGCATTTTACCTTTGATGTAAAGATAGAGCGTATCACAAATAATAGTGGCTAACCCCTTAATGAGGTGGTAACATTTCTATTTATAGTACTCCAAGAACCAGTCATGCGTGCCTTTCTGCAATATGTGCTTACGTTAATAATCATGCGCATCATTAATGTGCGTAAAAATGTTGTAAATATTAATATGCGAAGGCGCATATACATATTGATATCGATAACTGCACTATAACAT
This sequence comes from Rutidosis leptorrhynchoides, assembly GCF_046630445.1. Lineage (NCBI taxonomy): Eukaryota > Viridiplantae > Streptophyta > Magnoliopsida > Asterales > Asteraceae > Rutidosis > Rutidosis leptorrhynchoides. The sequence continues at coordinate 78,923,641 of NC_092341.1, read as the reverse complement.
TGTATTAAGTATTGGTATCGTATAAGCGTCTATTATATATATTTATATTAAATTTATCAATAGAAATATCATGGTTTAATAAATAAAATAAATAATTTTTGAACATCAAAAGCTTAAAAATGAGGCATGCGATATTTTCATACGTGCATCAATTGGTCGACTCGTCTTGTATTTTGATTGGTTTGAGTGACGATGACGTGTTTTTTTTTTTTTTTTTGTTTTTTTTTTTTTTTATAACTTTGCAAAAACTGTGGGCTTCAAATTACTCCGTATTATTTGTGAGGCGATGACGTTGTGGCACGATCTACAAATGGTTACACACTTACACATACTTATCCACTAATTTGATTATTATTGCCTCCATTATGATTTCTCTTGTATTATTTTATTAATTTAATTAATTATCGTACAACGTAACTGGAAACTTTAATACTATGACATCATTTTATTTTAATTGTAAATTTTGATTATTGCTTAACGACATTCTTGTGATTGGATATTCATGCTTTAGAATTTATATTTTATTGTCATGATTGACTGAATTATTTTATCACAACATCCAAATCCCCAGGTATGAATAGTTTATGGGGAGTGATTCGTACACCACTGATTTTTAGTCATACACTACCAAACATGCATTATTATGTTATACTGTACAACACTGTAGAACATGTTTGGTGGTGTATAGCTAAAAATTAGTGGTATACGAATCATCACCCATAATTTATAGAGTGTGCATTTGCGATACATGTCCTCCACTATTAAGCTACAAATCGCTACAAACAATTTACTTGTTTCAATCCTAAATTTATTTATGGCTATTTACTTAAAATGGAATGGTTTTGGAATAATTTTCAACTCTAGGTTTGAAACACTAGAAAGTGTTTAACTTATATATAACCATACAATCGTGAAGATATTTTCGAATTTGGTAAAGAACTCAAAACATCAATAGAATAAAAACTAACAGCATATGTTCAATCAAAAAGATTCAAAAATTGTTGTACGGTTATACAAAAGAAAACTCGCTACATCATTTTCTATGCTCATACTCGACATTATCAAATTATCATTATTATCAACCAGATGATATGAACACAAAATAGACTCGAGAACACAAATCTTAACAAGATGAAGAAAAACAAATAAAATAATTTAAAAATGGCTTCCTTTTTCTCTCACCCAAAGCACCCCTTCACCTTCAAACCTTCTTTCCCAAACTCAATTCCTATCAAACAATTCAACAATTCAACACTTCATTCCTTTCCCTATCAATCAAAACATTCAAACAAATCAATCCCTAATTATACTAAAAAATCTACCATCTTCCTTGGTAATTTATCCAAACTCGCTAATCCCATCGTGATCAATAACTCTTTTCAAAAGTTTGGCACCATCATCGGAATATCATGGAAACTGGATCGCTCATTTGCCTTCGTTCGATTCAAGAACTCATTCCAAGCGGCAGAATCAATCAAACTGAAGGGCAAATACCTTAACGGTTGAAATATCTATGCGGGTTTCACCAAGAACGAGCTAAACACAAGTATCCTTCCAGCCCCTTTTGTTCAACTTAACACAAATAGGATTTCCAAATTACCTATTTACATATCTCCTAATCAAACAACCTGTTCACGATTAAACCTAACTGCTATGGTCATCGACAAAAATCCTATCAAAGCAAGTAAGCTAATCTATTGGTTAAAGAGCAGATCGATAGCTGTTGAGTCTTTTTCGTCTTGGGGCTCGTTTGCATACATTATCCAGTGTAAAGATACCGAAAGTTTCAAACGGTTAAACTTGGGTCCATCATTGAACGTAATGGAATTTATGGAAGTTATTCCAATGGAACAAAGAAAAAACAGGTTTACAAGGATTGTTAAAGCGTCTATTAGGGGTATTCCCTTTGATTTATGCTCCCCTGAATGCACAATTGAAGTTGTAAAAAACATAGGCAGAACCATTCATATAGATCAAAACACACACTATCTACTTAATCCTGAAATCATGTATGCTCTGATCGAAACTAATGATCCTGGTCAGATCGGTCAATTTGTGTCTGCAAGCTTGGTAGATGAAACGGCCTGTAAGTTATGGATTGAAGAAATCATACAACACGAGCCTATTGAAATCATATCTGAAGAGTTAATTAAAGAACACAATGATTTCTTGATCAACTCAATTGATCAGAACACAGATAAATGTAAAGAGGTACCTCAATCGCCGGGTTCAGAACAGGTCATCCCGGAAACTCCTCCGGTGTCGTCACCTGATGGTCCACCAATTTCAGGTTTGAAAAATCCGAGTGTTGGGTTACAAATCCCAATTTACGAAACCCCCAAAAAGATAACCAATCCTGTTACAATCGAACCAAAAGAATTACATTACTCAATGGAAAAGGTAAATTTGGCTTTGAGTAAAGAGAAAGTCAAGGTTGCAGAAGATACTAAAAAGAATCTTTTTGTACCTAAAATAACAAAGTGCAAAAAACCCCCCTTGACCAATAACGGGTCAACTGCCATCGTGCCTTCACCCAACCAAAGTAATACACCTTTCAAATACAACTTAAATGACTATCCTAACCTTTCAAATACTTCCCCAAAAAATAATCCAAATCCTTCATCTTCTGTTAACTCCCAAACTTCCAAATATCATTCTTTCCTCAACAAAGATGTATCTTTTACCAAGAAAGTGTGACAACCCGAAAATTTTCGAACAAATTTTAAATTTTATCTTTATATTATTCCGACATGATAAGCAAAGTTTGTTAAGTAAAATCTCAAGAATTTTAAACTGTGTTCATACATTCATTTAACGTAGACCAAATCCCGACGATTCACTAACCATTATATAAATGGATATGATTATATATATATATATATATATATATATATATATATATATATATATATATATATATATATATATATATATATATATATATATATATATATATATATATATATATATATATATATATATATATATATATATATGTGTGTGTGTGTATATATTATAACTTGAGAATATTAACAAAGTATTAAATGTATAATACTTTACATGAACGTATTTATTTCAATATGTTTATCGATGGAATTAGAAGATGATATCAAATGATTGATTTATCAGATACATTGTATGATTACGAGTCTCTGTTGAGAGGTCCACTTTGATTTAGGAAACCTTTCCTTTTTAACCATATTCGAAAATGGTAAAGTGATTTTATAAATAAGAACAAAGTGTCAATTAACGGGAACTAGACAAGAGTTAGTGAAGATTCCTATTTGATTTTCAATTCATACTTTACAACATTTTCCTCGTAATTTTAATAAGATAACTATTTTAATCTTCATCTTAAAGTTGGAATGTGGAATGTAAATAACTTAGATATTGGATATCGACATTTTACACTAAGATGATTTCATAAATTATTTAACCTTTGGACCTTATATCACGTTGCACCAACAAACGCTAAAAACTTGAAACCTATTAAAAGTATATTTAATCTTACTTTTCTAAAACGTTTTACGATATAACAACTTCTAATATTTTAACAAAATGATTATTTTATATATTTAGTTTTAACAAAGTTATCATATTTGATTTAAACGTATAAAAGCGTTTCAGTTTAAAAAGAACTTTATTAATTAGGACGTTTTATAAGATAATTTGTATATGACTTTTGAAGAATTTAAATAAAGTTTATATTATAAATTACAAATATACAAAGTGTTTCAAAAATATAAACGTGATTTGATATAATATTTTTCTACTATCTAAACGATTCCAAAATGAACTTTAAAAATATAATTAGTTTTGAAAAACTAAATATTGTATTATTACATATTTCAATATGAACAAATTTATATTTTTTAAGGATATATATATATATATATATATATATATATATATATATATATATATATATATATATATATATATATATATATATATTACTAATGACAAAATATAATATTTAACGGATGATTTAAAATGATACATTTTGATAAGCAATGAGACTTTGATTTATGGAAGAAAATGACCACGACACTCAAATATAAAAGTTATACTCTGGGTAATATAGGCTTTAGATGATTAAGTCAAATTATTGATAAAGGTACACGTCGCGTAACGTAAATTGCTAGTTTCTTAAGTGTACGAAAGGCCGTTCGAGAAACCGAAACCAGGACATGAGTCGAGTGACAACGTCCATGTCATTAGAACAAAAATTATATTTTTACCATGCTCGTAAATATAATATATTATATAATTAATTATTAATTATATAGATTAAATAGTAATTTATATAAAATAATAATTAACAAAGTGTCGACAGAGAAATTTGAACGATTGTGAGCTGTCCATATGGTTCATGCAATCGCATGAAATCCCATACACATCCTCATGCGATCGCATGAGGAGTGGGGAAGGGAGACATCTATAAATCGAACGTTTTTGTGACTTCTGATTCATTCTCTTATATCTCAATCTCTCTCGCATCAATATATATATATATATATATATATATATATATATATATATATATATTTATATATATATATATATATTATTATTATTATTATTATTATTATTATTATTATTATTATTATTATTATTAGTGTTAGAATTATTATTAGCATTATTATTACATAAAATATTACGACGAGGTTCTGCTCGCGTGTTTTCAAAACAAGTTTTTCGAGTGGGATAGGGCTAAGGAAATTGTGGGTTATAGCTATGGAGGTTATGGGTATTGTTCGCGGATATGCTCATGAGGTCAAACTAGTATTTATCATCTCCGTCGCATTTACGGACCTTTCCTGCAATATTGAATCTCTATATTGATACGTGAGCACTTATAACTTAACTTTTATATATTAATAGTGTATCCCTGACTAGTGCTCGAGTATATAGGATTATGCATGCTTGTACTTTTGATATTGTCGTTAGATAGGTTATGTTAAATCCTGAATTAGATACATATGCTACTGAAATAAGGTATATGATTTGCATGTCGTTGGAAAGCTAGGGAAAAATTAAGAACTTTTTATTTAGAACTCGAATGGTTTCGATGAACGGATTAGAAGTTATAGTCAACTGAATTTTTGGTATTGTTGTTAAAATTATTATTATTACTATCGTCGTTATTATCGTCGTTATTATTATTATCTAATAATAATAATAATAATAATAATTATTATTATTATTATTATTATTATTATCATTATCGTTATAAGTATTATCATTAAGAATTGTCATTTTTATTAGTATTACTATCATTATTATCATTAAGATTATTATTAACATTATTATTATTATTATTATTATTATTATTATTATTATTATTATTATTATTATTATTATTATTATTATTATTATTATTATTATTATTATTTTTATTATTATTATTATCATTAAAATAGTTATTGGTATTATCATTAATGTTAATATAATATTTATTATTATTAATATTATTATCATTAAAACTAATATTAGTATCATCTAATTATTATGATTGCTATTATTATCATTATTATGAATGCGATATAAAAGAGTACTAAAAGCTATTAAACGAATCAATTAGGAAGTAATGAGTATAAGTATCATGATGAAATAAAAATATTGTAAGTTATTGATTTAGATAAAAATATCATTTTCATTATTTTTATCACTATTATTATTATTAAAAGTATTATTAATATTAAAACTATCATTTTTACTAAAATTATTATTTTTAATAGAAATATCATTGTTATTATAAAATATCAATTTTATTATCATTTTAGTATTATTATCATTTTATCATAATATCATTTTTAGTAAATATAAATATTGTTATTTTTATTAGTAGAATAATAATTATTATTATTACAAAATAATACAACTTTTACTTATTATTGTTATTATCAATATTGTTTTATCAAATAAATATGTGATGCAAAGATATTTTTACCACACGTAACATAATTACATTAATAATACATACCACTATATTTTATGACAGTAAGTGAACTTTATAAATTTATTTACCTAAAATATATAAAAGTATATTTTTATTATATATAGATTTAATATAAATTTTTATTTATTAACAAATGACTTTTATTATTTACTTTAATAAAATCTGATAAATATATTTAAATATATATAAGATGACTATATTTAAGTTATATAATAATCATGTATAGATTTTAGAAGTCATTTTGGTTAAGAAGACTTTTGTTGACTTTTGCATATTAGTCTCGAGCATTAGGATTGTGATACACTACGACTTGACCTAAATTGATCAACAGATATTGATCAACATACAAATATATATACTTCATTTAAGTTCGTGAATCCGAGGCCAACCTTGCACTTGTTCAATGCCATCATATGCTTAATTACTACGAAATACAATATGTGAGTTTCATTTACTCCCTTTTACTCTTTACATTTTTGGGACTGAGAACATGCGCTGTTTTTATAACTGTTTTACTAAATGCTTTGAGATATATTTTTGAACTGAGAATACATGAACTGCTTTTATAAACGTTCTACGAAATAGACACAAATATTCAAAACTACATTCTATGATAGAATTATTTGGATTCAGAGGTTCAATTTCTATAAAGATTGTATTATCGACCATCGGCGAGATGATTTTGTCATTGCACGCACGCATTAGCTCCCGAAATGGTTCAATTTAGTAGTTAGTAACGGTGAGATGATTTTGTCATTGCACGCACGCATTAGCTCCCATTTTAGCTACCATCGGCGAGATGATTTTGCATTGCACGCACGCATTAGCTCCCGATGTATTGTATTGTATTGTATTTGACTTTGTAGTTAGTAACGGAGAGATGATTTTGTCATTGCACGCACGCATTAGCTCCCGTTTTAGCTAACCACGGAGAGATGATTTTGCATTGCACGCACGCATTAGCTCCCGTTGTAAAAATTATATTGTATTAACTTCCACAGTGAGATGATTTTGCATTGCACGCACGCATTAGCTACCGTTGGTGAGTTGTTTGAAAGGTTCCGGTGTTCTTCATATGAATGATTTTACAGCGGGAGTAGACCTGTACAGATTGTTTTCTAAATATGAGTATCTTGTGGTCTATTATACTATTGGAAATGATTATTTATGATAAACTAATGAACTCACCAACCTTTTGGTTGACACTTTAAAGCATGTTTATTCTCAGGTATTAAGGAAATCTTCCGCTGTATATTTGCTCATTTTAAAGATATTACTTGGAGTCATTCATGGCATATTTCAAAAGACGTTGCATTCAAGTCGCTGAGTTCAATAAAGATTATTATTAAGTAAATGACAGATTAGGTCATTTATAGTTGGATATTATGAAATGTTACGCATGCATGTCAACTTTCGTTGTAATGAAAGCTTGTCTTTTGAAAAAGAATGCAATGTTTGTAAAACGTATCATTTAGAGGTCAAATACCTCGCAATGTAATAATATGTTATTGTATTCGTCCTTATGGATTAGGACGGGTCGTTTCATGTGGTATCAGAGCGGTGGTCTTAGCGAACTAGGTCTGCATTAGTGTGTCTAACTGATAAGTCGTTAGGATGCGTTAGTGAGTCTGGACTTAGACCGTGTCTGCATGTCAAAAGTTTTGCTTATCATTTTGTATCAAAAATTACCTACTTATCATCCTTAGAAAATTACCTGCTTATCATTCTTAGTCTAGACACATCTTGCAGCATTGATTGCATGAATAGTGTATAGACAAAATTCATATCTTAGCGTATATGCTAAATCATATCTTATAGTATCTATTATTGTAAACTTTTCCTAACATATTCCGTAAATTCCTCCGTAATCTAAGAAATCTTTTGATCTATATATATAGATATTCTATGTAATTAGAATACCACCCAATAGCCGGAAAATCATTTCGTATCGAAAAATCCTTTATCAAGTCGTACGAAATAGAATTCGTCATCAGTTCAAGTCCCTCGGATTCCGAAATGGAATCCCACTCAAGCTCCGAAAGCAGTGTGACCGGAATGGATCAACCAATCAGCCATCATTTATTCTAGATGAATTGGGGATGGGTTCGTAGCCTCCTCAATCATTGGAGACAAGAAGAAGGTGATCCCTTTCATCCACCACATTGTCCTCTTGGAGAAGAACCTGAAGCACTTACCGGTGAACCTGTCTGAAACACCATTTTCTCTCTCATTTCCAGAGTATCTCGTCTCGATTATATAATACATCAAATTCTAGATTTTATTTATCCGCTCGTCCGAACCGACAATCACCCCGGTGTAATAGAAGAAGTCAACGAGCTTCGCGCTCGGGTTGTGGCTTTGGAGAATATGGTGCAAAGCTTACAAACACCAGCAGCAGCACCAGCAGCATAACCAGTACCACCATCAACAACACCAACAGTACCATTACCACCATCAACAACATCCACATCCCACACCTCAACATCACAATCTGTTCCACGAGCATCGACATCATACGCCCTATAGATACCAAGGAGTACCAACAACAATAACCGATGAAGTATTAATCTATAACTTCATGGGAGAAACATTCTACGGCGATTATGTAATCTCCAAAGTCTTAGAGATTATCTATTCTAGCCCTAACCATAAATCAGATGAGTAAACCAAAATGATAGGAGGAAGAATAGAAACCCTGGCAAGAATGGTGCGTGATTTACAAACTAGACTTATTTTACCAACAGCATCAACAGTACCGTCAGCATCATCAGCACTAGCAGCACCTATAACAGCACAAGCTCTGCCAGTTCAAGAATCACCGTGGACATCATTACAAATCAACAACAAGTATGTCATATCAACTAGTTATGAAGTATTAACTCATTTCCACTGAAGGATTTATATGTATATCTTATATATATATATAAATTTTTTTAAACCATAATAAAACTTTCCGTACTAAGCTATTATGTGTGAATCTTAACTACTCGGTTAATTCATATTACTAATATGCAAGGAGGTACGTCCTTCGTCAGCAACTTAACCATCGTTAACTACAATCCCTATTTTAATTCAATGAATTCCAATTCATAATAAATCAAGTGTATTATTCAAATATATGTTTGATTTTACACTTTCATCATCGACGTACTTGAAACTTTTCCAATAACATCATTCGTACATTGCAAAATTCACAAGAATTCCACGAACACCAACATCACGCAAAGTATTAATTCATAATTTCAATTATATTGAAGAAATACTTATGTAATTTCTAAAGTTTTACGGATTACTCAATTCTAGTTTCAACCGTAAATTAAATGAGTTTAATTTAATATTAACTCATTAAATCTATGTTACATCTGAAGAAAATATACATATATATATATTTTCATAAAGACTGTAATAAAAATTCTTTTGTACAAAATATTAATTGTGAATTTTTTTTTTACGGGTAGGGAATACCCGAAAGATATATAAATTCACAATTAATATGTTACATTCTTCGAATCTGATTCAGCAATCATCAACTATACTCACTATTTTCTCAATAATATACATTCTTTTATAAAAATCAAAATAACCATACTCATTCAAATTCAATTACATATACTGATCCTGAAATCACAGAATTCAATATCGAAATATAACCAGTATCATCACTCGTAGATTCCTATATCTTTCAAAGTTATACTTTGACTTCAAAACTGTGCTAGAACATCATATGTATATTAATGATTACAATCTGTGTTCAAACCCTCTAAAATTTCTGAAGACACTTCAAACAATGAACAATCGAGCTGATGATCCAACCACATGTTACCTACAGTTATGTACCTGAAAAACTCTTGAAACCAAAGTCATAAGTTAACATGTATTTATGTCAGACCCTTTTAGCATTTATTAGCTAAAATAACTTTGCGATCTCTTTTCAAAATAGACAGTTTTGTCACAGCTCCAGCAAGACAACTTCGACATTTCATTCGAAATAGTCTTATTATAACTTCGATATATACGTTGCCCTTTCGCCATCGTTACTGGGGAATCGTTTATGTTCCACCACATTAACAATAAACTTACCAACAACTTCACTGATCTTTGATTTTCCAAAAAATCATTAAATTTATCGAAACCCCATCATTTAATCATTCGCATCTTGTAACAAGAATTTTCATGCCAATTACTGGGAATCAGCAATCAGAATTTTGAAATCTCGCAGCATGTCTACTCCAACAGTTATATGTGTACATATAACGTCTACCTCCAAGACTTACATAACTCGAATGTGAAGTTTCTGAAAAACACCCTGAACTGCGAACTAGTTCTCGAAATGCTGATGAAGCAGCAAAAACTATAAACGACCTTAACAGTAAAAAGTTTAATGATAAAGAGTAGTGTGTTAGCAAAGCTCAGAAAAAGAGAAGATTTGGTACTGGAAAACGGATTGAGCAAACTATGAAGGAGGCTGTGGACAAATCACAAGAACGAAATCTACCTTCAAAGAATCTAAATAATTCAGTGTCTGCTGAAGTCGTTAACGAATGCCTTGCTCCTAACTCTAAAATCCTTGAGGGCAATATTCTTCATCACCCTCTGATATTAGAAATTCTAAGATATCATCGTATCTTTCATTATAAATATCCTCCATATTTCTGAAGATATTCCCATAATTATTCTTATCTGAAATCATTTACCTCTTCGCGCTATCTGTGTTACATCATAAAAGAAACTATTTTAGTTTCTAAATTCTGAAACTTTCGAGTTTAAAATAGGAATATTTTTGAAGTAGTATTGGGAGCTGAAGCATGATTTAGTATAACATAATGACACTTGATCAACGTGATTATATTACAGTAATTCATGCTGAGTTTCTAAATGGAACGTGACGATTCACAGATCATAACGTCATCATGTGCCATGTTACACGACTCTTGTATTTTATTTAACCTCTAAAAATATCAAGAAAATATTTCTTGATGATTCGGTCTTTTCCAGGATATTCTGATAATTTGACAAATCAAGATCGTGCCATTACGATTTCCTTCTTAGAACATTAACTATGTTCATTCCAAAATTATATCTACAAATTCTGGACCATTACATGCGGTGCTTAATGGCAAGAAGAGGAAACGAAAGAATGAAGTTTCGAAGTGTAAATGGGGGTATAAATCGCAGCAAATAGGAGAGAGCATTAACTGTGGATGACAATGATTATAGGAAACAGAAGCATGGACTTCGAAAAATAAGGAAAGATATAAATCCCGACAACAACACATAATTTACAAACCGTGTATATCAATACGTATTGCAACGTAAAGTTACGGGAAAATTAATAACACTATAACCCCAAGATAATAGTAGAAGTAAATAAAATCCTCCGGTGGTAGATGAAAGAGAAGAATGACAGATATGAAGGTTAGGAGTATATCAAGGATCAGAACGGGATGAGCATATTGATGAATGCTTTAAAGTATGAGTTGAGGGAGAAAGAATAGAAGGTGTGAGTTGTAAGGAAACGAAGGAGGTGGATTTATAGTGAAATATCCGACAGAGAAATCAAGATGGAATATCGCATTAAATCGAAGAGGATCATAATTTCCTTAATCGCCAAAGAATCAAATCCTATATAGATTACAAAGATTTTCTTTAATCCAGAGATCAACCGTGATGACGTCAAAAGATAAGGCAAATCTCTATTTTCTCATTTCACTCTTTTACGATAGCTTCGCTCATACACTTCGAGAAATCAAATTATATTATCCGTATTTCTTAATCATGATAAAATTCTATGTATCAGCTTATATTCGTCATAATAACAACCTTAATGTTAGTCATGACAACCTCGATCAAATTTCGGGGACGAAATTTCTTTAACGGGTAGGTACTGTGATAACCCGGGAATTTTTGAACAAATTTAAACTTTATCTTTATATTATTCCGACATGATAAGCAAAGTTTGTTAAGTAAAATCTCAAGAATTTTAAACTGTATTATACATTCATTTAACCTCGACCAAATCCCGACGATTCATGAACCATTATATAAATGGATATGATTATATATATGTGTATATATTATAACTTGAGAATATTAACAAAGTATTAAACGTATAATATGTGACGACCCGGAAATTTCCGACCAAATTTAAACTTAATCTTATTATGATTTTGACACGATAAGCAAAGTCTGTTAAGTTGAATCTTAAACATTTTGAACTATTTATATGGAATCATTTAACCTTTGACTATTCCCGACGATTCACGAACAATTGTTTGTAAATAAATATGTATATATAAATGTAATGATATATGAAAATTGAAAGTAATAAAATATAAAATTTAATATATAAGATAAAATACAAAATAAATATGTTATAATTTAAAATGAATCTATATATCAATAAGTTATGATATTTATGTATAAATATTATATATATATTATAATATATATGTATAGTGTATAAATACTAACTTAAAAATTAATAAACCTTACATAAGTAATAAATTGTAACAGTAATATATTAAAAGAAATTACAAGTTAAGTATTCAACATTATGATTATTACTTTCATTGTGATTAAAAATAAATATTAATGTTAATATCAGTATTATTAATAGTACTATATAACATATAGATATAAAGTTTGATACACTTAATTTTTGTTATCATTATTAGAAGAAAAAAACAACCTATTATTATTATCATTAATATTAGTATATTACCATACTTATAATTATTATTATCATAAGAATTATTGATATTATTATCATTATTATTATTTCTATTACTATTATTATTAGTTTCATTTTTTTTAAATTAATATTGAATATTAATGATGTATAATTATTATTAAAAATTAATACAATTTATTATTATTATCAGTAATAATATAATTATTAGGATCATTATAAATTATTATTATTATAATTATTATTATTAATAATAGAATTATTAATTATTATATTTATTATAAAACTGTAAAAGAATCAAACAATTCGTATAATTTGTTATAGGTATCGATCAAACTGTTTTTGATTGTGAATCTTGTCTGAAGAATTGCACTGAATGAATCTCAGCCCATAACACAAACAAAAATCCGTTGAGGGTCGTATTCACTTTTATTTTTTTTATATCCTTGTACTGAGCGAATATTTGATGTCGAGTAATCCAAGCTACAAGACAAAGGTAAAAGAGTCAATTATGTTGTAATGATATCTGATAATCTCAATATAACACGCCACTAATGCAATTTCAAACAAAAACAACAAAAATCAAATTTAATTTGAAAGAACCTGCACGATATCTCTGTTTTGCTTCCATTTTTCAATTTGAAAGATTTCGAAACAAATTTCAAAATGTGTTAATGCAGTTTTGTTAGAATTCTTTTACTTAAACTATCTAAAAAAGTTGAGGTTCTAATTCATCTTATCGAGTCTTAATTTGGAGGTCAAACTTTTATTTTCAAAAGTTAACTATTTAGTTCATCAAAAAATTCGAAGGCGTTTTAATGTTATTGGATCAATTGATGATTCAGATAGTTTATAAAGGAAATTTCCAACCTTTTTCATTTAGAAATCTTGGTCTAAAACAGTCCTAATTTCGAAATTGATGTTTGGGTTGTTCATGAGTCAAAACGTCTGATGTGATGTTGCTATAATCATATTTATTTTTTTCTGTTAAACAAGCAAATCATCTAGAGTCATTTTTTCAGTTAACAGACCTAAATCAGAGTTTAAACTTGCTTATGTATTTTTAATTTGGTTCCTGTCGATTAAGATTTATGGTGAAAGAGATGAATACGGTTTAAGGATTAAAAGAAATGAGAATCATACAATAACAGAAAAACAGTTTGGCTTAGATGGTTTAGTGGTGTGTCGGGTTAACGAGAGGTCGAGGGTTCGAGCCTAAGCGCAGACATTTTTTTTTACAACTCGTCTTTAAAGGTAGTTTTAAATCTTTAAAAATTCTTATTATTATTAATATTGTTATTATTATTATTGTTATAATTTATTAATGATATTATTATTAAATATTATTAGAATTATAATTATTATTATTATTACCATGATTACAAGTAATATGAACATTATTATTATTTTTAGTAACATTATTAATGTAATTGTTATTATAAATTTTATCATTTAAGTATTAGTTATCATTCTTATTATATTTATTAACGACTAATATAAGTATTATCATTATTATTATGTAACACAAATACTAAGATTAATATTATTATCATTTTGTTGTTAAGTAACACCATTATGTATTATTAATGTTATTATTGGTAAATTAATATTGATTTAATATGAGTATTATTACGATTAGAATCATTATTACTACTATTATTATTATTATTATGAAAACAATACAAATTATTATTTCTACTATTAATATTAGTATTAATATCATTTTAGACTTATTATTATTATTATTAACAAAAGTATTATTATTAAGATTACCATTAGTAATAAGATTGTTATAATAATTATTAGTGTGTATTATTATCAAAATTATTATATTCATTATCATTATTATTAATACTAGTATTATTATTATCATTATTTTAATCACTACTAATATTATTTTAGTATTATTATGATTACTATTTTAACAAACAAATGAAATATATACATATAAAATATATCAATTAATATATACATAAATATTTTATCATATAGAAACTCTAAAATAAATTATTATTAATATGTTATAATGAAAGATAAACACTAGTTAACTAAAATATGTAAATTAAATATATCTACATCTATATAACAAATAATTTAACAAGTATATTATTAATAATAACATATATATTTATTCGATTACGATTATGTGTTTTAATATATATATATGAATAATATAGGTTCGTGAATCCAAGGTCAACCCTGCATTGTTCAGTTGTTCAATATCGTCATATGTATTTTTACTACAAAATACATTACCGTGAGTTTCAGTTGCTCCCTTTTTAAATGCTTTTGCAATATATTTTTGGGACTGAGAATATATGCGCTGCTTTTATAAATGTTTTACGAAATAGACACAAGTAATTGAAACTACATTCTATGGCTGGATTATTAAACCGAATATGCCCCTTTTTAGTCTGGTAATCTAAGAATTAGGGAACATACACCCTAATTGATGCGAATCCTAAAGATAGATCTATTGGGCCCAACAAGCCCCATCCAAAGTACCAGATGCTTTAGTACTTCGAATTTATCATGTTCGATGGGAGTCCCGGAATGATGGGGATATTCTATATGCATCTTGTTAAGGTCGGTTACCAGGTGTTCACCATATGAATGATTTTTATCTCTATGCGACTTGCGAAATGCCTGATATGAGATTATGTTTATGAGAAATTGAAATATGAAATCTTGTGGTCTATTAAAATATTAAAATGATTGATTACGATAAACCTATGAACTCACCAATATTTTGGTTGACACTTTAAAGCATGTTTATTCTCAGGTATGAAAGAAATCCTCCGCTGTGCATTTGCTCATTTTAGAGATATTACTTGGAGTCATTCATGACATATTTCAAAAGACGTTGCATTCGAGTCGCTGAGTTCATCAAGATTATTATTAAGTCAATTATAGTTGGATATATTATGAAATGGTATGCATGCCTGTCAACTTTCGATGTGATGAAAGTTTGTGTTTTAAAAACGAATGCAATGTTTGTAAAATGTATCATATAGAGGTCAAGTACCTCGCGATGTAACCAAATGTAATGTATTCGTCCTTATGGATTAGGACGGGTCACGACATGTGGTATCAGAGTAGTGGTCTTAGCGAACCAGGTCTTGCATTAGTGTATCTAACTGATAGTTGTTTAGATGCATTAGTGGGTCTGGACTTCGACCGTGTCTGCATGTCAAAAGTTTTGCTTATCATTTCGTGTCGAAAAATTGCCTGCTTATCATTCTTAGGGAATCACTTGTTTATCATCTTAAGTCTAGACACGTCTTACTGTATTTAGTGCATCGATAGTGTATAGACAAAATTCATATCTTAGCGTATCTGTTAGTATAGACCTTTCCTGACAGCTTCCGTAGATTCCTCCGTAACTTATGGGATTTTAGTATTATATATGCATATGTAAATCGTGTATTGCAGGGTACTAATCTACATCCTATAATCTATTTCATATCGAAAATCTTTCATCTGATCATACTAGATGAATCCCTCAACCAGTTCGAGTCCCTCAGATTTCGATAGCTATTCCGACAGTTATTCCGACAGCTATTCCGACATGGAATTCCACTCGAGCTCTGAAAGCAGTGTGACTGGAATGAATCAACCAATCAGCCATCATCAATTCTGGATGAGTTGGGTATGGGTTCGTAATCGACTTAATCAATGGAGACGAGAAGAGAGCGATCCTTTCCATCAACCAAATTCATCTCTTGGTGATGAACCTGAAGCACTTATCGGCGAACCTATCCGAAACACCATTTTCACCCTCATTTCCAGAGCATCTCGTCACAATTATATACTATCTCAGATTCTAGATCTTATTCATTCACTCGTCCGAACCGACGATCATCCCGCAATAATAGCAGAAGTCAACGAGCTTCGCGCCCAAGTTATAGCTTTGGAAAATATGGTGCAAAATTTACCAGCTTCAGCAACATCACCGGCACCAACAGTACCATCAGTAACAGCAACAGTACCACCAACAACCCAAGTTCAAACATCACATGCCTCAACATCTCATTTTGTACCTCGAGCATAATCATCGTTCTACGTATCGTTCTACATCAATTATCTTCGTTCTTCATGGAGATTATGTAATCTCTAATATTTTAGAGGTTATATATTTTCTTGTTCTAACGGTAAATCAAATGAGTCTAATATCATATTGACTCATTAAATCCATGATTACATCTGAAGAAAATATATATGTATATATGTTTTCATAAAGGTTGTAATTAAAATTTCTTTCGTACAAACTGTTAATGATGAAAATATTTTAACGGGTAGGTAATACCCGAGGAATATTTAGATTTAACATTAATAAGTTACATTGTACATTCTTCGAATCTGATTCAATAGTCATTAACTATCCTACTTACATCCACAAGATATACGTATCCGTTCACCGCAGAATAACCATTTTCATTCAATTTCATATTTGGATTTTGACCTATCAGAATCCAACAAGTGGCATAATGAAGAAAACATTGGACAAAATAAAAATTGTTAGAAACAAACAAATTAACTATGAGAAATTTTGTTAAGAATTCACGCTAACAAAATCCTAGCTAACTAGGACTAGCTAACTGTTAATTCCTTATTACATTTTAATTATCGCAATTTATTTTATCGCAATTTTAATTCTCGCAATTTTATTTATCGTCATTTAATTTCTGTTATTTATTTTACGCACTTTATTTACTGACATTTAAATACTGTTATTTATGCATTTTAAATATCGGGACACGTATACAATGTTTTGACATATCATATCGATGCATCTATATATATTATTTAGAATAACCATAGACACTCTATATGCGGTAATGATCGAGTTAGCTATACAGGGTTGAGGTTGATTCTAAAATAATATATATACTTTGAGTTGTGATCGAGTCTGAGACATGAATATAATGGGTCACGACACGTATTAATTAATTCGAATATTATATATTAAACTATATATGAATTGTTGTACTACTATTGTGGACTACGAACTTTGGACTAATGACATTAGACAATTAAAATGAATTAAAATATTGATTATAACATATGAAACTAAACATCTCTTCAAGTTTGCAACTTGATTTCAACTTAAACCTCATTTGTATCTTGACGATTCCAATCTGCGCTCAAACCTTTCATGATACTTGAAAACACCTCAATCGAGAGGATGAACCAACCGCACTTCATCTAAAGAAGAAAAGATTGATGCATATAGTTATGCACCTGAAAACACTCAGAACCTGAGTAAACGTTTAACACGTATCTATGCTAGCTCTTTTGGCATTGTTATTACCGAAAATAACATTGCAAATTTTTTTTAAGCCAATTTTGTCACAGCTCCAGCAAATCAACTTCAATTTTTCATTCGAATAAACCTTATTATAAAGATTACCCCTTCATCATCAATACCGGAGAACCGTTTATATTCCACCACATTAGCAGTAAACTTACCAACAACTTCATTGATCTTTGACTTTTCAAAAAATTATTATATTCATTGAAAACCCCATCATTTACTCATCCGCATCTTGTAACAAGGATTTTCATGCCAATTACTAGGAATCAGCAAACAGTATTTTGAATCTCGCAACGTTTCTACATCAACAATTATATGTATACATATAACATTTATCTCTTAGAATTATGATCTTTCATTCTGAAACTCTGAAAAACACCCAGTCTGCGAATCAATACTGGTAATGTTGAAAAAGCTGAATGAAGTAGCAAAAACCGTAAACGACCTTAACAGTAAAAAGTTTGATGATAAAGAATAGTGTGTTGGCAAAGCTCAGAAAAAGAGAAGATTTGGTACTGAAAAATGGATTGAGCAAGGTATGAAGGAAGCTGTGGACAAATCACAAAGACGAAACCTACCTTCAAAGAATCCAAATGATTCAGTATCTGCTGAAGGCATTAACGAATACCTTACTCCTGACTCTAAATTCTTGCTGACAATATTATTCATCATCCTCTGATATTAGAAATTCTAAGATATCATTGTATCTTCATTATAAATATCCTCCATATTTCTGAAGATATTTCCATAAATTGTTCTTATCCAAAATTATTTACCTTTTCGCGCTATCTATAAAAGAAACTATTTTAGCTTCTAAATTCTAAAATCTTCGAGTTTGAAGTAGGAATGTTTTTGAAGTATTGTTGGGAACTGAAGCATGAGTTAGTATAATATAATGACACTTGATCAACATGATTATATTACAGTAAGTCATGCTGAGTTTCTAAATGGGACGTGATGATTCACACGTCATAACGTCATCACGTGCCATGTTACACGACTCTTGTATTCTATTTAATCTCTAAAATATCAAGAGAATATTTCTTGATGATTCGATCTTTTCCAGGGTATTCTGGTAATTTAACAAATCAAAATTGCGCCATTACGATTTCCTTCTTAGAACATTAACAAAGTTCATTCCGAAATTTACATCTGCGAATTCTGGATCCTTACAAGCGGTGCTTAATCGCAAAAAGAAGAAACGAAGGGACAAAGCTCTAAAATAGAATTTGGGGTATAAATCACAGTAAATTAGAGAGAGCATTGACTGTGAATGACAATGATTATAGAAGGCAGAAGCAGGGACTTTGAAATATAAAGGAAGATATAAAGTCCAATAACAACCCAGAAATTACAGGCCGTGTATATCGATACATATAGCAATGTAAAGACACGGGAGGACTAAAAACACTATAAACCTAAGGGTATAGAAAAAGTAAATAGATTCTTCCGGCGGTAGATGAAAAAGGAGAATGATCGATATGAAAGTCAGGAATATTTCCAGAATTAAAACTGGATGAAGCATATTAATTAATGGTTTGAAAATATGAACTGAGGAAGAAAGTATAGGAGTGATGATAATAACGGAATGAAAGAGGTCCATTTATAGTAAAAAAAATCAGACGGAACAATCGAGGCAGATTACCGCATATAATAGAATTCTAATTTCCTTAAATCTCGAAAGATCAGATTTTATAGATTTCCAAGATCTTCTTTTAAATCCCTTGAATCCCGAAAATCAATCCTATCTACGTCAAAAGATATGACAAATCTATACCTACTCACTTCACTCTTTTATGATAGCTTCACTCGTACTCTTCACAAAATCAAATTGTTTTATCTATATTTCTTGATGATGATAAAACTCTAATTTTTAGCTTGTATGTGTCATGAAAACATACTTATTGTCATCCATGACCACCCCACTCAAATTTCGGGACGAAGTTTATTTAACGGGTAGGTACTGTGATGACCCGGAAATTTCCGACCAAATTTAAACTTAATCTTATTATGAACTCGACACGATAAGCAAAGTCTGTTAAGTTGAATCTCAAACATTTTGAACTATTTATATGGAATCATTTAACCTTTGACTATTCCCGACGATTCACGAACAATTGTTTGTAAATAAATATGTATATATAAATGTAATGATATATGAAAATTGAAAGTAATAAAATATAAAATTTAATATATAAGATAAAATACAAAATAAATATGTTATAACTTAAAATGAATCTATATATCAATAAGTTATGATATTTATGTATAAATATTATATATATATTATAATATATGTATAGTATATAAATAGTAACTTAAAAATCAATAAACCTTACATAAGTAATAAATTGTAACAGTAATATATTAAAAGAAATTACAAGTTAAGTATTCAACATTATGATTATTACTTTCATTGTGATTAAAAATAAATATTAATGTTAATATCAGTATTATTAATAGTACTATATAACATATAGATATAAAGTTTGATACATTTAATTTTTGTTATCATTATTAGAAAAACAAAACAACCTATTATTATTATCATTAATATTAGTATATTACCATACTTATAATTATTATTATCATAAGAATTATTGATATTATTATCATTATTATTATTTCTATTACTATTATTATTAGTTTCATTTTTTTTAAATTAATATTGAATATTAATGATGTACAATTATTACTAAAAATTAATACAATTTATTATTATTATCAGTAATAATATAATTATTAGGATCATTATAAATTATTATTATTATTATTATTATTATTATTATTAGAATTATTAATTATTAATTATTATATTTATTATAAAACTGTAAAAGAATCAAACAATTCGTACAATTTGTTATAGGTATCGATCAAACTGTTTTTGACTGTGAATCTTATCTGAAGAATTGCACTGAATGAATCTTAGCCCATAACACAAACAAAAATCCATTGAGGGTCGTATTCACTTTTATTTTTTTTATATCCTTGTACTAAGCGAATATTTAATGTCGAGTAATCCAAGCTACAAGACAAAGGTAAAAGAGTCAATTATGTTATAATGATATATGATAATCTCAATATAATACACCACTAATGCAATTTCAAACAAAAACAACAAAAATCAAATTTAATTTGAAAGAACCTGCACGATATCTCTGTTTTGCTTCCATTTTTCAATTTGAAAGATTTCGAAACAAATTTCAAAATGTGTTAATGCAGTTTTGTTAGAATTCTTTTACTTAAACTATCTGAAAAAGTTGAGGTGCTAATTCATCTTATCAAGTCTTAATTTGGAGGTCAAACTTTTATTTTCAAAAGTCAACTATTTAGTTCATCATAAAATTCGAAGGCGTTTTAATGATATTGGATCAATTGATGATTCAGATAGTTTATAAAGGAAATTTTCAACCTTTTTCATTTAGAAATCTTGGTCTAAAACAGTCCTAATTTCGAAATTGATGTTTGGGTTGTTCTTGAGTCAAAACGTCTGATGTGTTGTTGCTATAATCATATTTATTTTTTTCTGTTAAACAAGGAAATCATGTAGAGTCGTTTATGTTTCAGTTAACAGACCTAAATCAGAGTTTAAACTCGCTTATGTGTTTTTAATTTGGTTCATGTCGATTAAGATTTATGGTGAAAGAGATGAATACGGTTTAAGGATTAAAAGAAATGAGAATCATACAATAACAGCAAAAACAGTTTGGCTTGGACGGTGTAGTGGTGTGTCGGGTTAACGAGAGGTTGAGGGTTCAAGCCTAAGCGCAGGCATTTTTTTACAACTCGTCTTTAAAGGTAGTTTTAAATCTTTAAAAATTCTTATTATTATTAATATTGTTATTATTATTATTATTGTTATAATTTATTAATGATATTATTATTAAATATTATTTGAATTATAATTATTATTATTATTACCATGATTACAAGTAATATGAACATTATTATTATTATTAGTAACATTATTAATGTAATTGTTATTATAAATTTTATCATTTAAGTATTAGTTATCATTCTTATTATATTTATTAACGACTAATATAAGTATTATCATTATTATTATGTAACACAAATACTAAGATTAATATTATTATCATTTTGTTGTTAAGTAACACCATTATGTATTATTAATGTTATTATTGGTATATTAATATTGATTTAATATGAGTATTATTACTTTTAGAATCATCATTATTATTATTATTATTATTATTATTATTATTATTATTATTATTATTATTATTATTATTATTATTATTATTATTATTATTATTATTATTATGAAAACAATACAAATTATTTTTTCTACTATTAATATTAGTATTAATATCATTTTAGATTTTTTATTATTATTATTAACAAAAGTATTATTATTAAGATTACCATTAGTAATAAGATTGTTATAATAATTATTAGTATGTATTATTATCAAAATTATTATATTCATTATCATTATTATTAATACTAGTATTATTATTATCATTATTTTAATCACTGCTAATATTATTTTAGTATTATTATGATTACTATTTTAACAAACAAATGAAATATATACATATAAAATATATCAATTAATATATACATAAATATTTTATCATATAGAAACTCTAATATAAATTATTATTATTATTATTATTATGTTATAATGAAAGATAAACACTAGTTAACTAAAATATGTAAATTAAATATATCTACATCTATATAACAAATAATTTAACAAGTATATTATTAATAATAACATATATATTTATTCGATTACGATTATGTGTTTTAATATATATATGAATAATATAGGTTCGTGAATCCGAGGTCAACCCTGCATTGTTTAGTTGTTCAATATCGTCATATGTATTTTTACTACAAAATACATTACCGTGAGTTTCATTTGCTCCCTTTTTAAATGCTTTTGCAATATATTTTTGGGACTGAGAATACATGCGCTGCTTTTATAAATGTTTTACGAAATAGACACAAGTAATCGAAACTACATTCTATGGATGGATTATTAAACTGAATATGCCCCTTTTTAGTCTGGTAATCTAAGAATTAGGGAACATACACCCTAATTGACGCGAATCCTAAAGATAGATCTATTGGGTCCAACAAGCCCCATCCAAAGTACTGGATGCTTTAGTACTTCGAATTTATCATGTCCGATGGGAGTCCCGGAATGATGGGGATATTCTATATGCATCTTGTTATGGTCGGTTACCAGGTGTTCACCATATGAATGATTTTTATCTCTATGCTGTTTGCGAAATGCCTGATATGAGATTATGTTTATGAGAAATTGAAATATGAAATCTTGTGGTCTATTAAAATATTGAAATAATTGATTACGATAAACCTATGAACTCACCAACCTTTTGGTTGACACTTTAAAGCATGTTTATTCTCAGGTATGAAAGAAATCCTTCGCTGTGCATTTGCTCATTTTAGAGATATTACTTGGAGTCATTCATGACATATTTCAAAAGACGTTGCATTCGAGTCGTTGAGTTCATCAAGATTATTATTAAGTCAATTATAATTGGATATATTATGAAATGGTATGCATGCCTGTCAACTTTCGATGTGATGAAAGTTTGTCTTTTAAAAACGAATGCAATGTTTGTAAAATGTATCATATAGAGGTCAAGTACCTCGCGATGTAACCAAATGTAATGTATTCATCCTTATGGATTAGGACGGGTCACGACATAATACTTTACATGAACGTATTTGTTTCAATATTTTTATCGATGGAATTAGAAGATGATATCAAATGATTGATTTATCAGATACATTGTATGATTACGAGTCTCTGTTGAGAGGTCCACTTTGATTTATGAAACCTTTCCTTTTTAACCATATTCGAAAAATGATAAAGTGATTTTATAAATAAGAACAAAGTGTCAATTAACGGGAACTAGACAAGAGTTAGTGAAGATTCCTATTTAATTTTCAATTCATACTTTACAATATTTTCCTCGTAATTTTAATAAGATAACTATTTTAATCTTCATCTTAAAGTTGAAATGTGGAATGTAAATAACTTAGACATTGGATATCGACATTTTACATTAAGATGATTTCATACGTTATTTAACCTTTGGACCTTATATCACGTTGCACCAACAAACGTTAAAAACTTGAAACCTATTAAAAGTATATTTAATCTTACTTTTCTAAAGCGTTTTACGATATAACAACTACTAATATTTTAACAAAATGATTATTTTATATACTTAGTTTTAACAAAGTTTTCATATTTTATTTAAACGTATAAAGGAGTTTCAGTTTAAAAAGAACATTATTAATTAGTGATGTCAAAGCTAAGGGGTATAAAATACTATTAAATTTTAGCAGGAAATACTATTAAATACGATACAATTTTACACAAGATATTTATTTATTTATTGAATGGATATACTTAAACCTTGCTACAACACTTATAGGCAGTGTACCTAATCGTACAGTAGAGTAGTTTTTAGTAAGTCCGGTTCGTTCCACAGGGAAAATCTTTTAATCAAAGCTTAACGCTATATTAGCTTAAATTTATAAAAATACAAATATATATATAAGTAATATTATTATTATAAAGGGGGGTTTTTACCGTTTAATGACCGGTTTGTCGATTTTAAAACTTTAGTCGCAATTAAAACAAAATGTAAAATATTAAATAAATAAAAGACTTAATTTAAAGCGTAAAGTAAATAACGATATTGAAATTGCGATAAATAAAAGTGCGATAAAATAAACTTGCGATAATTAAAAAGTACGATAATTAAAAGTGCAATTAAATACAATAACAATAAATAAAAGTGCGATAATTAGAAGTGCAATTAAATATAAAATAAAGGAAATTAAATATGAAATAAAAGAATTATGCTTATTTAAACTTCCGTAATCATGATGTTTGACGTGTTGATTTTAGTTTTATGCCCATGGGTTAATTTTCCTTTGTCCTGGATTATTTAATATGTCCGTCTGGTTTTTGTCCATAACAGTCCATCAGTCATAAATATAAAGTGCGAGTATCCTCGTAAAATTATCCTTATACCCGAAGTCAAATATTCCAACTAATTGGGGACTTAAACTGTAACAAGATTTTAATACTTTGTTTAATAATTACACCAGGATGTCGACTGAGTGTAACCCAAGGTTTTAATACTTTGTTAACAATTATGCCAAGTGTCCTTGTACATAATTTCACCCCTGTTTTAATAATTCTAGTGGCTATTAATCCATTCCCGTGTCCGGTTAAATGAACGATTATTCGTACATATAAATACCCCTCCAATCGTGTCCGATTGAGTGTATATGGTTATTTATAGGGACGTCCAATTGTAAATCTTTATATTAAAATTAACAAACTATCATTTAGTTAAACAAATATAAAGCCCATTAATAGTCCATAGTCTAATTTCCATAAGTGTCGTTCTTTTGTCCAAACCCCAATTATGGTACAAAGCCCAATTACCCAATTTTAGTAATTAGCCCAACATCATGATTACTTCGGATTAAATAAGCATAATAATAACTTAGCTACGAGACATTAATGTAAAAAGGTTGAACATAACTTACAATGATTAAAAATAGCGTAGCGTTACACGGACAGAATTTCGACTTACACCCTTACAACTTTTGCTAACATACCCTTATTATTAGGATTTAAAATTAAAATTAAAATTAAAATTAAAATATAAATTATAAATATAAATATTACGTATAGATATAGAGAGATTGATATATATATATATATATATATATATATATATATATATATATATATATATATATATATATATATATATATATATATATATATATATATATATATATATTTACGATCAAACTGCGTTTTCTTTTATAGGCATTTTCATTTTTTGGGGCTCCGCGAGTCGCGGCCCTCTCGTTCCTCAAACTCCGCGAGTCGCGGAGATATCAAATCCAGCTCACAAAGCCTTGGCTCCTAGCTTGCCGATGGATTTAAATATAAATATAATATATAAATAATTATAAGAATTATTTAAATATTATATTATATTTATGTGCATAGTTGACTTGTAATTTTTAGTCCGTTGCGTCGAGCGTTG
The DNA here is from genome assembly GCF_046630445.1 of Rutidosis leptorrhynchoides. Lineage (NCBI taxonomy): Eukaryota > Viridiplantae > Streptophyta > Magnoliopsida > Asterales > Asteraceae > Rutidosis > Rutidosis leptorrhynchoides. The sequence continues at coordinate 78,897,596 of NC_092341.1, read as the reverse complement.
AGAGTTGACTCATGTCCCGGTTCCGGATTTTCGAACGTCCTTGCGTACTATTTTATATCTTGTACTTTGCGTTTTGAATCTTGTACTCTTGTAATTTCGAGACGTTTCTTATCAATAATTGGAACCTCTTTGATTGTATTTTGTACTTTTAAGCTTTTCGGTCGTTTGCGTCTTCAATTCGTCAAATCTGTCTTTTGTCTTCACCTTTTATTATTTAAACGAATATCACTTGTAAATAGAACAATTGCAACTAAAAGCTTGTCTTTCTTGAGGAATAATGCTATGAAATATATGTTCGTTTTTAGCATTATCAAATATTCCCACACTTGAGCGTTGCTTGTCCTCAAGCAATATCGTCTTGAAATATTAGAATCACTTCTTTATTCTTCACACTTTGTACATCAGTGATTTCTTTACGACGGTATAAACAATTGTAGTAACGATATGGTTTACAGTCCCACATGACTATAAAATTTAGATCCATTAAGGAAAATGGATCTTTATGAAAACATTTGATCTTTTTGAAAATTCAATCTAGCTTTTACCCTAGATAAGTTTTCCGGAATAACCCTTCACCGGTGTTTGCAAATTCTTTTTGTGGGTTTTAGATTTGAAAATTTTAGCTTAAAACTTGTGGTTTTATGTCACCCACTTGCTAACCTTGTATTAGGAAAGCAACACGTCCAGTATACTTGCTCCGTATATTACCTTTCGTTAAACTACCGTCCGGTTGTAAAGGAAAGCGTTGAACAAGCAACTGTTAAGGCAATGTCCCCTGACATGCTTTTAATTATGGTATATAACGTGTCGGATGCAATTACTATCCTTGGTAGGAGCAATAGTAAAGCTCACCCTTATGATTTTTCGGTCTGGCACAAGGTCCTGTCTTCGACCATGCTATGCAACCACCGTTCTTACGGTTGACACCCGATTTGGTTCAGATGACCTAATGAATTCCAGGTGAATTCCTAGGATTTTACGTTCAATGGTAATGAACGCATTGAAAATGGGTTTTCAGAAAACAAATCGGTTTATAATTTGATCAAAATATTTTCTCGTTCAAGCTCGAGTTTAGATATCATTGAATTCCATGAGTTTGAATTCTCAATCTTTAAGGTCAATCTCTAGGATTGAGTAATATCAGGCTTAAAAGCTGATTTTTGATCTTTTAAGGAGATTATCCTTTCTGGGGATCTGATTCATTAGTCTTATCCAGCTAATTTGCACGGTGCCCCCCATTTTACGAGATAAATCCTTCTCATGGTTAGGATAAATCTGACCACTTGGCGACCCTGTTTTATGCTGAGGTCCGTGGATTTCCTGCTGATTTTAGAGATGATTTTTCTAGATTTTTCGTCAACCTACAGCTGGTCTGGACAACAACTTCCTGACCTAAATCAAGAAGCGCGTTTCTTTTTCGGAAGACTTTACTTCCTTTTAATGATGGAATTGATTCATCGTGTAGATCCATCTCTTCTTTTCTTTCATCGGGTAAAACAGTTTAGTTTAGTCCAAAGCAAAAGTATTTTCAGTTATTTGTTACAGAAATATGTGACATATGTTTAAAATATCTTGGTAAATTTTCCCACACTTGGCTTTTATTTTTCTTTTTATTGTCCTCTATTCCATTTTAAATGAATTTTAACATTTTGGTTTGTTTCTCAATTTATGTCCTTTCCGAGGTAACAATAATTTCGGTGTTAAAACCTAGTTTTATCATTCATAAATATGTATAAACATGATTTTGAGTTCATTTAATTGAAAATTTTGAAAAATTTTACTAGAATTGGGTAGTCAGTATATAAGACTAGGGCTGTTCTTTATTATCAGAGAGCACTAGATTCTAATACAACTACTACTTTACTAGTATTTCTAATGGTAACCAAGTGTATAAAGTAAAAATTTTAAAATCCGAAAGAATTTAACCCCTTCCCATACTTAAGATCTTGCAATGCCCTCATTTGCAAGAAATCAGTAACAATTTAAATTATTGAGGGTGATTTGTGTGAAAATGATTAAATTTTACCAAAGTTTCCAAACATATTGGCGTTTGTTTGCTGAATGATAAATGGTGCATATCATTTGTTCATTCCGTCTTGTTGTTATATCACATTTATTTTGCATCTTGTCGTCAAAATTAGTTGCTTTTGCTGAACTTAATGCCAGTCTTTAAAAATACGTTGTTTTACCCTGTTGTGTACATAAGATAAACTGCAAACATATATACATATTTTTGAAGTTTGGTATATTACCCCACATTCAAAAATTATTAAAATCTAATAAAAAAAATTAGAAAATTATAAAAACTATTACAATATTAACATAAGTATTAAATGTATCAACATTACAAATAATAAAATAAATAAAGCTAAGTAGACTAGGGATGATACTGATACCAGTAGGGGTTCCATGCATAACCATATGTGTTATAAAATGCTTCGGCTGGGTTATACGTAGGATACAGTGGTTGGATCTCTATAGACCAGGGAGGAAATACGGGCGATGGAGTAGGAATATAGTTTCTACCTATTTGTTGGCAATAAGCTATGATTTGGTTTTGATGAACTTGCCAATCTTCAAATGCTCGATGTCTAGCATTTTCATACTCTTGTGAAGCTATAAACCTTTGCATTTCTGTCATTTCATTTCCTCCTCCCACATTACCTGGCTGTTGGTTTCTCTCAACCTGTGGATGTCTACCATGGTATTGTACTGTGGCGTTATTTCGCCTCTTCAAAACCTTCGCACCATGGTATACATTTAAACCTATTGTATTGCGAGGTTCTGGTTCTTCGACTAATAATCCCCCCAACTTATATCTACACCGAGATATTCAGCAATCAAAGTAATAAATATACCACCTCCTATTATGCTATACGGTCTCATCCCCCTAACCATAGGTGATAAATAATAACCCACACAATAAGGTATACTTACAGCGCTTTGTGGGTCTCGAATACACATGTGGTAAAACAAATCCTGTTCATTTACCTTTTCCTTATTCTTACCTCTTTGTGTAATCGAATTAGCTAAAAACCTATGAATTACTCTTAATTCAGCTCTATCTATATCCAAATAAGAGTAATTTCCCCCTTTGAATCGGTGATGTCTAGTCATTTGACTCCATACACCATGCGTATCAAAATTTTCGTCTATCTTTCTACTATTTAGTATCAACCCTCTACAATCGGCAGATGCTAACTCCTCAGGCGTATATATACGTAAAGCCTGAGCCATGTCTAGTAAAGACATGTGGCACATCGAACGTCCTAACAAAAATCTAATAAAAGATCGATCGGTTAAACTAACTACCCGATCATTTATTTTTATACTACACAATAATTCTTCACACCATACTTTATATACAGGTCTACGCATGTTGAATAAACGTACCCAATCGTTAAAAGTAAAATTACCATACCTCTGTGTAAGTAATTCCCTAATTGGCCCGGCTAATTCTACAGCTTCTAACGGTGCCCATTCTATTACCCTAGGTACTTCAACAGCTTTAGAATGAAGAGTATGCAAGCCCCTTTGGTATTTTGGATAATCTATCCAACGTCTGTCAAATCTCAAGTTCGGGTGCAAATCTTTCAAGTGCATATTTGAAAATGTCATAACTGGATGAGGTATATCTTGTTTATAATAGCTATCAACATCCTGTTGTTCCGCATTCTCAGGAGGAGCATTGCGAGCTTGGGATGAAGATTCACCCCTTTCAGTCTGCAAAACACATCAAACACAATTTTTGTGCATCCAAATATGCATTAGTGTCAGCAAAATCATCAATCAAAATAATTACAATGACATGTCCAATTTATATCAAACTTATGCTCATTTTCATATTTTTATCAAATCTACACTTTTTCAAATAAGCATATACGAAAATGTTCGCCAAGTTCATAAGCATTCAACTCAAATAACATGTCAAAATAATCATTACTAGCAATTAAACAAGTTTCAAATGGCATTATCTCTCAAAAATCAAATTCATGAATTTTAGACTTGAAAAAGTCCACTTTAATTCTCAAAATCATGTTTAGGCTCAAAGTTTGGATCATTTAACTACCTAAACATGTTACACTACTTAATTTAGCAACAATTCATGATAAAAATCGGCCATAACCTGTTTATATCAAAAAGCCCCAAATTTGCTCAAGAACACAAACCCTAGATTACTCAAAATTTGAAGTTTAAGGCTTCTAATCATGTTAAATAGCATCAATCTAGGTTATACAAGCATAATACATAAACAATTTAAGCATAATTACACTAAAAAGCATCAAAATCGAATTGGGTATAAAATTGCTCAAGAACACTAATTTTTGGATTAAATGGTGTTTTGGTGTAGAAATTTACCGTTTTCCTTGAGTAATTCCTTGATAGCATCATTCTCAACATGATTTTAGTTAAAAATGTGATGAAAAACGGTGAAAAATTGTGAATTTCGGATTGTTTGTGTGTGTATTTTCGGGTGTTTTTCGCAGTTTTTGTGGTGTGGGGATGGGGACTGATCAGTTCAGCTCGTTTTATTTTTTTTCTGTAATTTTGGTCCTCCGCGAGTCGCGGCAAATTTACCCTTCAAACTCCGCGAGTCACGGAGTTTGTATTTTTTTTAAAACATATTATACTAATTAAAACAATTAAGTAATTAATTTTAAAATTTTGTTTCCTTTGTTATTTATGACGAGGTCGTTTCGGAACGATGTCCTAGTCCGTCCCTTGACAAAATTTTAAAATTTGTCTTTTTATAGCGATTGTTTTAAAAGCTAAGATTTTTGGGTTTTTTTTAATGTTTTTGGCATACTTTTATTCAATAAGATTAAAAATAATGATAATAAAATTTCTCGTCCCTCCCTCGGGTAAAGCAATTTCGGTTCAAAGACCTAGTCTTCAACTTACGACGAATTTTAAAAATCATATTTTTAACTTAGCAAAATAAAGTAAATTTTTGTTTTTAAATTCACACCAAACTTAAATTTAAAATGCATAAAATTAAAAATTCACACCAAACTTATATTATATTTTTGTTTTTATACATACAAACTTATATTAAAAAGATTAATTTTTCAAATATTTACAATTTTAAATATATTGATTTAAAAAGTTTACAATAATTTTTTTTATACTAATTTATTAATTTTAAAAACATGGTAAAAATAAAATTAAAAATCTTTTTGGTCTTTTATCCCACTTTAATCAATCAAATATTATCAAAAATATACGCCCCTCTTTTCGGTAAAGTAATTTTGGTTCCATGACCTAATTTAACTCATGACGAATTTTTGAAATATTTTGGGTTGATTGATTAAAGATATTTATACCTTAAGAATAAACGTTAAATTTCGCAGTGATGTAATAAATTTTTGTATGATATCAATAATTTCGGTCGCCAAACCTAATTTTATTCAATACCAATTTAATACTTTATAGCGAACAAATTAGCGTTTATTATCAAAAGGTTAAAAATAAAAATAAAAATAAAAACTGTACAGACTTACCTGTGAGATAGTATTCTTAGTTATATGATCTATCCCATTCATAAGATAGTCGGTTTAATTGGTTTTCCATGGCTACATAGGCGTAACCTCGAGCATTCAGTGTTTTTTCTTCTAAACATATGAACGGTCCGTCTCTGCATAAAGTAACAAATTCGGTGTTTGAATAGGTTTGATTATTTGAACATTTACCTCCATGTGACCATTTTTCGCATTTGTGACATCTTTCTAGGTGTCGTGCTCTTCTTTTCGCTGCGGATTTTGATTTTCCTTTTCCAAATTGTGACTTGTTATCTTCGCATCTGGATTCTTTTTTTACTCCGTCCAATCTTTCTCTGATTACTGATACTATTTCACTCGGAAGTGTGTCATTATTACGTTTAGTGATCAAAGCGTGTAGCATTAGACCATGGTTTAGTTCACAGGCAGTCTTCATATCGTAAAAACCTAAAAAAATAAAAATTCAGAATGGGGGGAGAAGACTAGTTCTTTAGGGTCTGCTAGGGAAAGACCATTCGGGTTCCATTTTCGAGAACTACACGAAAACAGACAATCTAACTCTAACAGAAATACATAAACCCCCTATACTTAGTTGAAATTGTGATTAACATTATTTTCAATTGAATCATCAACAACTTGTATATCTTTGACTTTTACTTCAATCCATTTGTTGATTTCCTCCGTAACTTTCACAAATTCAACTAACATTGCCTTTTCTTTTGACAATAAATTGGATATTAATCGGTTATATAACTTAAAGTTTTCTTTAATCTTAGCATCGTGAGTCCGTTTATAAAGTTTCTTCGTTGAACTGTTAAAAATGGGTTCATCTAATTTCGTATCATCAACGGCATTCTTTGTGATTGGATCATCATTAAGTGTTTCTTCATCTTCCCCACACTTATGCGTTTTTATTGGTCTAACAGTTTTGATTTGTGGAGATCTAAACTTTCGGTTCACAAAGGTGATCGATGTATCACCATCCCTAAGTGTCATTCTACCTTCTCTTACATCAATGAATGCCTCGGTGGTTGCTAAAAATGGGCGACCTAGAATTAGAGGAATATCAAGGTTTTCCTCCATATTAATCACTATGAAGTTTGCAACAAAGGTCAAACTTCCCACATTAACAAGTAAATTATTTGCTATTCCAACCGGGTGTTTAATGGTTTGGTCAAATGATTGAACACCTATTTTGGTTGGTTTTAATTTACCCATGCCTAATCTTTTGTATAAGGAAAGAGGCATAATATTTGCACTTGCTCCTAAATCTGCGAGTCCATTATATACAGCACCATCATTAAGCAAGCAAGAAATGATAAATTCACCCGGGTCTCCTGCTTTAGTAAGTCGAGTTGGTTTGTAAACCTTTTTCGGGTGTTCTTTCCTTGGTTCTTTCACTTCTATTTGAATTTCTTGTTCACATTTTTCTTCGTTTTTTGGAATGGGAGGTTTGTATAAGAATTCTTCTTCGTCACTCAAATTTGAATCCTCCTTATATTCTAATTTTGATTTTTCATATGTTGTTGATAACATATTTATGTTTTCATTTTGAAGGTTTTCTTTGGTGGTGAAATTATGATTAACTTCATTGTCAACTTCCATCGGACCATGTATGTAATGTTTAACTCTGTGACCATTAACTTTAAATTCAATACCATTTGAATTTATTAATTCTATCGTTCCGTATGGGAAAACTCTTTTGACTATGAATGGTCCAGACCATCTTGATTTCAATTTTCCAGGAAATAGCTTGAATCGTGAATTGAAAAGAAGAACTCTGTCTCCTTCTTTAAATTCTTTTGAACTTCTGATTCTTTTATCATGTCATTTCTTCGTTCTTTCTTTATAGATTAATGAATTTTCGTATGCTTCATGTCTTAATTCTTCTAATTCATTTAGTTGACTTAATCGTAGACGTCCAACTTCATGTAAATCAAGATTACATGTCTTCAAAGCCCAAAATGCTTTGTGTTCAATTTCTACTGGAAGATGACATGCTTTTCCGTAAACGAGTCTAAAAGGTGTGGTTCCAATTGGAGTTTTGTAGGCTGTTCTAAAAGCCCAGAGTGCATCCTCCAATTTAATGGACCATTCCTTCAGATTTGATCCTACGGTTTTCTCTAGAATACGTTTTAAAGCTCGGTTGGTATTTTCAACTTGTCCACTTGTTTGTGGATGATATGCGGTGGAGATTTTATGAGTTACTCCATATCTTTTAAGAACTTTCTCAAGTTGATTATTACAGAAATGAGTACCCCGATCACTTATTAAAGCTTTCGGTGTTCCAAACCTTGTAAAAAGACGTTTTAAAAAGTTGACTACAACTCGTGCATCGTTAGTTGGGAGAGCTTGTGCTTCCGCCCATTTAGATACATAATCAATGGCTACGAGAATATATAGATTATTATGAGATTTTGGAAATGGACCCATAAAGTCAATACCCCAAATGTCAAATACTTCACATACTTGAATGACATTTTGTGGCATTTCATTACGTTGACTTATTTTTTCGGCCCTTTGACAAGCATCACAGGATTTGCAAAGAAGGTGTGCGTCTTTGTAAATTGTAGGCCAATAGAATCCAGCATCATAAACTTTTTTTGCTGTTAGTTGAGGCCCATAATGCCCTCCTGTTGGTCCTGTGTGACAATGGTTTAAAATTTTACTAGCTTCATCTCCGAATACACATCGGCGTATTATTCCATCTGGACAACTTTTAAACAGATGTGGATCATCCCAAAAATAGTGTTTTATATCACTGAAGAATTTCTTTCGTTTTTGGTACGATAATCCTTTTTCAAGGAATCCACAAACTAAGTAGTTTGCATAGTCTGCAAACCATGGAATTTCATTATAATCTATCTTCAATAGATATTCATCAGGAAAGTTGTCTTGTATGGCCGATTCATTTAGAACTTCTAATTCGGGATTTTCAAGACGAGAAAGATGATCAGCGACGAGATTTTCTTCTCCTCTTTTATCTCGGATTTCAATATCGAATTCTTGTAAGAGTAAGATCCAGCGGATTAATCGTGGTTTAGCATCTTGTTTTGAAAATAGGTATCTAAGAGCAGAATGGTCGATATAGACCACCGTTTTAGCTAGAACGAGATATGATCGAAATTTGTCAAAAGCAAAGACAATAGCAAGGAGTTCTTTTTCAGTAGTTGTATAGTTCGTTTGTGCTCCTTGTAACGTCTTACTAGCATAATATATAGGTTGAAATCATTTTTCAATCCTTAGTCCTAAAACGGCTCCTATTGCAAAATCACTTGCATCGCACATTAATTCAAATGGTAGATTCCAATTTGGTGTTATCATGATCGGCGCATTAGTAAGTTTCTCTTTTAGAATATTAAAAGATTTGATACATTCATCTGAAAAGATGAATGGAGCATCCTTTTCTAGGAGTTTATTCATAGGAGTGGCAATCTTAGAAAAATCTTTTATGAAACGTCGGTAAAAACCGGCATGCCCTAGAAAACTCCTAACTCCTCTAACATTGGTGGGATGTGGAAGTTTAGCAATTACATCTACTTTAGCTCTATCCACTTCAATTCTTTCTTTTGAAATTTTATGTCCAAGAACGATGCCTTCTTTAACCATGAAATGGCATTTCTCCCAATTAAGAACTAGATTTGATTGTTCGCATCTAATAAGCATTCGTTCCAGATTAACTAGACATGATTCAAATGTATCACCGAAGACTGAAAAGTCATCCATGAAAACTTCCATGCATTCTTCTATCATGTCATGAAAAATCGCCATCATACACCTTTGAAAGGTTGCAGGGGCGTTGCAAAGTCCAAATGGCATGCGTTTGTAAGCAAAAGTACCATAAGGGCACGTGAATGTTGTTTTCTCTTGATCTTCGGGTGCTATTGGAATTTGAAAATATCCGGAAAATCCATCTAGAAAACAATAGTAACTATTTCCGGCTAATCATTCCAACATTTGATCAATGAAAGGTAAGGGAAAGTGATCTTTTCTGGTGGCGTCATTTAATTTTCTATAATCAATACATACACGCCATCCTGTTACAGTCCTAGTAGGAATAAGCTCATTTTTCTCATTTGTAATGACAGTCATGCCACCCTTCTTAGGCACGCATTGAACTGGGCTTACCCATGGACTATCAGAAATTGGATAAATTAGACCTGCGTCTAGCAGTTTAATAATCTCTTTCTTAACTACATCTTGCATATTAGGATTTAGTCTTCGTTGGCGTTGCACATACGTTTTATGACCTTCTTCCATAAGGATTTTATGTGTGCAATATGAAGGACTTATTCCTTTAATATCATGAATCTTCCATGCAATGGCTGGTTTATGAGCTTTCAACACAGAAATGAGTTGTGATTTCTCATTTTCAGTAAGAGAAGACGATATTATTACAGGTAATTCAGATTCACCACGTAAATAAGCGTATTCCAAATGGTTTGGAAGTGGCTTTAACTCTAATTTCGGAGCTTCTTCTATCGATGATTTATATCGATATCTGTCTTCTTCTTTTAGCATTTGAATTTCTTCTGTTGTTGGTTCATATCCATTAGCTATAAGTGTAGCTAACATTTCAGCTTCATCAATTGGTTCATTACCTTCTCCTAAAGAACATTCTCCTGTTCCTTGTAATTCTGGAAATTCTTCTAATAATTCTGCATGTGCATCTATAGTTTGAATATAATAGCATGTATCATCTGCAGATTGTGGTTGTTGCATTGCTCTATCAACTGAAAAGGTAACACTCTCATCCTCTATACTTAGGGTCAATTTTTTTACCAAACACGTCTATCATTGCTTTAGCCGTGTTTAAGAATGGTCTTCCTAATATGAGAGGAACTTGAGAATCTTCTTCCATGTCCAGAACAACAAAATCTACTGGAAATACTAAAGTACCAACTTTAACTAGCATGTTCTCCATTATCCCTCTAGGATATTTTATTGATCGATCAGCTAGTTGTATGCTAATTCTTGTTGGTTTCAATTCTCCAAGGTCTAGTTTAGTGTATAGTAAAAACGGCATTAAATTTATACTAGCACCTAAGTCTGCCAATGCTTCTATTGAACTAAGACTACCCAGAAAATATGGAATTGTGAAACTTCCTGGATCAGATAATTTTTCTGGTATCTTATTCAACAGCACTGCTGAAAAATTAGCATTCATGGTAACATCCGAGAGTTCTTCCATTTTCTTTCTATTCGAGATTAGATCTTTCAAGAATTTAGCATATCTAGGCATTCCTGAAATCACATCAATGAAAGGAAGATTTACATTTATCTGTTTAAACATATCCAAGAATTTGGATTGCTCGGCTTCAAGTTTCTCTTTCTTTATTTTACTCGGGTAAGGAAGTGGTGGTTGGTATGGTTTAACATAAGGTTTAGCCTTAACTGTGTTATCTTCATTAACCTTTTCAACTACCGGTTCTTTTTCCTTATCTTGATCAGGTTGTGGTTCTTGTGGAGTAGGAATAGCTTCATCAGAAGTTACAGGTATTTCAGGTGGTTTAAGTGTTGTACCACTTCTTGTGGTAATGGCTTTAGCTGTTTCATTCCGGGGGTTAGCATTTGTATCACTAGGTAGACTTCCCGATTTTCTTTCACCTATTAACCTTGCTAGGTTACTTACTTCTTGTTCCAGATTTTGAATAGAAGCTTGTTGATTTCTAAATGCTTGAGCATTTTGTTCATTGGTTTGTTTTTGAGATGTGAAAAACTGCGTTTGAGTTTCAACTAGCTTCGTCATCATATCTTCTAAATTCGGCTTTTTATCATCGGTTTGTTGTGGTGGTTTGTTTTGAAAATCAGGTCTTTGCTGGTTGTAAGTATTGTTAGATACTTGTTGATTGCTAGGACCTTGTTGGTTGTTGTATGGAATATTTCGGTTATAATTCTGGTTTTGATTGTAAATAGGTCTTGGCGGTTGATAATTATTCTGATAATTATTTCCAGGCCTTTGGTTTAGATATGAAACATTCTCTCTTTGTTCCATTGTTAATTCAATACTGAGACAATCTTTTGTCAAATGTGGTCCTCCACACTGCTCACAACTAATTCGTATTGAGTGAATATCTTTAGTCATCTTTTCCATTCGTCTCTCGACAGCATCTATCTTTGCGAAAATGGAATCTAAGTCATGGCTAGAATCGGCTCTAGCTGCTTTAGATGATCTAACGATATCTTTTTCTTGGTGCCACTCATGTGAGTGGGAAGCAGTGTTATCAATAATTTTGTAAGCATCAGTTTCGGTTTTCTTCATAATAGAACCACCAGCTACAATATCTATGTCTTTCCTTGTAGTGATGTCGCATCATTGGTAGAATATTTGTACTATTTGACAGGTGTCTAAACCATGTTGCGGACATCCTCTTAATAACTTTCCAAATCTTGTCCACGCCTCATATAGAGTTTCATTCGGTTTTTGTGTAAACGTAACAATTTCTCCTTGAAGTCTTACGGCTTTAGTTGCAGGAAAGAATTGTTTAAGAAATTTTTCAACTAAAACGTCCCATGTATCAATCGCCCCTTCAGGTAACGATTCCAACCAATCTTTGGCTTCTCCCTTTAAAGTCCAGGGAAATAACATGCGATATATCTGTTCATCCTCTACTTCTCGGATTTTAAATAGTGTGCAGATCCTATTAAAGGTACGAAGATGTTCATTTGGATCTTCCTTTGGCGCACCACTAAATTGGCATTGATTAGTCACCATGTGTAGAATTTGTCCTTTGATTTCATAATCTGGCGCATTAATTTCTGGATGAGTAATTGCGTGACCTTGGCCAGTGCGTTTAGCTCTCATTCGGTCTTCCATACTTAAAGGTTCCAAATTCTCCATAATTGAATTTGTTGAATCGGAATCACTAGAGGATTCTGATTTAATGGTTCGTTCCTCAACAATCTCTGTTTGAATGATTGGTGGTTCCGGAGGAAAATTTAATGGTTCAGGATCTATGAATCCTCCCTGAATATTCTCCGGATTCTCAATTGTGAGGTCGGGTTCAAAAAATGGATTATCAGAAATTTGAACTGGAGTACTTGGTCGACTGGATGACGATTCTAAAGAAAAATCAACGGCGGTAATATTTGCTAAATGTCTTGATCTAGTTACAGGTGGTGAACGTACAAAAGGTGGTGAACGTCTTGCTCGGTGCATTCACTGAATATCCTATTAGTTTTTAAAAAGGAAAGAAAAATTATATAAGTTATCCAATCAATAGACTTTTCTGATTTTGCCCACGTTTCGAATAGCCAAAAGATGCAGCAGAGGGGCAGGATTCGTTTGGTCTCAATATAATTGAGGACTGTTTGGCTCCAATAACCCGGTCCACGTACAAATCCAACTATTACTACGAAACAGAAAATTTTGATGTCTATCAATTTAACCACTTAAAATAAATTTTCGTAATTTTAAGAAATTTAGATAAGAAGTAGAATAAAAATCTATGTCCTAAAAACTAGAATGACGAGAAATAAGAAAGAAAAAGAGCGCGTCTGAAAAAGATCGAAAAATAAAAATAAGAAAGAAAAAAGAGTGACTTATAGAACTTAAAAACACTAGACTAACCCAACCTTATTACTATCACTAACTTAAAATTATAATCGCAAATTGAGATTACTAATTGGAATGATAATTGATACATAGGTAAAAGGTGTCTAAAAATATTAAAGCTTACAAGAAAAACTATATCCCAAATGGCAATAACTTAAAAAGAAACTAAAACTTAAAAAGGCGTCACAAAATTCTAAAGTACCTAAATCTTAGTCTAAAGAAAAGGCACTTAAGGGATTTTACGGCAAAGCCTAAAAATCTAGAAATAAAAATAACTATGGCAAAAACTAAGTTTAAAACTAAATATGAGCTAAAAATACAAATATTACGCTAAAACGATTAAAAAGGGACAAAATATAAAAATATACTAAAAGTTGTAAAAAGTACAAATTTTATAAAAATATTATTTTTATATTAATTATTTATTAAAACTATTAATTTTACAATTTAATTAAACTAATTTAACTAAAATATAAATTAAATAAAAAGTAAAACTAATTATAATAATAATAAGTAATTAGGGTTAATAATAATAATAATTAATAATTACTCCGTATTTAATGCGAATTAGGGTTTTAGTCACGGGTGTCAGGGCTGCTCCGCGAGTTGCGGTGCCCGAAGCAGCAAACTCCGCGAGTCGCGGGGTTCAAATTTTCAGATGACAGGTTAAATAAAATTCGACTCGTTTTTTTTTTATTCTGTTTTACATTTTCTGTTTAAATAAAATTATTTATATAATAAAAACGTATATTTAAAAACTAAAAATAAAAATAGAAATAAAAATCTTAAAACTAGGTTTATATATATATATATATATATATATATATATATATATATATATATATATATATATATATATATATATATATATATATATATATATATATATATTTTTTTTTTCGGTTTTTAATTTTATGTTCTAAATAAACACAAAATATTTAAATAAAACTTATATTTTTATAAAATAAAAATAAAGAAACTTTACAAAACTTAAATATTTAATAAATTCTTAAAAATATTTATATTTTTGTTTTCTTTTCTATGTTTTCGAATATTTAAAACGTATTTTTACAAAAATGTATTTTTATAAAAGTAAACTAAAAATAAAAATCTTTTTTTTATATAATTATTAGCGTTGCGCTTCCGGCTTTTAAGCTAGATGATTCCCCGGCAGCGGCGCCAAAAATACTTGATGGTTAAAGCTAAGGGGTATAAAATACTATTAAATTTTACAAGAAAATACTATTAAATACGATACAATTTTACACAAGATATTTATTTATTGAATGGATATACTTAAACCTTGCTACAACACTTATAGGCAGTGTACCTAATCGTATAGTAGTGTAGTTTTTAGTAAGTCCGGTTCGTTCCACAGGGAATCTTTTTCACAAAGCTTAACGCTATATTAGTTTAAATTTATAAAAATACAAATATATATATAAGTAATATTATTATTATAAAGGGGGGTTTTTTTCGTTTAATGACCGGTTTGTCGATTTTAAAACTTTAGTCGCAGTTAAAACCAAATGTAAAATATTAAAAGGACTTTAATTTAAAGCGTAAAGTAAATAACGATAATGAAATTGCGAATAATAAAAGTGCGATAAAATAAACTTGCGATAATTAAAAAGTACGATAATTAAAAGTGCAATTAAATACAATAACAATAAATAAAAATGCGATAATTAGAAGTGCAATTAAATATAAAATAAAGGAAATTAAATATGAAATAAAAGAATTATGCTTATTTAAACTTCCGTAATCATGATGTTTGACGTGTTGATTTTAGTTTTATGCCCATGGGTTAATTGTCCTTTGTCCTGGATTATTTAATATGTCCATACGGATTTGTCCATAATAGTCCATCAGTCATAAATATAAAGAGCGAAAGCCTTCGTCAAATTATTCTTATTCCCGAAGTCAAATATTTCAACTAATTGGAGATTCGAATTATAACAAGGTTTTAATACTTTGTTTAATGAATACACCAGGTTATCGACTGCATGTAAACCAAGGTTTTACTACTTTGTTAACAATTACACCAATTACCCTTGAATGTAATTCACCCCTGTTTCAACAAGTCTATTAACTATTAATCCAGTTCCGTGTCCGGTAAAATGAATAATTATTGGTATTTATAGATATCCCGCCCACTGTACCCAGTCAAGCGTAAGTGGTTATATATAAATACGTCGAATTATAAGTTTGTATATTAAATTAACAAGGTATTGTTTAGTTAATATAAAACCCATTAATATCCCATAGTCTAATTTCCACAAGTGTTGTTCTTTTATCCAAACCCCAATTATGGTACAAAGCCCAATTACCCAATTTTAGCAATTAGCCCAACATCATGATTACTTCGGATTAAATAAGCATAATAATAACTTAGCTACGAGACATTAAATTAAAAAGGTTGAACATAACTTACAATGATTAAAAATAGCGTAGCGTTACACGGACAGAATTTCGACTTACACCCTTACAACATTCGCTAACATACCCTTATTATTAGAATTAGAATTAAAATTAAAATTAAAATATAAATTATAAATATATATATTACGTATAGATAGATGGATGGATATATATTATGGATGAAAAATTGATCAGAATTCGTTGGGCTTTATAGGGAGTTTCAGTTTTTGGGGCTCCGCGACTCGCGGCCCATTCCTTCTTCAAACTCCGCGAGTCGCGGAGATCGTTTTTACAGCTCACCCACATTTGGCTCTTTGTTTGCCGACGATTTATTTTATAAATATAATATATATATATATATATATATATATATATATATATAATTAATATAATTAATTATATATTATATTATATTTATATACATAGTTAACCTATAATTTTTAGTCCATTGCGTCGAGCGTTGAGAGTTGACTCTGGTCCCGGTTCCGGATTTTCGAACGTCCTTGCGTACAATTTAATATCTTGTACTTTGCGTTTTGAATTTTGTACTCTTGTAATTTCGAGATGTTTCTTATCAATAATTGGAACATCTTTGATTGTATTTTGTACTTTTGAGCTTTTTGGTCGTTTGCGTCTTCAATTCGTCGAATCTGTCTTTTGTCTTCACCTTTTATTATTTAAACGAACATCACTTTTAAACAGAACAATTGCAACTAAAAGCTTGTCTTTCTTGAGGAATAATGCTATGAAATATATGTTCGTTTTTAACATTATCACTCTTGTAAGAGTAAGATCCAACGGATTAATCTTGGTTTGGCATCTTGTTTTGAAAATAGGTATCTAAGAGCAGAATGGTCGGTATAGACCACTGTTTTTGCTAGAACGAGATATGAATGAAATTTGTCAAAAGCAAAGACAATAGCAATGAGTTCTTTTTCAGTAGTTGTGTAATTTGTTTGTGCTCCTTGTAACGTCTTACTAGCGTAATAAATAGGTTGAAATCATTTTTCAATCCTTTGTCCTAAAACGGCTCCCATTGCAAAATCACTTGCATCACACATAAGTTCAAACGGTAGATTCCAATTTGGTGTTATCATGATCGGCACATTAGTAAGTTTCTCTTTAAGAATATTAAAAGATTTGATGCATTCATTTGAAAAGATGAATGGAGCATCCTTTTCTAGGAGTTTATTCATAGGAGTGACAATTTTAGAAAAATCTTTTATGAAACGTCGGTAAAAACCGGCATGCCCTAGAAAACTCCTAACTCCTCTAACATTGGTGGGATGTGGAAGTTTAGCAATTACATCTACTTTAGCTCTATCCACTTCAATTCCTTCTTTTGAAATTTTATGTCAAAGAACGATGCCTTCTTTAACCATGAAATGGCATTTCTCCCAATTAAGTACTAGATTTGATTGTTCGCATCTAATAAGCATTCGTTCCAGATTAACTAGACATGATTCAAATGTATCACCGAAGACTGAAAAGTCATCCATGAAAACTTCCATGCATTCTTCTATCATGTCGTGAAAAATCGCCATCATGCACCTTTGAAAGGTTGCAGGGGCGTTGCAAAGTCCAAATGGCATGCGTTTGTAAGCAAAAGTACCATAAGGGCACGTGAATGTGGTTTTCTCTTGATCTTCGGGTGCTATTGGAATTTGAAAGTATCCGGAAAATCCATCAAGAAAACAATAATAACTATTTCCGGCTAATCTTTCCAACATTTGATCAATGAAAGGTAAGGGAAAGTGATCTTTTCTGGTGGCGTCATTTAATTTTCTATAATCAATACATACACGCCATCCTGTTACAGTCCTTGTAGGAATAAGCTCATTTTTTTCATTTGTAATGACAGTCATGCCACCCTTCTTAGGCACGCATTGAACTGGGCTTACCCATGGACTATCAGAGATTGGATAAATTAAACCTGCATCTAGCAGTTTAATAATTTCTTTTTTAACTACATCTTGCATATTCGGATTTAGTCTTCGTTGGCATTGCACATACGTTTTATGACCTTCTTCCATAAGGATTTTATGTGTGCAATACGAAGGACTTATTCCTTTAATATCATGAATCTTCCATGCAATGGCTGGTTTATGAGCTTTCAACACAGAAATGAGTTGAGATTTCTCATTTTTAGTAAGAGAAGATGATATTATTACAGGTAATTCAGATTTACCATGTAAATAAGCGTATTCCAAATGGTTTGGAAGTGGCTTTAACTCTAATTTCGGAGGTTCTTCTATCGATAATTTATATCGATATCCGTCTTCTTCTTTTAGCATTTGAATTTCTTCTGTTGTTGGTTCATATCCATTAGCTATTAGTGTAGCTAACATTTCAGCTTCATCAATTGGTTCAGTACT
This sequence comes from Rutidosis leptorrhynchoides, assembly GCF_046630445.1. Taxonomy (NCBI): domain Eukaryota; kingdom Viridiplantae; phylum Streptophyta; class Magnoliopsida; order Asterales; family Asteraceae; genus Rutidosis; species Rutidosis leptorrhynchoides. The sequence continues at coordinate 78,879,747 of NC_092341.1, read as the reverse complement.
TTCTCCTAAAGAACATTCTCCTGTTCCTTGTAATTCTGAAAATTCTTCTAATAATTCTGCATGTGAGTCTATAGTTTGAATATAATAACATGTATCATCTGCAGATTGCGGTTGTTGCATTGCTCTATCAACTGAAAAGGTAACACTCTCATCCTCTATACTTAGGGTCAATTTTTTACCAAACACGTCTATCATTGCTTTAGCCGTGTTTAAGAATGGTCTTCCTAATATGAGAGGAACTTGAGAATCTTCTTCCATGTCCAGAACAACAAAATCTACTGGAAATACTAAAGTACCAACTTTAACTAGCATGTTCTCCATTATCCCTCTAGGATATTTTATTGATCGATCGGCTAGTTGTATGCTTATTCTTGTTGGTTTCAATTCTCCAAAGTCTAGTTTAGTGTATAGTGAAAACGGCATTAAATTTATACTAGCACCTAAGTCTGCCAATGCTTCTATTGAACTAAGACTACCCAGAAAACATGGAATTGTGAAACTTCCTGGATCAGATAGTTTTTCTGGTATCTTATTCAACAGCACTGCTGAACAATTAGCATTCATAGTAACGGCCGAGAGCTCTTCCATTTTCTTTCTATTTGATATTAGATCTTTCAGAAATTTAGCATATCTAAGCATTCCTGAAATTACATCAATGAAAGGAAGATTGACATTTATCTGTTTAAACATATCCAAGAATTTGGATTGCTCGGCTTCAAGTTTCTCTTTCTTCATTTTACTCGGGTAAGGAAGTGGTGGTTGGTATGGTTTAACATAAGGTTTAGCCTTAACTGTGTTATCTTCATTAACCTTTTCAACTACCGGTTCGTTTTCCTTATCTTGATCAGATTGTGGTTCTTGTGGAGTAGGAATAGCTTCATCAGAAGTTACAGGTATTTCGGGTGGTTTAAGTGTTGTACCACTTCTTGTGGTAATGGCTTTAGCTGTTTCATTCCGGGGGTTTGCATTTGTATCACTAGGTAAACATTCCGATTTTCTTTCACCTATTAACCTTGCTAGGTTACTTACTTCTTGTTCCAGATTTTGAATAGAAGCTTGTTGATTTCTAAATGCTTGAGCATTTTGTTCATTAGTTTGTTTCTAAGATGTGAAAAACTGCGTTTGAGTTTCAACTAGCTTCGTCATCATATCTTCTAAATTTGGCTTTTTATCATCGGTTTGTGGTGGTTTGTTTTGAAAATTAGGTCTTTGCAGGTTGTAAGTATTGTTAGATACTTGTTGATTGCTAGGACCTTGTTGGTTGTTGTATGGAATATTTCGATTATAATTCTGGTTTTGATTGTAGATCGGTCTTGGCGGTTGATAATTATTCTGATAATTATTTCCAGGCCTTTGGTTTATGTATGAAACATTCTCTCTTTGTTCCATTGTTAATTCAATACTGAGACAATCTTTTGTCAAATGTGGTCCTCCACACTGCTCACAACTAATTCGTATTGAGTGAATATCCTTAGTCATCTTTTCCATTCGTCTCTCGACAGCATCTATCTTTGCGGAAATGGAATCTAAGTCATGGCTAGAATCGTCTCTAGCTGCTTTAGATGATCTAACGATATCTTTTTCTTGGTGCCACTCATGTGAGTGGGAAGCAGTGTTATCAATAATTTTATAAGCATCAGTTTCGGTTTTCTTCATAATGGAACCACCAGCTGCTATATCGATGTCTTTTCTTGTAGTGATGTCGCATCCTTGGTAGAATATTTGTACTATTTGACAGGTGTCTAAACCATATTGCGGACATCCTCTTAATAACTTTTCAAATCTTGTCCACGCCTCATATAGAGTTTCATTTGGTTTCTGTGTGAACGTAACAATTTCTGCTTGAAGTCTTACGGCTTTAGATGCCGGAAAGAATTGTCTAAGAAAATTTTCAACTAAAACGTCCCATGTATCAATCGCCCCTTCAGGTAACGATTCCAACCAATCTTTGGCTTCTCCCTTTAAAGTCCAGGGAAATAACATGAGATATATCTGTTCATCCTCAACTTCTCTTATTTTAAATAGAGTGCAGATCCTATTAAAGGTACGAAGATGTTCATTTGGATCTTCCTTCGGCGCACCACTAAATTGGCATTGATTAGTCACCATATGTAGAATTTGTCCTTTGATTTCATAATCTGGCGCATTAATGTCTGGATGAGTAATTGCGTGACCTTGGCCAGTGCGTTTAGCTCTCATTCGGTCTTCCATACTTAAAGGTTCCAGATTTTCCATGATTGAATTTGTTGAATCCGAATGACTAGAGGATTCTGATTTAATGGTTCGTTCCTCAACAATCTCTGTTTGAATGATTGGTGGTTACGGAGGAAAATTTAATGGTTCAGGATCTATGAATTGTCCCTGAATATTATCCGGATTCTCAATTGTGAGGTCGGGTTCAAAAAATGGATTATCGAAAATTTGAATTGGAGTACTTAGTCGACTGGATGACGATTCTAAAGAAAAATCAACGGCGGTAATATTTGCTAAATGTCTTGATCTAGTTACAGGTGGTGAACGTACAAAAGGTGGTGAACGTCTTGCTCGGTGCATTCACTGAATATCATATTAGTTTTTAAAAAGGAAAGAAAAATTATATAAGTTATCCAATTAATAGACTTTTCTGATTTTGCCCACGTTTCGAATAGCCAAAAGATGCAGCAGAGGGGCAGGATTCGTTTGGTCTCAATATAATTGAGTACTGTTTGGCTCCAATAACCCGGTCCACGTACAAATCCAACTATTACTACGAACCAGAAAATTTTGATGTCTATCAATTTAACCACTTAAAATAAATTTTCGTAATTTTAAGAAATTTAGATAAGAAGTAGAGACAATTCTAAGTCCTAAAAACTAGAATAGCGAGAAATAAGAAAGAAAAAGAGCGCGTCGAAAAAGAAAAAGAAAAAGAAAAAGAGAAGGGTTGAAAAATAAAAGGCGTCGAAAAATAAGAAAGAAAAAAGAGAATGACTATAAAACTTTAAAACACTCGACTAACCCAACCTTATTACTATCACTAACTTAAAATTATAATCGCAAATTGAGATTACTAATTGGAGTGATAATTGATACATAGGTAAAAGGCGTCGAGAAATAAGAAAATAGCGCGTCTAAACTTAAAAAGGAACTAAAAATTTAAAACTAAAAGTTGCGTCTAAAAATATTAATGCTTACAAGTAAAACTATATCCCAAATGAAAATAACTTAAAAAAGTACTAAAACTTAAAAAGGCGTCGCAAAATTCTAAAGCACCTAGATCTTAGTCTAAAGAAAAAGCACTTAAGGGATTTTACGGCAAAGCCTAAAAATCTATAAATAAAAATAATTATGGCAAAAACTAAGTTTAAAACTAAATACGAGCAAAAAATACAAATATTACGCTAAAACAATTAAAAAGAGACAAAATATAAAAATATACTAAAAGTTGCAAAAATTACAATTTTTATAAAAATATTATTCTTATATTATTTATTTTATAAAAGTGTAAATTTTATAATTTATTTAAATTAATTAAACTAAATATACAAAATAATAATAACTTAAATTAAGTAATTAAAAACTAAAAAACTAATTAGGGTTTTAATTAAAATAATAATAATAATAATTACACCGTAATGATGCAGTTAGGGTTTCTGGTCACCTGTGTCAGGGCTGCTCCGCGAGTTGCGATTCCCGAAGCTGGAAAACTTCGCGAGTCGCGGGGTTCCAAATTTCAGATGACAGGCTGATTTAAATTCGACGCGTTTTTTTTTTATATTTTCTGTTTTAATAATTAAATAAAATATTTATAAAAACTAAATAAAAACTTTAAAAAATAGAAATACTTTATAATTTTATAAAAATCTTAAAAATAGATTTATATATATATATATATATATATATATATATATATATATATATATATATATATATATATATATATATATATTTTTCGGTTTTTTTAAAAATTTTTTATATTTTAAATAAACACAAAATATTTAAATAAAACTTATATTTTTTATAAAATAAAAATAAAGAAACTTTATAAAACTTAAATATTTAACAAACTCTTAAAAATAATTATATTTTTGTTTTTCTTTTTATATTTTTGAATATTTAAAACGTATTTTTACAAAAGCGTATTTTTTATATTAGTAAAAAATAATTTTTTTTTTTATATTAGCGTTGCGCTTCCGGCTTTTAAGCTAGATGTTCCCCGGCAGCGACGCCAAAAATACTTGATGTCAAAGCTAAGGGGTATAAAATACTATTAAATTTTAGCAGGAAATACTATTAAATACGATACAATTTTACAAGATATTTATTTATTTATTGAATGGATATACTTAAACCTTGCTACAACACTTATAGGCAGTGTACCTAATCGTACAGTAGTGTAGTTTTTAGTAAGTCCGGTTCGTTCCATAGGGAAAATCTTTTAATCAAAGCTTAACGCTATATTAGCTTAAATTTATAAAAATACAAATATATATATAAGTAATATTATTATAAAGGGGGGTTTTTACCGTTTAATGACCGGTTTGTCGATTTTAAAACTTTAGTCGCAGTTAAAACAAAATGTAAAATATTAAATAAATAAAAGACTTAATTTAAAGCGTAAAGTAAATAACGATAATGAAATTGCGATAAATAAAAGTGCGATAAAATAAACTTGCGATAATTAAAAAGTACGATAATTAAAAGTGCAATTAAATACAATAACAATAAATAAAAGTGCGATAATTAGAAGTGCAATTAAATATAAAATAAAGGAAATTAAATATGAAATAAAAGAATTATGCTTATTTAAACTTCTGTAATCATGATGTTTGACGTGTTGATTTTAGTTTTATGCCCATGGGTTAATTGTCCTTTGTCCTGGATTATTTAATATGTCCGTCTGGTTTTTGTCCATAACAGTCCATCAGTCATAAATATAAAGTGCGAGTATCCTCGTCAAATTATCCTTATACCCGAAGTCAAATATTCCAACTAATAGGGGACTTAAACTGTAACAAGATTTTAATACTTTGTTTAATAATTACACCAGGATGTCGACTGAGTGTAACCCAAGGTTTTAATACTTTGTTAACAATTATGCCAAGTGTCCTTGTACATAATTTCACCCCTGTTTTAATAATTCTAGTGGCTATTAATCCATTCCCGTGTCCGGTTAAATGAACGATTATTCGTACATATAAATACCCAGCCCATCGTGTCCGATTGAGTGTATATGGTTATTTATAGGGACGTCCAATTGTAAATCTTTATATTAAAATTAACAAACTATCATTTAGTTAAACAAATATAAAGCCCATTAATAGCCCATAGTCTAATTTTCACAAGTGTCGTTCTTTTGTCCAAACCCCAATTATGGTACAAAGCCCAATTACCCAATTTTAGTAATTAGCCCAACATCATGATTACTTCGGATTAAATAAGCATAATAATAACTTAGCTACGAGACATTAATGTAAAAAGGTTGAATATAACTTACAATGATTAAAAATAGCGTAGCGTTACACGGACAGAATTTCGACTTACACCCTTACAACATTCGCTAACATACCCTTATTATTAGGATTTAAAATTAAAATTAAAATTAAAATATAAATTATAAATATAAATATTACGTATAGATATAGAGAGATTGATATATATATATATATATATATATATATATATATATATATATATATATATATATATATATATATATATATATATATATATATATATATATATATATATATATATATTTACGATCAAAATGCGTTTGCTTTTATAGGCATTTTCATTTTTTGGGGCTCCGCGAGTTGCGGCCCTCTCGTTCCTCAAACTCCGCGAGTCGCGGAGATATCAAATCCAGCTCACAAAGCCTTGGCTCCTAGCTTGCCGACGGATTTAAATATAAATATAATATATAAATAATTATAAGAATTATTTAAATATAATATTATATTTATTTGCATAGTTGACTTGTAATTTTTAGTCCGTTGCGTCGAGCGTTGAGAGTTGACTCATGTCCCGGTTCCGGATTTTCGAACGTCCTTGCGTACTATTTTATATCTTGTACTTTGCGTTTTGAATCTTGTACTCTTGTAATTTCGAGAAGTTTCTTATCAATAATTGGAACCTCTTTGATTGTATTTTGTACTTTTGAGCTTTTTGGTCGTTTGCATCTTCAATTCGTCGAATCTGTCTTTTGTCTTCACCTTTTATTATTTAAACGAATATCACTTGTAAATAGAACAATTGCAACTAAAAGCTTGTCTTTCTTGAGGAATAATGCTATGAAATATATGTTCGTTTTTAGCATTATCAATTAGGACGTTTTATAAGATAATTTGTATATGACTTTTGAAGAATTTAAATAAAGTTTATATTATAAATTACAAATATACAAAGTGTTTCAAAAACATAAACGTGATTTGATATAATATTTTCTACTATCTAAACGATTCCAAAATGAACTTTAAAAATATAATTAGTTTTGAAAAACTAAATATTGTATTATTACATATTTCAATATGAACAAATTTATATTTTTTAAGGATATATATATATATATATATATATATATATATATATATATTTTACAAATGACAAAATATAATATTTAACGGATGATTTAAAATGATACATTTTGATAAGCAACGAGACTTTGATTTATGGAAGCAAATGACCACGACACTCAAATATAAAAGTTATACTCGGAGTAATATAGGCTTTAGATGATTAAGTCTAATTATTGACAAAGGTAAACGTCGCGTAACGTAAAGTGCTAGTTTCTTAAGCGTACGAAAGGCCGTTCGAGAAACCGGAAGCAGGACATGAGTCGAGTGACAACGTCCATGTCATTAGAACAAAAATTATATTATTACCATGCTTATAAATATAATATATTATATAATTAATTATATAGATTAAATAGTAATTTATATAAAATAATAATTAACAAAGTGTCGGTAGAGAAATTTGAGCGATTGTGAGCTGTCCATATGGTTCATGCGATCGCATGAAATCCCATATACATCCTCATGCGATCGCATGAGGAGTGGGGAAGGGAGATATGAGACACCGCTATATATATTTTTTTTTAATAAATACGTGGCGGAAGCATAATTTTAATTAAATAAAATATCGACATTTGTACAAACCGATGTCACGTGTCATTAAATCAATTTACATATTAACAGGAAGAGACGTAAATACATTCTGTTTTCAAAAGTACGCGGTTCATATTCTAAAAGACCACATCAGAGTTAACCCTGTCAAACATAACATCGTCATGCCCGTCTTCTCCCAAAAGCACTATCTACAAAAGCTAACAACCTGCAGGGAGGAGATGGAGGGGAATTAGCACGAAGCTAAGTGAGTACAACTAACTACAGGCCATATCATACATAACTGTTATACTAATCATGTCACAATAGTCTAACACACAAACATCACCCAAGTGCCGTCTACAGAGACTCTGGCGGCTCGGCCAAACCATTAACCACCAGCTGATCGGACTGGGGCTTACCAGAAGTTCCTCCACCACCGTATGTATATACATAATCCACACGCGACGGACGCGTCATTCACATATATATACACCACGACTGTCTAGGCCACCACATGAGGAACCCAACCCGCAGGTTGATCTCTCCTACCGAGGCCACCACACAATAGGGACGCACTAGGCTCCAGCAGACAAGCATCAACCAACATGCAGTCATCACAATATACTAACTATCAACAACAATAAGTATATCTAACAAGCATGGCAGTCTTAATATAACATGCTACTATATACTATATTCTCCAGTTAGTCCCACTCACCGATTACCAGCAAACGAGAAGGTGTTCAGTTATCTAATCACTGAACCTTCTCTTTCTCCTGAGAAATACATATACACGAGTTAGTTTATGTCCATAAACACCAAATAAGACAATACAGAAAATTTTGTCCGAAAACTGTCCGCTAAAAATTTTCTCCTTAACACTTATGCACATTCAAAATTTACATCATAAACATCAAAATACAAACGGGCAGCATAACAGCTAAAAATCAACACTTAGGTAAAATATTCTGTCCTGGACACTCAGTCGGTCGACTGACACTGACAGTCGGTCGACTGACCTTCTCAGTCGGTCGACTCACTTGGTATTACATCAATCGGCCGAATATAAATCTCAGTCGGTCGGTTGTCTTCGTTAATCGGCCAGTTCAACCCTCAGTCGGTCGACTGTTGACCGACAGTCGGCCGACTGTGTTCATCTTCATCAGAAACTGAACAAAGGCTACGGACTTCAAGCTAAAATCACCAAATCTTGATCTAGAGCTCGTTTTCGACACCAAAACTTGCCACAACTCAATTACTACATTTTATAGACTATAAACCCACAAAGTTTTGACCATAACAACATCAAATTCATGGATTTTGACACAAAATCAAGCTTTTTACAAAACTTACACAAAACTATGAATTTTACCATGAATTGAACAAAAAAACACATGTTTCTTACCTTGTTAGAATCAGTAGACAACAAGGAACAAGATTCCAAGATCAATTTGAGCTCAAGAACAAGTTTTGATGATTAGGGTTTCAAAGGAGAAAGAATTAGGTACGGGGTATTATTTTGGGAAGGATCTGGAAAGTGCAAGAAATGCACTGCACAAGTCATCAAAAGTGGGTTAAAATCCCACACTGTGTGACACACGGGTATTTACCAGTTATCTGATATCTTTCGTACATCATTTGGCAACCCAAACGAAGTCCAAATTAAATAAACAAACCTGTTCTGTGACCCTTGTCACAAGATGGTCCTAACCACATCATTATATAATAATAAATATTAAATAAGAATAAAATCATATAATAACGCAACACAAACTTAAGGGTAATCTAGTAATCTTACATCTAGGCCCGATTGAGGATGTTACAAATCTACCCCCCCTTAAGAAGATTCTGTCCTCGGAATCTGGTCAAGGTCAAACAAAAGGGGATAGCGCGCTCTCATTAACTCCTCGGTTTCCCACGTCAAGTTAGAACCTAAACTGTGCCGCCATTCCACTAACACCATTGGAATCTGTTTCTTTTTTAACTTTGTGACTTTCTTGTCCACTATACTAATCGGCTCTTCTACTAACTTCTTAGTTAAATCAACTTTCAAATCCTTCAATGGAAGAATCTGACTTTCATCGTCTACTTTACACTTTCTTAAATAACAAACATTGAACGTGTTGTGTATTCCTGCTAACTCTGATGGAAGATCTAAAACAACAGTCTGATCATTCAAAATTTCTTTGATCAGAAATGGTCCAATAAATCTCGGTGCTAGTTTACCACGCTTACCAAATTTGATCACCCCTTTCCATGGCGAAACTTTCAGATAAATACGATCACCTACATTAAATGTCACAGGACGTCTGCGCAGATCAGCATACATCTTTTGTCTATCTCTAGCTACTTTTAACTTTTCACTTGCAATTTCGACCTTTTCTGCGGTTATCTGAACAATTTCGGGACCTGCAAATTGTTTCTCACCTGCTTCTAACCAACACGTAGGAGTTCTGCATTTTCGACCATACAACATTTCATACGGCGGCATTCCGATACTCGAATGATATGAATTGTTGTAAGCAAACTCTATCAATGGAAGATGCGAATCCCAAGAACCACCATATTCTAAGACACATGCTCTTAACATATCTTCTAATGTCTGAATTGTCCGTTCACTCTGACCGTCTGTCTGTGGATGATATGCTGTACTCAGATTTACACGTGTACCCAAATTCTGTTGTAAACTGTTCCAGAAGTTCGATACAAACCTAGTATCTCTGTCTAAAACTATAGACAACGGTACACCATGTCGACTAACGATCTCTTTCAAGTACATTTCTGCTAAATCACTTAACGAAGCTGTTTCACGAGTAGCTAAAAAGTGAGCACTCTTTGTTAAACAATCCATAATCACCCAGATCATGTCGTGTCCTTTCTGGGTTCGGGGTAACTTGGTTACAAAATCCATCGTTATATGATCCCATTTCCACTGAGGAATTTCTAACTGTCTTAGAGATCCATACGGTTTCTGATGTTCTGCCTTAACTTGCACACAAATATGACATTTTTCGATAAAATTTGCAACATCTGTCTTCATTGTCGGCCACCAATACAATGTTTTCAAGTCTCTATACATCTTTGTACTACCTGGATGCACAGATAATCTCGATTTATGCGCTTCACTAAGGATTAAATCCCTCAAATCTCCAAGCATAGGCACCCAAATTCGATCTTTATAGGTCTTTAATCCTCTAGAATCATTGCATAGGTCAAATTTTATTTTAGTCATTTGTTCAGTCTTTAGGTTTTCGTCATCCAAAGCTAATAACTGAACGGTTTTCAATCGATCAATCAAGTCTGAAACTATTTCAATTCTCATAAACCTAACATTTTCGATGGTTTTCTTGCGACTCAGAGCATCTGCGACCACATTTGCTTTACCCGGATGGTATTTAATCTCACAATCGTAGTCTTTAATCAATTCTAAACATCGATGTTGACGCATATTTAATTCTTTCTGCGAAAAGATATATTGAAGACTCTTATGATCTGTATAGATTTCACAATGTGTACCATATAAATAATGTCTCCAAAGCTTCAAAGCAAACACAACTGCAGTTAACTCTAAATCGTGAGTAGGGTAGTTTCGTTCATGATTCTTCAACTGTCGTGAAGCATAAGCTATAACTTTATTTCTCTGCATCAAAACACAACCCATACCTGCACATGATGCATCGCAGTAGACCACAAAATCTTCTGTTCCCTCTGGTAAAGCTAAAATTGGCGCTTGACATAACAACTGTTTGAGAGTCTGAAAAACCTTTTCTTGTTCATCAGTCCATCGAAAGGCTACATCTTTTCTGGTTAACTTAATTAATGGGCCTGCTATTTTGGAAAAGTCTTTGATAAACCGGCAGTAATCACTTTTGATTTCTGTCGGTGTTTTTGGTGAGTTCCAATTGATTACAGCCTCTATCTTAGATTGATCTACTTTAATACCCTGTTCACAAATCACATGACCCAGAAACTGTACTTCTCGCAACCGAAATTCATATTTGGAGAACTTAGCATACAACTGTTCCTGTTTCAGAAGCTCTAACACTAACCTCAGATGCGTAGCATGATCTCTCTCAGTTTTCGAATATATCAATATATCATCTATGAAGACAATCACAAACTTGTCAAGATACTGACGACATACCCTGTTCATTAAATCCATAAACACTGCTGGCGCGTTGGTTAACCCGAATGGCATAACTAAAAATTCATAATGACCATATCTAGTTCTGAACGCTGTTTTCGGTATATCGTTCTCTGCAACACGTACCTGATGATACCCTGAACATAAATCAATCTTTGAGAAGTAGGAAGCACCCTGTAACTGATCAAATAAGTCATCTATTCTTGGTAATGGATACTTATTCTTGATTGTTCTCTTATTCAAATCACGGTAATCTATACACATACGAAGTGACCCATCTTTCTTTTTTCACAAATAAAATAGGAGCACCCCACGGTGAAGAACTTGGTCGAATAAACCCCTTATCTAACAATTCCTGTATCTGAGACATCATTTCTCGGATTTCTGACGGAGCTAATCTGTAAGGAGCTTTTGCAAATGGCGTAGCACCGGGAACCAAATCAATTTTATACTCTACTTCACGTACTAGAGGTAACCCTGGTAAATCATCTGGAAACACTTCTGGAAATTCTGACACAACGGGAATATCGGTCACCTGCTTCTTCTCTTTCTTAACATCAATCACGCAGGCTAAGAATGAATCACACCCTTTTATTATTACCTTCTGAGCTTTCATTAGGGAAACCATAGGAAAGTTAAATCCATTGCGCTCTCCCCTAGCTATCACTCGGGATCCGTCGGCCAAACGGAAAGAAATCATCTTCTTATCACACTTAATATTAGCCCTATTAGCTCTTAACCAATTCATGCCTATGACTACATCAAAGCTAGGTATAGGCATCAACAAACAGGTTAAAGGAAAGGAATGGCCGTCAATTTTGATGGTAATTCCTGACACAGATGATGTGCATGGAACCATTTTACCATCAGCTACTTCTATTCCCAAAGGCTCATATAACATCCTAACAGGCAACTTCAACTTATCACAGAAGCCTAAGGACATAAAAGATCGATTCGCTCCAGAATCAAATAACACACGAGCTGGCAAGGAATTAACCAAGAACATACCGGTAATGATGTCATCAGTAGTGGTTGCAGCGTCTACCGTCATCTGAAACGCCCTTGCCTCTGCTGTTGGAGGATTCTTTCTCTTCTGCCCGGCGGTAGAAGCAGAAGATCACCCAGAAGTTGCTGCCTCGCCCCTGACCCTGCCCCAGAACCGGCTCTTGACGCAGATGGACAATTCGCTGATCTATGACCTACCTGATGACAAGTCCAACACACATCGGACTTAAAGGAACAAGTTGTTGTTTCATGACCTAGTACTCCACATCTCAAGCATCTTCGGGTCATTGGAGAACATGGACCGGCATGAGTCGACTTACAAACATTACACCAACCAGACTGACTAGAACCCGATCCACTCATACCAGACTTACTTTTCTGTTTAAACCCACCTGACTTCTTACCACGAAATCCTGATTGCTTACTTGATTGCTGAGTAGACTGACCACCAGTTTGACTTTCTGATTTTCCCCCAAAAGGTCCACCTTTTGAACTTTCTCTTTTCGCTGCCATTATATCACCTTCTGTCACTTTAGCCATCTCATGAGCCTGTGCCAATGTGGTTGCAAATCTCGCAACTGTTCTATATTCTGGCTTAATCACCCACATAAAATGCTGAATCTTATCCTTTTCAGTCGGTACCCACTGTTAAACAAACCTTAGCTTAGATGTGAAATCTCTGAAAACCTCATCAATCGTCATACTTTTTATCATCTTCATACTCAGAAACTCGATTTTCAATCTTTCCATCTCATACTCAGAACAATACTGCTCACGAACTTTAGCAGCAAATTGTTCCCAGGTAATTTGACTGATCTGTTCTTTAGGTAAATATGCAGTGATAGAGTCCCACCATTCCATTGCTTCACCTTTGAAAGTCTACTTGCAAACAGTACCATAGATTCAGGCTCACAGAAACATGCTTCTAATGCTCGTTCCACTTCTCTTAACCAATTAAGGGTCATTGTAGGGTTTGTGTGACCACTGTACTCAGGAGGTTTGTAGTCCATAAACTGTTTATACGTACACTTCTTTCTTGTCTCAGGGACTTGAAAAGGGTACATCATTTGATTAGGAAAAGTTTGGTTAAACGGAAATGGAATTTGATAGTTTTGATAGGTATTTTGTGGAAACTGCGATTGAGAACTGCCACCGGCTTGATTATAAAAGTTAGGATGAAAGGTTGTATTTAACGCAGTGGTATTAAGGTTCCATTGCGCCCGTTCTTGTTCCAATTCCTTAATTTTCTCCTGAGCTTCTAGTAACCAACTTTGAAGTTCTATTACTTCTTGAGAAGTTTCTTCTTCTGAAGACACATGTCCATCTTCGTCAGGGGCTCTGAATATACCAGTTCCAGGGGCAGCAGGGCCAGTAGCGGTTGCTTCGTTATCTGTCATTGCTGCACTACCACAACACTCACACCAAAGCATAGTATAAATTCTGTTAGTACTAACAACTAACACATATCCTGTTATAATACTCACTTAACCCATCCCCAGCATGTTATGTTTGACATGACTCTTCTAAGTTTGGAAACATGACATGTCGATCACAATGCACATGCTACCAAACTCAGCTCTGATACCAACTTGAGACACCGCTATATTTTTTTTTAATAAATACGTAGCGGAAGCATAATATTAATTAAATACGATATCGACATTTGTACAAACCGATGTCACGTGTCATTAAATCAATTTACATATTAACAGGAAGAGACGTAAATACATTCTGTTTTCAAAAGTACGCGGTTCATATTCTAAAAGACCACATCAGAGTTAACCCTGTCAAACATAACATTGTCATGCCCGTCTTCTCCCAAAAGCACTATCTACAAAAGCCAACAACCTGCAGGGAGGAGATGGAGGGGAATTAGCACGAAGCTAAGTGAGTACGACTAAGTACAGGCCATAGCATACATAACTGTTATACTAATCATGTCACAATAGTCTAACACACAAACATCACCCAAGTGCCGTCTACAGAGACTCTGGCGGCTCGGCCAAACCATTAACCACCAGCTGATCGGACTGGGGCTTACCAGAAGTTCCTCCACCACCGTATGTATATACATAATCCACACGCGACGGACGCGTCATTCACATATATATACACCACGACTGTCTAGGCCACCACATGAGGAACCCAACCCGCAGGTTGATCTCTCCTACCGAGGCCACCACACAATAGGGACGCACTAGGCTCCAGCAGACAAGCATCAACCAACATGCAGTCATCACAATGTACTAACTATCCACAACAATAAGTATATCTAACAAGCATGGCAGTCTTAATATAACATGCTACTATATACTATATTCTCCAGTTAGTCCCACTCACCGATTACCAGCAAACGAGAAGGTGTTCAGTTATCTAATCACTGAACCTTCTCTTTCTCCTTTTCTCCTGAGAAATACATATACACGAGTTAGTTTATGTCCATAAACACCAAATAAGACAATACAGAAAATTTTGTCAGAAAACTGTCCGCTAAAAATTTTCTCCTTAACACTTATGCACATTCAAAATTTACATCATAAACATCAAAATACAAACGGGCAGCATAACAGCTAAAAATCAACACTTAGGTAAAATATTCTGTCCTGGACACTCAGTCGGTCGACTGACACTGACAGTCGGTCGACTGACCTTCTCAGTCGGTCGACTCACTTGGTATTACATCAATCGGCCGAATATAAATCTCAGTCGGTCGGTTGTCTTCGTTAATCGGCCGGTTCAACCCTCAGTCGGTCGACTGTTGACCGACAGTCGGCCGACTGTATTCATCTTCATCAGAAACTGAACAAAGGCTACGGACTTCAAGCTAAAATCACCAAATCTTGATCTAGAGCTCGTTTTCGACACCAAAACTTGCCACAACTCAATTACTACATGTTATAGACTATAAACCCACAAAGTTTTGACCATAACAACATCAAATCCATGGATTTTGACACAAAATCAAGCTTTTTACAAAACTTACACAAAACTATGAATTTAACCATGAATTGAACACAAAAACACGTGTTTCTTACCTTGTTAGAATCAGTAGACTACAAGGAACAAGATTCCAAGATCAATTTGAGCTCAAGAACAAGTTTTGATGATTAGGGTTTCAAAGGAGAAAGAATTAGGTACGGGGTATTATTTTGGGAAGGATATGGAATGTGCAAGAAATGCACTGCACAAGTCATCAAAAGTGGGTTAAAATCCCACACTGTGTTACACACGGGTATTTACCAGTTATCTGATATCTTTCGTACATCATTTGGCAACCCAAACGAAGTCCAAATTAAATAAACAAACCTGTTCTGTGACCCTTGTCACAAACTGGTCCTAACCACATCATTATATAATAATAAATATTAAATAAGAATAAAAGCATATAATAACGCAATACAAACTTAAGGGAAATCTAGTAATCTTACATCTAGGCCCGATTGAGGATGTTACAGATATCTATAAATCGAACGTTTTTTGACTTCTGATTCATTCTCTTATATCCCAATCTCTCTCGCATCTATATATATACATATGTATATACATATATACATATGTACATATATATATATATATACATATGTACATATATATATATACATATGTACATATATATATATATACATATGTACATATATATATATATACATATGTACATATGTATGTATGTATATATATACATATATATATATATATACATATATATATGTATGTATGTATATATATTAATATTATTATTATTATTATTTTTATTATTATTATTATTATTATTATTATTATTATTATTATTATTATTATTATTATTATTATTATTATTATTAATATTATTATGATTTATAATATTATTATTATTAGTAGTGTTAGAATTATTATTAGCATTATTATTACATAAAATATTACGACGAGGTTCTGCTCGCGTGTTTTCAAAACAAGTTTTTCGAGTGGGATAGGGCTAAGGAAATTATGGGTTATAGCTATGGAGGTTATGGGTATCATCTCCGTTGCGTTTACGTACCTTTTCTACAATATTGAATCTCAATATTGATACGTGAGTACTCATAACTTAACTTTTATATATTAATAGTGTATCCCTGACTAGTGCTCGAGTATATAGGATTATGCATGCTGGTACGTTTGATATTGTCGTTAGATAGGTTATGTTGAATCCTGTATTAGATACATATGCTACTAAGATAAGGTATATGATTTGCATGTCGTTGGAAAGTTAGCGAAAAATTAAGAACTTTTCATTTAGAACTCGAATGGTTTCGATGAACGGATTAGAAGTTATAGTCAACTGAATTTTTGGTATTGTTGTTAAAATTATTATTATTACTATCGTCATTATTATCGCCGTTATTATTATTATCTAATAACAATAATAATTATAATTATTATTATTATTATTATTATTATTATTATTATTATTATTATTATTATTATTATTATTATTATTATTATTATTATTATTATTATTATTATTATTATTATTATCATTATCGTTATAAGTATTATCATTAAGAATTGTCATTTTTATTAGTATTACTATCATTATTATCATTAAGATTATTATTAACATTATTATTATTATTATTATTATTATTATTATTATTATTATTATTATTATTATTATTATTATTATTATTATTATTATTATTATTATTATTATTATTATTATTATTATTATTATTATTATTATTATTATCATCAAAATAGTTATTAGTATTATCATTAATGTTAATATAATATTTATTATTATTAATATTATTATCATTAAAACTAATATTAGTATCATCTAATTATTATGATTGCTATTATTATAATTATTATGAATGCGATATAAAAGAGTACTAAAAGCTATTAAACGAATCAATTAGGAAGTAATGAGTATAAGTATCATGATGAAATAAAAATATTGTAAGTTATTTATTTAGATAAAAATATCATTTTCATTATTTTTATCACTATTATTATTATTAAAAGTATTATTAATATTAAAACTATCTTTTTTACTAAAATTATTATTTTTAATAGAAATATCATTGTTATTATAAAATATCAGTTTTATTATCATTTTAGTATTATTATCATTTTATCATAATATCATTTTTAGTAAATATAAATATTGTTATTTTTATTAGTAGAATAATAATTATTATTATTACAAAATAATACAACTTTTACTTATTATTGTTATTATCAATATTATTTTATCAAATAAATATGTGATGCAAAGATATTTTTACCACACGTAACATAATTACATTAATAATACATACCACTATATTTTATGATAGTAAGTGAACTTTATAAATTTATTTACATAAAATATATAAAAGTATATTTTTATTATATATAGATTTAATATAAATTTTTATTTATTAATAAATGACTTTTATTATTTACTTTAATAAAATCTGATAAATATATTTAAATACATATAAGACGACTATATTTAAGTTATATAATAATCATGTATAGATTTTAGAAGTCATTTTGGTTAAGAAGACTTTTGTTGACTTTTGCATATTAGTCTCGAGCATTAGGATTGTGATACACTACGACTTGACCTAAATTGATCAACAGATATTGACCAACATATAAATATATATACTTAATTTAGGTTCGTGAATCCGAGGCTAACCTTGCACTTGTTCAATGCCATCATATGCTTAATTACTACGAAATACAATATGTGAGTTTCATTTACCCCCTTTTACTCTTTACATTTTTGGGACTGAGAATACATGCGTTGTTTTTATAACTGTTTTACTAAATGCTTTGAGATATATTTTTGAACTAAGAATACATGAACTGCTTTTATAAACGTTTGACGAAATAGACACAAATATTCAAAACTACATTCTATGATAGAATTATTTGGATTCAGAGGTTCTATTTCTATAAAGATTGTATTATCGACCATTGGCGAGATGATTTTGTCATTGCACGCACGCATTAGCTCCCGAAATGGTTCAATTTAGTAGTTAGTAACGGTGAGTTGATTTTGTCATTGCACGCACGCATTAGCTCCCATTTTAGCTACCATCGGCGAGATGATTTTGCATTGCACGCACGCATTAGCTCCCGATGTATTGTATTGTATTGTATTCGACTTTGTAGTTAGTAACGGAGAGATGATTTTGTCATTGCACGCACGCATTAGCTCCCATTTTAGCTACCCTCGGAGAGATGATTTTGCATTGCACGCACGTATTAGCACCCGTTATAAAAATTATATTGTATTAACTTCCACGGTGAGATGATTTTGCATTACATGCACGCATTAGCTACCGTTGGTGAGTTGCTTGAAAGGTTCCGGTGTTCTTCATATGAATGATTTTACAGCAGGAGTAGACCTGTACAGATTGTTTTCTAAATATGAGTCTCGTGTGGTCTATTATAATATTGGAAATGATTATTTATGATAAACTAATGAACTCACCAACCTTTTGGTTGACACTTTAAAGCATGTTTATTCTCAGGTATTAAGGAAATCTTCCGCTATACATTTGCTCATTTTAAAGATATTACTTGGAGTCATTCATGACATATTTCAAAAGACGTTGCATTCAAGTCGTTGAGTTCAAAAAAGATTATTATTAAGTAAATGACAGATTAGGTCATTTATAGTTGGATATTATGAAATGGTACGCATGCCTGTCAACTTTCATTGTAATGAAAGGTTGTCTTTTGAAAAAGAATGCAATATTTGTAAAACGTATCATTTAGAGGTCAAATACCTCGCAATGTAATCATATATTATTGTATTCATCCTTATGGATTAGGACGGGTTGTTTCAGAAAGTGGCTATCCAGAATGCTCAAACCACAAACGAGCAGTGCATAGGTGAAGAGTGTCGAAGTTCTTGTGAAAGGGTCAGAAAGAGTTGTTTATTAAACAACAAGGTGAGTGAACCTTTCATAGAAGAAAAGAAAACAACTAGTGCTACTAATCTCAATTGGATTGTGGATACACTCAATCTATCTCAAGCTTTCGACACTACTATTGATTTTAATCATGCAGTAGGTCACGAAACATCACACAAAAAGAGCAAGATCAATGGCAAGCATTTTGGGGCTAAAAAGCTAACCTACAAATAGGAAATGCAAAATTTTAGCTACATCATGGAAGATATGGTTGATGAGGAGTCTCCGAAGCCATGAGAATAGCTTCGTGGAACACCCGTAGTCTCGGGAACAAAGCAAAATGTCGAATGATGGGTTCATTAATCAATTCACACCAAATTCAATTTTTAGCGATACAAGAAACAATGGTTAGAGTTATTTCAAAGCCCATTTTAAACGAAATACAAAAACACTTTGCATATGATTCAGTTTAACAAGAAGCTAGAGGTCGATCCGACGGTTTATTGTCCATATAGGGAACCGACTTTTTTGTTCTAATCAAAAGTTGGAAACGCATATATTGGATCGCCACAATTATAAGGTATATCTCTTCTAACGAACTCATTCTCATCATTAATGCTTATGCCCTGCAATTATAGAATCGAAAGATTCATGTTTGATCACAACTTACTATATTTGCAAAAGGGTGGTCGGGCCCTTTATGTATCATGGGAGATTTTAATTCGGTTATTTTTTCAAACGAAAGATTAAGAGAATCTATTGACTCCATTGCAATAGCTTCCTTTAATGATTCCATTGATAATGCTCAATTACTCGATCAAATGTTGGTTAATGATGAGTTCACTTGGGAAGGCCCTCTTGGAAAATATTCACGCATTGATAGAGTTTTAATTAACCCTTGTTGGGCTCACTATTGGCCTGATTCTATATTGCAAATGGCAGACCCCGTCTCATCAGAACACAAACCCATTATCTTAGGAAAAAAGCTATTGAATTGGGGCCCAAAACCATTCAGGTTCAATAAAGATTGGATTTCAAAGTTGGGTTTTCTTTCAATGTGTGAAGACAAATGGGCCAGCTATCCGACAAAAGGCTGGGCCGCATTTGTTATTAGAAAAATCTCAGGTTGTTAAAAGTAGACATCAAAATTTGGAAGATAGCGAATAGAGATTGTTTGCAGGTTCATTTCGACAACTGTGTTTCTGGTATCAAAGTTTTAAAAGAAACTTTCAAACATAGAGATTTGTCCCCAACCGAATTAATAGAACTTGCCTCATTAAAGCTTTAAAACAACAGGTTAACAAGAAAATTGATTCAAAATGAAGAATTCAATCAAGGTTTCGATGGTTGAAGCTAGGTGATAAAAATTCAAAAATTTTCATCTCGTTTCTTGGATTAAATTTCAATCATCTTATATTGCCGGAATGCAAATTAATGGCTTGTGGCAAGAAAACTCGGTAATCATAAAAGAGTATACAGCGACTTTTTTCGAAAATTTATTTTCTTTACAGAGTTCGTGTAATGTTTCTGTTGATTGGGATGAGCTGAATCTTACCCAAATTTCTTCTCAGCGTCGTGATACTATTGAACTCCACTTCTCAGTAGACGAAGTTGCTCATGTGATTAAATGTTTCGATGGTAATAAAACACCGGGCCCGAACGGGTTCACCTTGTCCTTTTTTTAAAAGGATTTACCTCTTTTAGAAGACATCTTTATGGATATGTTCAAGTAGTTTCACTCAAATCCTTTATTCCCGAAAGGCTTTAATTTTCGTTCATTGTGTTAATCCCTAAAACACATTCGGCTAAATCAATTGAGCTTCAACGACCTATTAGCCTCATAAATGCTCCTTACAAGATTTTAGCCAAAACCATTACTAATAGATTAAAACTCTCGATTCCTTCAATCATTAGTAAATTTCAAAACAGTTTCGTTCCATCAAGGCTACTAATGGACGGGGTTATGATTGTCAACGATGTTGTCCATATGGCTAAGAAGAAAAAGATCCCCATGTTACTTTTAACAATCAATTTCTCGAAAGCTTACGATAGTGTTTCTCATGTATTCTTGCTCACGGTTCTTGAGAAAATGGGGTTCGGGCCCAAGTTTATCTCTTGGATAAAAATGTTGCATATCAAATATTAATTTTTCGATCCTTTTAAACGAATCACCTTCTCGAGAAGGAATTATGCATCGGGGACTAAGACAATGGGACCCTCTTTCGTCTTTTTTATTCATCATCGTTGCAGAAGTTTTACGCAAAATTCTTTCTATAGATCTTGCTAACGGCCTTTTAAAGGGTTGTCGATTTGGTAACGGGATAATCATTAATCAGTCTCAATTCGCGAATGACAACATTATTTTCACACATCTGTCCATTCAAGAACTCAACCGGGTAAAGCACAATTTAGAGATTTTCTACCAACTATCTGGGCTTCAAATGAACGCCGTTAAAACAACTCTTTATGGTATCCATGTTTCAAGAGCGGACATGCTTTATTATTCTGCCATATTCGATTGCAAAGTTGGTACTTTTCCCTTAAGTTATTTAGGTGTTCCGATTGGCATTTGTAGGGAAAAAATATCCATGTGGGAACCGATTGTGTCTAAATTCAAAAAGAGACTCGCGGGATGGAAAGGAAGATGCCTTTCTTTTGGCGGTCATCTTGTTATGGTCAACGCGGTCATTTCTAATCTCCCAATTCATTACATGTCAATTTACAAAGATCCGATTGCTATCATCAATAAGCTTGGAAGATACCCGAAGAAAATTTCTTTGGGTCGGTGATTGTCTCAAAAATAGAACATACTTGGTTAAATGGGAATTGGTATGCTTACCGAAAGAACTTGGGGGTTTGGGTATTGCACCTATCCCGTTAAAAAATTTCGCTTTACTTGCTAAGTGGTGGGCGAGAATGAATTCCAACAAACAACATCTTTGGAAGTCAATCGTGGTCACCTCATGTAAGACCCTGTTTTCTTTTCAAGTTAAGTAGGACGCCATCCAATTACTGGGACGCCGTCCAGTGATGAAGCATAGGACGCCGTCCAATACTTGGGACGCCGTCCAGATGTACTGACGGGCCAGCTGTTTTATTTTATTTTAAAAAGGGGGATTTTGGTAAATTCACTTGGGTGTCGGTTTGGAGCCCTCAAAACTGATCTAGATCCATTTGTGGATCACATTTCACCCACACAAACACTCTCATCCATTTCTAGCGAGAGAGAAAGAGTTTAGAGAAAGAGAGCTTGATTTGGAGAAGAAGGAGTTGGATTCTCACCAAAACTCGGGTTTTAAAGTTGTTCATCTTGCTCCTAGCTACGTTTTGGTTGTTGTGATAAGTTCTAACTCCGAATTTCATTGTTTGATTTGATATTCAAAGTTAGGGTTTGAGCTTAAATTGTTGATAACCCATTTAAACTCATGAAGTGAGTTTAGTGATGCTAGTAATCGGGTTTTATATTGTCGTTGGTGGATTTTGGGTTGGTTGATGTCTTGGTCAAGTTCAAGACTTGCAAAATGAGTTAATCACTAGGTTTAGTGATTATGGATGTGTCGAAACCCATGTGAGTGTATTTTGGTTGAATAATTTTGAAATGGGTCAAAATTAGTGTTTGGTGTTAAATTGGGTAAGATAAGTGTTTAACACTTATGAGTTGGGTAAATTGGCGATTTAGGGCCATTTTCACTTGTGTTAGTGATTATTGGTTAGTTTGAGCGCGAATTGTGCTCGGAAGTGCTTTTGGGTCAAATTTGCACTTATGGTGTTTTGGGCATAAGCTAGAGTGTTTAGCTTATTTGTTTGTGAATTATCTAGGTGATTCACGTTGGACGATTAAGAGCTTAAGCCAAAGTTTCCTTTATTGTAATCGAGGAGAGCGGAATATTTATACATGTATGTATGTAGTTTATTTACTCGTACACGATGTGGGCCTTAGGTGCCACATCGTGAGTATTGGGCGTTATGTTACAAGATGGTGACTTATTGAGGTTATGGGTGAAGAAAACTACGGGTCGGTAGTGTCTCGTTAGGTGACTCACATGTCGGTGACACCTCATGGTGGTCCACGAGGCGGTGACCCCTTAGTAGTTGGTTGGTGAGTCACAAGTTGGTGATACCATAAGTTGGGGAAGTGATTCACAAGTCGGTGACACTTCATAGTGTTCACGAGTTGGTGACACTAGATGGTGATTCACAAGCCGGTGATACCATAAGTCGGAGAAGTGATTCACGAGTCGGTGACATTTCTTAGTGCTCACAAGTCGGTGACACTGGGTGGTGCTTCATGAGTCGGTGATGCCACATGGCATTCACAAGTCGGTGACTCATAAGTATTAGTGGGTAGTTCACAAGTCGGTGGCACCCTTTGGTGATTCACAAGTCGGTGACACCTTATGATGAGTCACAAGTTGGTGACATCATACGAGTGAGACTCGACGTTATTGGTCCTCTACAAGTCGGTAGTGCCATAGCGGGAAACGGTTTGTTACGGTTATGCATTGTTATGATTTAGTATATTGTTGCGGCGATTTATATACTAACGTTGTTGCTAGTTGTACGTTTGGTGTTGCTAGCTCGGTTATGCATTTTGATTGCATGGTATTAGTAAGTGGATCTGTGTAGGTAAATTACATATGTATATGTATAAGTATTGCATTCACTAAGCATTAGCTTACCCTCTCGTTGTTTACATTTTTAGGTTCGGAAGCGGATATGGCAAGGATATGCTCGGGATTAGACGATTTTCCTTTTTGATGCTTGCTTGGATTACTTTGGATTTGGCCTAGGAGTGTGTAGTTTATCCCCAAACATCATGCTCGTAGTTTGTTTAGAAATTAAACTCACGTAGTCGAAACTTGCATTTTGTACGAAATTCGTAATTAGGGTTGATGTGGGCCCGGTGTTGTAAAACTCGATTTTATCGTGGAAATCTCTTAGTTTTAATTATTGTAACGTGTTATGAAAACGGTTTCGTCTAAATGTGTTGGGAAGCGAGTTTTTCGTTCGCTTAAGTTGGACTTCGGGGACAGCCCCTGGTAGTTCATTTGGACGCCGTCCCATTTGCTTGGACGCCATCCAGCCCTTCACAACTGGGCACCATCCAGATAACTGGACGCCGTCTAGATACACTGAATCAAAAAAAAAAAAATTTGATCGTGTTTTCGGTTGGATAACGGGTTGGGTCATTACAAGTGGTATCAGAGCATGGTCTAAGGGATTTAGGTGACTTGAGATAGGCGCCTAGACTTAAACTTTTGTGTGTGCTATTATGCGGGGCTTGTAGGATTACGGGTCTGTTCGGGTTTTAGTTAGTGCCTTAGAGAATAGGAGAGCTAGCTATGTATTGATTATGTTGTTACTAATCATGTTGTTTTGTGTTGAACATCTAGCGAGATGGTTGTTGTATTCATGAGCTCGGCATGGCGTATGAGCGTAATAATAATTCGCGACCATTATTACGGTTGCAAGCCAAGTCAAGTAAGTGATGCACAAAAAGTATTGAACTAGATGGGATGTGCGAACGGTGGCATATTTATATGATTGTGAATATTGTTCGTGACGGTGTATGTAATTTATTCGTGTTGCGTTCCTAACCAAATTCGTTTCTTAGAATGAAGAGGAGGAACGGACATGAAAACGATGATCAAAGCGAAGACTCCGAGTTCACGGCCAAGGTTGAGGCCATTATACAAAGGCAACGTGCGGCCTTTCTAGAGGACGTTAGGAAGATGTTCCTAGATTCGATTAATGAGGAAGTAGTCGATCTAGTCAAAGAATAAGTGAAGATTGTTCTTCACGAGGATAATGTGAAAAGGCGAGACTTCTACTACAAAAATTTTAAGGATGCTCAACCTCCCACTTTTGATGGTGAACGAGATCCACTAAAGAGCAATCGTTGGATCTCCGATATGGAGGGGGCCTTTCATACTAGTGAGTGCCCTCTCAATAAGAAGATGAGGTATGGTAGTAGTATGTTAAGGGGTGACGCCAAGTTGTGGTGGGATGCGAAAATCCAACTTTACTGTGAGGAACAATGTATGGAGTTCACATGGGACGAGTTCAAAGCGGAATTTTTCAAGGAATACGAACTTCGGCCAATCTTTCTAAGCTTAAGGACGAGTTGCGTGCCTTGAGGCAAGGGTCAATGGATTTGAACACTCTTAAATCTGTTTTCTTATCGAAGACTCAATTTTGCCCGGAGTATGTCGGGAATGACCACATGTTGAAGGAAGAATTTTACTGAACCTTGATCGATCATTACCATGAAAAGATTAGTAGAAACTCGGTGAAAACTTTTGACGAGTTGTTTGACATGGCGAAGGGTTTTGAGACGTTTGTCTCAAAGGCAAGTGTTTTTGATGTTAGTAAGCGGAAGTTCGAAGCGACGATGTTTTCGAACAAGAAAATTAAAGTGCTACCGAAGGTGTCGGAAGCATAAAGAGGAGTGGCGTGAGTGGTTCTAAATTCGCGTGTTATAATTGTGGGCAAACGGGACATAAGTCTCGTGATTGTCCGTCGAGTAAGGTCGCATGTTTTAAGTGCCAGAAGGAGGGATACCGGAAGTTGGAATGTCCCGAGTGGAATAGTGACGGAGCGCGAAGGTCTAGCGATGCTTGATTCAGGTACTATTCGATTTTAGTACTATCTTTATGCGGGTGACTTTTGGGTAACAATTGAGTTTATCCATGTGATGTAGTGACTATCTAGGTTGAGTTAGTCCATTGCGGTTTGATTAGCCATGTCGGGTTAATCAATAAGTTGTTAAGAGTGTTTACCAGGTCGGGTTGACCGAGCGCATTTGACTAACCAAGTTGGGTTAATCATTTATCGTTAGGGGTTTGACTAAGTCGGGTTGACCAAATGAGTTTGACTTAACCGAGTCGGGTTAATCAAATAGATGTTAGGTGTTGACCGAGGCGGGTTAACCAGATGGATTTGACTAATCGGGTCGGGTTAATCAAATAGATGTTAGGTGTTGACCGAGGCGGGTTAACCGGGTGAATTTGACTAACCGGGTCGGGTTAATAAATTAGATGTTAGGTGTTGACCGAGGCGGGTTAACCGGGTGAATTTGACTAACCGGGTCGGGTTAATCAATTAAATGATAGGTGTTGACTGAGTCGGGTTAACCAAGTGAGTGACTTAACCAAGTCCGGTTAATCATATGTTGTTAGGGTCGTTTGACTAACCGGGACGGGTTAATTAATTAAACATTAGGTGTTGACCGATTTGGGTTGACCAAGGGAGAGTTTAACTAACCAAGTTGGGTTAATCCATTGTTGTTGGGGGTTTTACCTAGTCGGGTTGACCAAGGGCATTTGACTAACCAAGTTGGGTTAATCAATTCTCATTAGGGGTTTGACCAAGTTAGGTTGACCGAGTGGGTTTGACTAACCGGGTCGGGTTAATCAATTAGATGTTAGGGTTGACCGAGGTAGGTTGACCGGGTGTATTTGACTAACCAGGTCGGGTTAATCGTTTTGGTGTTGGAGGCTTAACCAAGTAGGGTGTAACCGTGATTTGATTGGAGGGTTACTTGTATTGCTCTCCATAAGGGTTAGCGTAGTAATGGTATGCCGTTCGAGAGGCGTCTACGCTGACCATGTATGTGTGTGAGTCGAGTCACGGTTGTTAGCTATCTGTGATTGTGTAAGTAACCGTGTTAGCGGTTGAGACGGTGTGAGTTAGGATGTAAGACTTGGTGTTCCAAGCGTCTCCTTGGGGATGAGTTAAAAGGTAAATAGGCTAGTTGTTCGGCCTAGGTGGATAGTGACTAGCGGGTGTCACTAGAAAGTTGTGGGCGTTGAGCCATAATGATCGTTTGATTTGTGTGACTTCGAATAGTCAAGTAACATATGACTCCGAGGATGGACCCCGTAAGGGTCGAGTTATTGAGACTCGGTGGTAGTATTGGGAGTTGCATAACACTGCGTTAGGTGCCTCCGTATACCTGCTAGTGGAATGCTTCACTCCGTTGGTGTGATTACTTTGTACTTGGGTACCGATGAGAAAACCCGAGGGTACGATAATGGTTTATTGCGACGATTAGCGAGCGTTGACATTTAACCGATTCAAAAGGGCGAGGTACGAGTACCTTGTAGTAAGTCCGCGGAAGACTTTTGAGTATGACCAACGTTGATACCGGTCATGTGTGTTGTGGAATGTTGGAATTCCGCAAGGTATTATCATCTTGACGGTGATAGTGTGGGGTTAAACCCTAAGTGGGGGAGTAAAGTACCCGAAGGGTACGATAGTGCCTCGTTTTGGTAGGCGTGTTTGAGCATATTGTCGGAAGTCGTCCCGTTGGGTGAGCGAACTAGGGAAGTAGAGTGTTGATTTGAACTATCTCGGGTAGAGATATGTTAGTATAGAGCACGTTCGAGAGTGAGTTCCTTAGAGTATTGAGGACATGTTCGTGCGAAAGGTGTGAAGATCATCTTTGATGGGCGATCGTATTTATGTTCACCGTGTAATGGTGGACGAGTTTTGAGAATTGTGGGGTTACGTGTCGATTGGAGTTACCGAAATGTTGTGGGAAATTCCATCACCGTGTGCGTGGTGCGGATGACCCAAACTAGTTGACGGTTGGCGAGGATACTTTGAGTTGTAAGTTAGAGTGTGCCAAGAGATCATGGAGGATCGTTGCGTGGATAGAACGTTACATTCTAAAGAAGTAGGACTTATGAGATGCAATGGCGGTATCAAAAGGGGCCAAGGTTGTGTGAGAACCCAAAGAATCAAGGAAGGTGTACCTTCTTGGCAGTATTTGGGGCTAAGATCACGAGGGCGTGATCCAATTTAAGTGGGGGAGAGTTGTAAGACCCTGTTTTCTTTTCCAGTTAAGTGGAACACCGTCCAATTACTGGGACGCTGTCTAGCGATGAAGGACAGGATGCCGTCCAATACTTGGGACGCCGTCCAGATGTACTGACGGGCCAGTTGTTTTATTTTGTTTTAAAAAGAGGCATTTTGGTAAATTCACTTGGGTATCGGTTTGGAGCCCTCAAAACTGATCTATATCCATTTGTGGATCACATTTCACCCACACAAACACTCTCATCCATTTATAGAGAGAGAGAGAAAGAGTTTAGAGAGAGAGAGAGCTTGATTTGGAGAAGAAGGAGTTGGATTCTCACCAAAGCTCGGGTTTTAAAGTTATTCATCTCGTTCCTAGCTACGTTTTGGTTGTTGTGGTAAGTTCTAACTCCGAATTTCATTGTTTGATTTGATATTCAAAGTTAGGGTTTGAGCTTTTATTGTTGATAAACCTATTTAAACTCATGAAGTGAGTTTAGTGATGCTAGTAATCGGGTTTTATAGTGTCTTTGGTGGATTTTGGGTTGGTTGATGTCTTGGTCAAGTTCAAGACTTGCAAAATGAGTTAATCACTAGGTTTAGTGATTATGGATGTGTCGAAACCCATGTGAGTGTATTTTGGTTGAATAATTTTGAAATGGGTCAAAATTAGGGTTTGGTGTCAAATTGGGTAAGATAAGTGTTTAACACTTATGAGTTGGGTAAATTGGTAATTTAGGGCCATTTTCACTTGTGTTAGTGATTATTGGTTAGTTTGAGCGCGAATTGTACTCGGA
Organism: Rutidosis leptorrhynchoides; assembly: GCF_046630445.1. Lineage (NCBI taxonomy): Eukaryota > Viridiplantae > Streptophyta > Magnoliopsida > Asterales > Asteraceae > Rutidosis > Rutidosis leptorrhynchoides. The sequence continues at coordinate 78,851,045 of NC_092341.1, read as the reverse complement.
AGTGCTTTTGGGTCGAATTTGCACTTATGGTGTTTTGGGCATAAGCTAGAGTGTTTAGCTTATTTGTTTTTGAATTATCTAGGTGATTTACGTTGGACGATTAAGAGCTCAAGCCGGAGTTGCCTTTCTTGTAATAGAGGTGAGTGGAATATTTATACATGTTTGTATGTAGTTTATTTACTCGTACGCGATGTGTGCCTTAGGTGCCACATCGTGAGTATTGGGCGTTATGTCACAAGATGGTGACTTATTGAGGTTATGGGTGAAGAGAACTACGGGTCGGTGGTGTCTTGTTAGGTGACTCACATGTCGGTGACACCTCATGGTGGTTCACGAGGCGGTGACCCCTTAGTAGTTGGTTGGTGAGTCACAAGTCGGTGATACCATAAGTCGGGGAAGTGATTCACAAGTCGGTGACACTTCATAGTGTTCACGAGTTGGTGACACTAGATGGTGATTCACAAGCCGGTGATACCATAAGTCGGAGAAGTGATTCATGAGTCGGTGACATTTCTTAGTGCTCACAAGTCGATGACACTGGGTGGTGCTTCACGAGATGGTGATGCCACATGGCGTTCACAAGTCGGTGACCCATAAGTATTAGTGGGTAGTTCACAAGTCAGTGACACCCTTTGGTGATTCACAAGTCGTGACACCTTATGATGAGTCACAAGTCGGTGACATCATACGAGTGAGACTCGACGTTATTGGTCGTCTACAAGTCGGTAGTGCCATAGCGGGAAATGGTTTGTTACGGTTATGCATTGTTATGATTTAGTATATTGTTGCTGCGATTTATATACTAACGTTGTTGCTAGTTGTACGTTTGGTGTTGCTAACTCGGTTATGCATTTTGATTGCATGGTATTAGTAAGTGGATGCGTGTAGGTAAATTACATATGTATATGTATAAGTATTGCATTCACAAAGCATTAGCTTACCCTCTCGTTGTTTACATTTTTAGGTTCGGAAGCGGATATGGCAAGGGTATGCCCGGGATTAGACGATTTCCCTTTTTGATGCTTGCTTGGATTACTTTGGATTTGGCCTAGGAGTGGGTAGTTTATCCCCAAACATCATGCTCGTAGTTTGTTTGAAAATTAAACTCACGTGGTCGAAACTTGCATTTTGTACAAAATTCGTAATTAGGATCGATGTGGGCCCGGTGTTGTAAAACTCAATTTTATCGTGGAAATCTCTTAGTTTTAATTATTGTAACATGTTGTGAAAACGGTTTCGTCTAAAAGTGTTGGGAAGCGAGTTTTCCGTTCGCTTAAGTTGGACTCCGGGGACAGCCCCTAGCAGTTCATTTGGACGCCGTCCCATTTGCTTGGACGCCGTCCAGCCCTTCACAACTGGACGCCGTCCAGATACACTGAATCAAAATTTATTTTTTGGGTCGTGTTTTCGGTTGGATAACGGGTTGGGTCGTTGCACCTCCTTTGGATCTTCGTTTCGTGTTAAAATCATGGACAATGTCTCCGGGTTACAATCCTCTCAACTTTCTCCAATTTGGAGCGATTTTCTAAGTTTACAAAAAGAAGATTCGCTACAATCTATTGTTGGGCCAAACGTTTGGAGATGCAAGATTGGTAACGGTTCATGTAAATCCTTTTGTTTCGATTCATGGGTGGATGGGAAAATTCTTAAAGACAAATTTCCGACACTATTTTTTATTTCATATTATCAGAATGCAGCCCTCAATTATTGTCGCATGCCTGCTGCCCTGCAAGCTGATCAAATTCGGTGGGATCTGAAGTTGCAACTCCCTCTGTCTCACCGCGATTCGTATAGGGCCGATCAGTTACTTCATTTGATTTCGCCATTCAAAACTAGATCAGATGTTCAAGATTATGTATTCTGGTCTCCTGGGCACGATGTGGTATATTTTGTTGCTGCAGGTGTGCGTTTGATTCTATAATCCGGCGATCTGGTTTCTCCCGCTTGGCCGAATGTAATTTGGGGCAACAACGTGCCATCCAAAATTATGCTTTTTCATTGGCTAGCACTTAAGAAAAGCATCCCCGTTAAAGATGTGTTGGACTGGAGACACATTTTACCTTCTTCCCAATCAACCTTATGTGTTTGGTGTTTTTTAGAGGTCGAAACTATTGAGCATCTACTTATGCATTGTTACAAGGTGTCACGAATTTGGTCGTAGCTTTTTAGATGGTGGAACATTAGATGGGTCATTCCACGATCGATCGATTCGTTTTCTTTCGATTGGTACTATGGCATAGGATTAAAGCCGGAAAATTTTGGAGAATGATCGGCCCGGACACTATTTGGGTGATTTGGTTAGCAAGAAACGAGATCATTTTCCACGGGAAGTTCACTTGTCGCTCAATCATCGTTCGAAATATCAAGTTAAAAGTATTCCTTTGGTGCACCAATTTGAAGTTTTGCCAAGGGTTTCAATCGTATATGTGGGATCAAAATCTATATATGCTTTGTCTTTAATTCATGTAATGTTTCCAAGATTTTGTATTTTGTATTTGGTCATTCAATTGTTTGTCAATAGATCGATTTGTCGATCCACAATTGTAACTTGTTTTTGCATTGTTATCATTCATCGTTTTGATGAAGGTAACAATGGTGATCAATATAGTTTTCTTCTTCGCCGGAAAAAAAACAAGGTGAAGAAAGGCTCAAATAAAATATGATTAGAATAAAGACAAGATAAAATTACTTGAGATTTAATTTTTTTCTTCCAAAATTAAGTAACATATTAGTCCCTAAACTTATCAAAATTTCTCTCTTCACCATTCAAGATTCTTTTTATAAACCTGCTTTTCCAAGTTCAAAGTTTTCAATTTTGCCACGAAAGTTGCAACATGGAAATTTCCAACTCTGCCCTATAACATAAGTTGAGAATAATTTATCAACATGAATACTACAAATAACTAAATTTGTAATTAATGTACATTTATATATTGAAATCAAAGAGTATATTTGTAACACCCTATTTTTTTTTTTTTAAATCACAGCGGAAAACTTATTTTTCATAAATACCCTTAGTTAATTTGAAACATGATTATCACAGATGCTTAGTTAATTACTTCATTACAAACCATAGTTGTTACGTTAAAAGACTAGTTACATATTTACAAAAGTTAAGACATCAGAGTTCGTCTTGTCAAACACATCTTCAACCCGACTCCCGTCCCTACCAGCACTAAGATCCGAAACCACCAAGAGAGGGAATGAGAGGTTAGCGCAAGGCTAAGTGAATGGAACTATCCAAAGGTCTAGCATACATTACCAACTTGTACTTCTATAACAACATACAATCACATACATCAAACAACAACTGGTAACTATGCTCCAACTAGAGGACTGGTGGCTTGTACGAGTACACGACCACTTGCTGATCAGGCTAGAGTCTACCGATAGTCCTTACTACTGAATCCCCAGTATAGTCATCCACATGCATGTGATGCGTCGTTTAGCACTATACTCAACAAACAGTAGTCAACTGGACCCAACCAAAACTTGGTTGACCTTTCTGAGCTGAACCTAACAGATCAAGGTTCCAATAACAACAACAATAACTTTTGTACATACAACCAGTCAACTACTACTAATACTACAAGCAACTAATACTACTAAAAGCATGGCAACCCTAACTGCGATCAACTGTACAACATAACTACTAATCATGGAAACTATCAACAATATAAACATAGTAGCGCAACTTGCTACTCTATACTACACCAAAAGATAATCCCACTCACCGAATACCAGCAACTACTCAGATTCTTACTACTGAGCCTCGTTCTTGTCTTCCTCACCTAAGAACACCATAAACATAGTTAGTTTCTGTTCATTAGCATAAGACAGCACAATACAGTAAATCAGAATCAAAAGCGCCGCTAAAAAGTCTACTCAACACTTATGCATTTTCAGAATTTACATTCTGATTTTCATAAGTCACTCGGGCAGCATAACAACTAGAAAATAGCCAAGTAAAACAACAATGCAGAACTGATCTACATCTGTACGGTTGCACATGCATCCGTACGGTTACAAGTCCATCCGTACCGTTACATCATATATCCGTACAGTTACACACTCACTGCCCGGTTGCACTAACACCACTGCATTCGTACGGTTGCATATGTACCAATAAGGTTGCACAATGTATCCGTGCTGTTGCATGCTGCAACCGTACGGTTGTGTTCATCCAGCAACAGCAGCAGAAACTTACGGGTTTCGAGCCAAAAATACCCAAATCTCGATTTCTAAACGTTTTGACACCAAAATCCGTTTAGGAAACATTTATAATACTTATAGAAACTTAAACCCCAAAGGATTACACCAAAACAACACCTAAATCACTTGAGTTTTTGACCAAAAAGCCTTTTAAACCAAAACATAACCAAAAACTCATTCAATCTCAGATTACATCATGAAGACTAACAATCTTCACCTTGTTATGACTACGAAATTAGTAGCAACTGATTACACAACACAATTAGACATAAAATCGATATCTAAGAGATTAGGGTTCTAGAGAGTGAAAGGTTGGGTATACGTGTGTGTTAAATGAGATTTCAAGAAGCTTCGGGAAATAGTTGATGCCATGGTTAAATATTTGTGCTAAACACATTAGCCCATCACTCACGAGTATTTACTAGTTATTTGATAACTTTCGTACATAATTTGACAACCCTAACGGAGTCCAAATTAAATAAACGAACTTGTTTTGTGACCCTTGTCACAAAATGGTCTCAACTAAACAACCAAATAATTATAAACATATATTATTATTATAACATACAAACACACCCAAGGTCAAAAGGGTCATTTCAGCTAGGCCCGTACCAGGATGTTACAAATCTACCCCCTTAAAGAGATTCCGTCCTCAGAATCGGGTCAACTACTGTCAACAAACCATAAACTCAACTAAATCTTTCACAATAATCAATCCAACCTAGCCAATGGTCCTTCCAATACCATTCATCTTCCTTCAACAAGAGCACCAATATGGAATTTCCAACATTTACTCATGTCCGATACAATTCAAATTACCACATCATCCACTGGTCATCAACTTGAATCCACAAATCTCCACTGTCAATTCAATAATCAAAGTCAAATTTCACGTTTCTAAATCATTCTGTATCAAAATTTCCCAATCTGTCATCAAATTCGACTCTTAACATAGTCAATAATTCACAATTATTCCAAGCTAAGGCAATAGAATTAGTAATCAGTCTGAGTCATGTGTCTATGTATACAAAATTGTCCTTAATTCATGATAATATCCCAGGTTACTCGTCTTATGTCCAATCATATCACAGTCCCAATGTTCAATTCACAGTCCACGTATAGCACGGGTCACCTAAATTTTTCCTTCTGCTTCCCAGAAACTCTGTATGATTCACCATAATACACTTATGTTGGCCAGATACAAGTATATTATCTTGAATCACACCTTCATTCTGAGTTGCTCGAAACTTAAAAAATACTACTTGTCTCACTCACTAGCTTAAATCCAACGAGTCTCTTCAAACGCTTCGGCAATAACTAAGCTACCTTATAATTAGTCAATCACACCATTTGTCCAATCATAGTTATTTAAACATTATCCATCTAATGTTCAATTATAAGCTACCAACATTACCACACATCCAACAAGCGTAGGAAATATTTAGTTCATAAAGTCCACTACCGACATATCACTCATACTCATGTCACTATCTAACAACTTCCTGTCGTTCAAAAGTCCACTGCATAAAGATACCCAGCACATCTCTATCCAAGTAACGGTCTTCAATCTCAAAATTTCAACCTAAGGGTCACCTTTACCCCCACAAAGCACACAAGGGTCGCAACCAAACATACAACAACATAACCCAACAAAATAATCTTACACTACAATTAAGATCTACAGAACTAAAACACACATATATATACACATTCATATATATATATATATATATATATATATATATATATATATATATATATATATATATATATATATATATATATGTATATATATATATATATATATGTATATATATATATATATATATATGTGTATGTATATATATATACACATATATATATATATATATACACACACACATATATATATATATACACATATATATATATGTGTATATATATATATATGTGTGTATATATATATATATATATGTATATATATATATATGTGTGTGTCTGTGTGTGTATATGTATGTGTGACGCCCCGTACAAAATCAACGTGTACGGATCATCAACAACAGGATCATTACACAGTTACAACACTATATGCTGTTTAAAAACATGTTCTGCATTCATGAAAAGGTAACGTCTTTACCAACATCAAATGTTTTACAAAAGATAACATGCTTCTACGAATAGAAAGCATTAACATAAGTATGTGACACAAAGGTCATTACAAAGCCATTGTTCAGATGTAACATAAGTTGTGAATGCAAAGTAAAAGTTCCATGATTGAGACATCTCTAAACAATGCAGCGGAAGTCTAACACAGCGAGTCTATAACAACAAGTCTAACAACGGAAGCAACAACGTCTAAGCACCTGAGAAATAACATGCTTTAAAATGTCAACACGAATGTTGATGAGCTATAGTTTTTGTAAACAACGATATAACGTAAACCACTAGATTTCGTATTCAAAATAGTATGAAAAGTATATGCTTGTCCGTGGGCACCCGGTAACTAACTTAACATAGTAATATAAATATCACCCCCTAAAAGTACACTTGGCGAGTTGCGTAAGTTTACGAAGTATTAAACACCCGTTAAATGCTAGCGCGACTAGCCCGAGTGGGGATGTCAAACCCTATGGATCCATATCTAAGATTCGCGTCTACCGGTTCATAAACCAATAGTTAAACGTTATCGAGCTAAGGGGAAAATTTGTGCCGTTATATCACCCACACATATATAAAGTTTAATTACTAGTGTCTAGTATGTAAAACATAAAAAGCGCATGTATTCTCAGTCCCAAAAATAGTTGAAGTAAAAAGGGAGCTATAACTCACAGTGAATGTGCGGTAAAATTGATACGAAAACGTAAGCAAGTAGTAAGTGGGTCCAAACAAGTAAGTTGGTCAATCCAAAAGGTCCTCAACCTAAGTCAATGGTTGCTAAGTCAGTAAATCATTCCAAAAGGTTTAAAAGTACGTAAGTTAAGTCTTAAGCATCATCATTATCATCATCTTACGGAAAAGGTAAAGTAATTTTTCAACAAGAATAGAGATCGAAACAAAGGGCTGACTTCGGACAGCTGCTACGACCTCTATACAAACTGAAATGTAACATCCCATTTTTCCCGTACATTCCTAAAGGTACGTGTTTAACCATTTGTAAGTTTATTTCGTTGTTTATGATAAATAAACATAAGTGTTAGTTGTTGTGTAAATGTATATATGAATATAATATATATACTTAAGAAGGTATGCATGTATAAGTATATGCATGAGTTTTGATGGCGTTAAGTCGGGCGAGGCCTTAGGGTGAAGTTTAGTGTATATGAGAAGCGAGAACGAAGCTTAAAAGTCGTGTAAATCTTTTTGAGTTTAAAATGGCGAAAAGTGGTCAGGTGGCGGCAAATGTCGCGCCGTGGAGTCCTTTGGCGCGCCGCGACACATAAGGCAAATCTGAGTCAGGAGGAATTTAAACAGCTCACATTTTTGCTTTGTTCGCCGCGCCGCGATAATTGGGGTCGTGCCGCGACGTTTCTGGCAGGCTGACTCCGAATCTTACTTAATTTAAAAGAGATTTAGAGGTAGTTTGGTAATTTCGCGTGTGGATCTGATGGAGACTTTAAGTCTTAGCCACTTATTCATTTTATTCATTTTCTTTTCCATTTTCTTCTCTGTTTTTCTCTCAAAACATAAAAACCCAATTGAATTCAAAGTGAGATTTGAGAGTAAAGATTTGAGAGTTGATCTTTGGAGCAAGAATTAAAGTTGTTTTCCTTGTTCTTAGCTACGAGTGGATAGTGTTGGTAAGTCTTAACTCCGTATTTTGAGTTTTAGTTAATTTATGGCTAGGGTTTGGCCATTTGGGACTTGTAAGACCCATTTGGGGATTTAATGGGTGGATTTGGGTTAATTTGATGTAAAAAAAACCCAAATGGTGTTAACCTAGGGTTTGTTCATGTAATTGGGGTTTTGTTAGTGTTAAATTGAGTTGCTAGTCACTAACACACTTGTAAATGATGAAAGCTTGTTAAAGAGTTAAGTTTAACCAAGTTTGTGTGTATAAGTGTCAAAATGGGTCAAATGAGTCATGGTTGACCTAATTGGGTGAAATGGGTATGAAATACCCATAGTTTGTGTTAGTTGGTGATATTAGGCTCCAATCACTAGCTTTTAGTGATTTATGACGAGTCATGGCCATTAATGGGAGGTTTGGTGGGTGTGAGTCATTTAATGCGGTTAGGACATTAAATGCTCAAGAATTGAGTGATAGTGGTTAATTCCACTAGGTTGTATGTTAATTAAATGCATAATGTGATAGGTGCATTTCCTTGAAGGTTGCGAGCTTGATTCACTATATCACGAAAGGCGATAAGGTGAGTGGAATAATTATATGCGTGCATATATGATGTATTTATTTGTGTGGTATGAGTTGTGAAGTGTCGACGTGTTAAGACACCACTTCTCACGTGGCGAGTGAAGTGTCGATGTGTTAAGACACCACTCGGGAGTGAAGCATTGACGTGTTAAGATACCACTCTGAGGGATGTAACGAGTGAAGTGTCGACGTGTTAAGACACCACTCGGGGTGAAGTGTCGACGTGTTAAGACACCACCCGGGGTGAAGTATCGACGTGTTAAGATGCCACCCGTGGGGTTAGTGTACGACGTGTTAAGTGCACTAACGGTTGTTGTGAACACCGATGAGAAATTTAGGTACCATTCCTTGTACGATTGGTTAACCATGGTTGTGCGTCGTATTGTAGCATATTATATTGTTCAAGTTATATACTATCGTTATGCTAGCTCATGTGATTGGAAGTTTAGTTATTATACTTACGATGGTATGATTGTTGCACTCACTAAGCATTAGCTTACCCCTCTCGTTGTTTATCTTTTTAGATGCAGGTGCGGATAAGGAAAAAAGGGTTGTTGGGCACTAGGTGTCCCTTGATGATGCTTGTCGAAGCTTTTGAAGTTGGCCTAGTGTTTTGGATAGTTTAGCCTCAAACCATGCTCGAAGTGTTGTTTGGTTTAAAACTATCATTTGTGAATGGGTCAAACTTGTATTACATTTGTTAAGGGCCTTCGTGCCGTTTGTAAACATTTAACTTGTGATGTTGTTTAATGGGTTATATGTAACTGTTTAATTTGGTGCTAACGGTTTATCATTTTAAAAAAAAAAATTATCGTATGGAATACGGGTTGGGTTGTTTCATGAAATGATGTGCGGCTAGTGGCCAAGGCTCCGTTTGTAAGTCCTCTTACCGCTATCCAATTTTCAGATCCTAACTCGATGTCGTTTGACCGTGGCGACGGTTCAAGCGCGAGTAGGTCAGAAATTTCAGCACGTCGTTACGAAGGCATAGTGATTTTTGGAAGGCTATAAATCCTAAACCGTATATCGGATTTAGGCGAGTCTTAAACGAAAAGTCATCCACTCAAACCGAACTATCTGTAAATCAACTTTCCAGAAGTCCCAGGAGTCTGATCAGACCCTGAAAAACAGAAACAAGTGCTCCGGTGGGTTTCTTGGTGTTTGATTCTCATCACGATTCTCATCCTTGATGCGTATAAGCCTCAAGTGTACAACTCTTTGATGTTTTAGAATCATTATGACCAAGTTTTAACTATCAACACAAAACTAAAAAATAAAAGCTAACTTTCTATAAGTTTTGAATATCAAAGTTGTCTCTTTATTGTATAAACACAATAAAGCTTCAACAATTGTCCTTTTGACACAAGTTTATGCATCTTCATCATATGAGATGATGAAGACTTGATTTTTATCACCACAAAGATCATAGAAAGGTTCCAAGTAAGTGAGATCTACAATAATAACTTAAATCTCAAGTTTTAAGAAACCCTAAGCTAGAAAGCTTGGATTTTTACAAGATTAATGTGACCATAAGCTAGAAAGCTAAGATCTAGTAAAAGTAATGAGATCATAAACTAAAAATCTTAGATCTTAAACAAAATAATGAAACCCTAAGCTAGAAAGCTTGGATCTTTAATGTTCTTGAAGATCCTTAAAGCAAAAAGCTAGATCTACAAGTTACATGAAAATCATAAACACAAGTTTTGATCTTTTAACAAAATAAAGTGATCTTAAGCTATAAAACTTAGATCCAACAAAGAAATGAAGATTCAAAGCTAAAAAACTTGAATCTTTCATGTTCTTGAAGATTCCAAATCAAAGTTTGAATCTACAAGATGTAACAAGATCAAAAAGCTAAAAAACTTGATCTCATGATGATGATGATGATGATGTCGTGATTAAGAAGAAAAAGAGAAGAAGAAGAAATTCAAGAACCTACAATTTCTTAAGCTTTTAGTGTGAGAAAGACTAGAGAGAGAATTAGAGAGAAAGTGTGTGTGAAATAAGAATGAAATGAAGTGTGAAATGAAGAATCAAGCTTGAATTTAAAGTGGTGGTGGTGGTGGTGGGTGTCTCCAAAACCGACGGCATCATGGGGACAAGGGGGGACAATTTTGCTTTTGCATGGTGGTGGTACAAAGGTGGTGCTTGTATATTGGGAACCCATGCAACAAAGTGTAGGAATTAGTACAAAAGTATGCTTATATGTTGGCTTATCTTAATGGGTTTTTGTTTTATATCTTAATGGGTCATAAATTCATTAAAATTGGGCTAACTTAAAAGTCCATTAGCTAGAGTAGGGTGGGCCTAAGTCCATTAAGGTAAAAAGTCCATTAAGACTAACTAGTGTGCATTAGTAAAACACTAAGTGTAATTAAGCAACCAATAAGCCAAGTAATTGTCATTAGAAAATAACAATTAGTATTACGTAGTCATAATATTCCAATTATGACAAAAGTTTAACGTGTACAAACTACATAGCTCGTTTTAAACAACAAGTGACACTAACGGTCATAAAAGTATTCGAGGATCAAGTTAAGTGATTATGCACTTAATAACACGTTGTAAGATATTAACGAAAGTAATTAACATGAATAATGATCCCAGAATAAAATATAGCTCAGTACACACAAATACGCAGTTTCATGAAAGTAATAAGTATAAATATAAGTCGAAAAAGTCGGGTCGTTACAATATATATATATATATATATATATATATATATATATATATATATATATATATATATATATATATATATATATATATACAATTAAATAGTACAAGAATTTTGAAACATACCTGTATTCACATCATATTTAAGATCTGCATCTGCAACCATCTGATAAACTCTTGTTGGTATCGTAGGTGGATTCTTTCTTTTCTGTCCTACTGGAGAACCAGAAGATCCACCTACCGATCCCGACTGCACTCCTGGCCCCGCCTTAGAACTTGATCCTATTACATACGGACACTGAGCTGACATACATCCGAATCTCGTGTTCCACAATACCACATCTTAAACATCTTTTGGTTGAATCTGAACAAGGACCACTATGAGATGATCTACAACTATAACACCAAGAATTCTGACTTGATGCTGACCCACTTTGTTCTGACCCACTTTTCTGTTTCAACTTAACAGACTTCTTTGGCCTAGAGTATGAATGACTCATCACCTGATCTTGTTGTGGCATCTTATAACCTATCATTCTATTTCTTGCTGCTCTGAAGTCATCCTCTACCATTTTGGCCATAACAAACGCTTTTGATAACGTCGTCGCCATCCTAACCATTGTTCTGTACTCGGGTAAAATTATATTAACAAAGTGCTGAATTTTGGACTGTTCATCTGGAACCCACTGTTGCACGAACCTTAATTTATCTATATATTGCTCAATCACCTCATCTATCATCATCTGATGAGTCATATTCGTTGCCAAAAATTCTATCTTAATTCGATTGAGGTCATAGGACGAACAATACTGCTCACAAACTTTACTATAAAATTGTTCCCAAGTAATCATACTCACTTGCTCTTTCGGTATACTAGAAATAGCCATATCCCACCAAACCATTGCCCTATTTTTCATCATACCACTAGCATAAGTAACCTGTAATTTCGGTTCGCACTGACTAGCCTCAACAACATTTTATATCTCTCTTAACCAGTTAAGGGTTACCGTTGGGTTAGAACTTCCTGAGTACTCTAGCTGATTACAATTCAAAAACTGTTTAAAAGTACATTTCTTCGGTTGTTGAAACGTCGGCATCTGATATGGACCCCACATCTGATTTGGGAACTGTTGATTATACTGAGGTGGCATATGATATTGTTGAGGAAATTGACACTGAGGTGGTAACCATTGCTGTTGTTGGAAAGCACTTCCAGTTTACCGATAAATATTTGATTGCACCGGATACCCACTAAACATCTGATTCGGTACACTACCACTTGGATTCACTGTTACCTGACATTGTTCTAATTCCCTTATTCGATCGTGTGCTTCCTTTAACCGACTTTCCAAATCTAGAATTTGTTCCTGCGGATTTTCTTCTGACACATACTCGTCTTCATCTGGGCTCTGAATGTTCCGCGGACTGACGGACCAGGTGTGTTTCCTGTATTATTTACCATATCTGCACTACCACAGCATCTCACATAAACTCTTAGTGGAAAATATGTTAGTACCTATCAGCTAACGCATGTAGTCCCTGCATTCACTTTGCCAGTCCTCTTAGATATGTTTGACACAACACAAGGTTTGGGAACATGACATTCAACATAATGTTCATGCGGCCAAACCTATGCTCTGATACCAAGTTGCAACACCCTGTTTTTATTAAAAATAAAATAAAAATCACAGCGGAAGACTTTTTTTACATAAATAACTTAGTTAATTTGAAACATGATTATCAAAGATGCTTAGTTAATTACTTCATTACAAACCATAGTTGTTACGTTAAACAACTTGTTAAATATTTACAAAATTTAAGACATCAGAGTTTCTCTTGTCAAACACATCTTCAATCCGACTCCCGTCCCTATCAGCACTAAGATCCAAAACCTGCAAGGGAGGGAATGAGAGGTTAGCGCAAGGCTAAGTGAATGGAACTATCAAAAGGTCTAGCATACAGTACCAACTTGTACTCCTATAACAACACCATACAATCACATACAACAAACAACAACTGGCAACTATGCTCCAACTAGAGGACCGGCGGCTTCTACGGACACATGACCACTAGCTGATAAGGCTAGAGTCTACCGATAGTCCTTACTACTGAATCCCCAGTATAGTCATCCACAAGCTAGTGATGCGTCGTTCAGCACTATACTTAGCAAACAGTAGCCAACTGGACCCAACAACAACTAGGTTGACCTCTCTGAGCTGAACCTAACAGATCAAGGTTCCAACAACAACAACAACAACTTGTGCACATACAACCAGTCAATTACTACTACTACTACTACTACTACTACTACAAGCAACTAATACTACTAAAAGCATGGCAACCCAAACTGTGATCAACTGTACCACATAACTACTAATCATGGCAACTATCAACAATATAAATATAGTAGCGCAACTAGCTACTCTATACTACACCAAGAGATAATCTCACTCACTGAATACCAGCAACTAGTCAGATTCTTACTACTGAGCCTCGTTCTTGTCTTTCTCACCTAAGAACACCATAAACATAGTTAGTTTCTGTTCGTTAGCATAAGACAGCACAATAAAGTAAATCAGGATCAAAAGCGCCGCTAAAAAGTCTACTCAACACTTATACATTATCAGAATTTACATTCTGATTTTCATAAGTCACTCGGGCAGCATAACAGCTAGAAAATAGCCAAGTAAAACAACAATGAAGCACTGATCTACATCTGTACAGTTGCACATGCATCCGTATGGTTACAAGTCCATCTGTACGGTTACATCATGTATCCGTATGGTTACACACTCACTGCCCGGTTGCACCAACATCACTGCATCCGTATGGTTGTATATGTACCCATATGGTTGTACAATGTACCCGTGTGGTTGCATGCTACAACCGTACGGTTGTGTTCATCGAGCAACAGCAGCAGAAACTTACGGGTTTCGAGCCAAAATCACCCAAATCTCGATTTCTAAACGTTTCGACACCAAAATCTGTTTAGGAAACATTTATATCACTTATAGAAACTTAAACCCCAAAGGATTACACCAAAACAACACCCAAATCATTTGATTTTTTGACCAAAAAGCCTTTTGAACCAAAACCTAACCAAAAACTCATTCAATCTCATATTACATCATGAAGATGAACAATCTTTACCTTGTTATGACCACGAAATTAGTAGCAACTAATTACACAACACAATTAGACACAAAATCGATATCTAAGAGATTAGGGTTCTAGAGAGTGAAAGGTTGGGTATATGTGTGTGAAATGAGATTTCAAGAAACTTCAAGAAATGGGTGATGCCATGCTTAAATATTTGTGCTAAACACATTACCTCATCACACACGGGTATTTACCTGTTACAGTATTTGATAACTTTCGTACTTAATTTGACAACCCTAACGGAGTCCAAATTAAATAAACGAACCTGTTATGTGACCCTTGTCACAAACTGGTCTCAACTAAACAACCAAATAATTATAAACATATAATTATTATTATAACATACAAACACACTCAAGGTCAAAATGGTCATTTTAACTAGACCCGGTAACAGGATATTACAATATTAAATGAATTTGAATTTGATTTTATTAATAGAAAGTTCTAGTAAAATTAATGTTGCTTATTTTATGCACTTAGGGCAATAAATTAGCTCTTTCATTATAAGAACGAGTGTTGATATCATGGGATATTATATTTTCATAAAAGTTTTCAAGCTCAAACGTTATTAACAACATATATTAGTAATGATAGAGAAAAAGTTTAAAACGCTCACATAACAATTCGATTTAAAACGCTCACATATTTGTGAAAAGAGACAAAATAGATATTTACTTGTATAAAAGATGCTAGCTTGTAATATTGTTAATTAAGGTTGTAACTTGTTGGTTTTAACTTGATTTGTGATTTGTGATTGTAATTGAACTTCGATTTGGGTACTTGCACGTATTATTGTTTGAATTAGAACCACACAAATAAAACTCAAATTACTTTGTTATATGGTGACAAAACGAGTTTCTTTAAGTAAGCTTAACAGGTGAATGTGGATTTAGATTTTATATTTTTGAAAGCCCCTGATCAAGATTCAAAATGTCTGTACTTATATAATTTAGTTCATATATTGTCTTTGTTTCCTCGCACTTAATTGGCCCTAGTTATTAATTATGGCACCAAATGGACCTTTGATAACGTTTCTCATTTTAAAAAATAACTTTGATCATGGCTGTCTCAATAATTTTAAAGGTCTTGTTCGAGACATAAAACTGGACCCTCTCATATACATCAAAATTTTAATTACATATAAAAATATAATACTACTAAAATAATTATTACAAAAAACGTTCTCAAATCAAGCATAACAATTTATCTTATTCACAAATTATTGTCATTACATAAAAAGACTTAATACTCAATATGTACAATCTAATAAATAGCTATCATGAACACAACGCTGGTGTGTGCTTTGTTGGTTGATAAACATCCTTTTTCAAGCGATAAATTGGTTTCTTGTTTAACCTGAAGAATTGTGCTAGTTAATCGGGTGTTTAAATGGGGACATTACGGCAATGTTGTCATGTGTGTTGATGCTTTTAACCTGAAAAGACTATGATGTGATCACCCTAGCAAGGATGACTTGCTTCTCATCTCTCCGTTTTCGTCCCAAGCATATCGTTTATTTAATTTTTCGTGGGTTGGTTTTTCAGGTATTCTGGCTGTTTTTTATTCTGAGGAAAACATCAAAGAAATTGCTGCAAATTTCGGTAAGTCTCTCCATGTGGCAAGGTCATCTTCTGATCTCAAACAATTGGGGGTTGCTTATGTGTTCATGGAGATGGAAAGCCCTTCATTGTTTGATGACGCTATCAAAGAGGTTAAGAACAATTTAGGCCCGGAATCATTTGCTATTCGGGTTTTTGAAATCTGTCCGACTGATCTTGACCGAGTCCTCAATGACGTTTTTCCTTTGGCGGATTTGAGTAACTCTAACCGGGTTGTGTGTGAGGGTGATACTCTACCGATGGGTGTTACCGTTAGTCCTGGTGTTGTTGGTTTGGATTCGGGCAATTTGGGCATCGATTCTCCTTACCCCATCAACTGGGATAGTGTATCTCTGAAAGCTAAGAAGGCTATGGAGGGTGTCAATGCTCCTTCGACTTCCGCTCTCGAGCACGACAATGGTTCGGTCTGCCTCTGTATCTGTCTACCTTGTGAGAAGAAGTGTTCTCGTTCTTGGGATTTTTGTCGGAGGAATAACATTGCTTTTGAATGTTTGGCTCGTAAATCATCTATTTGCATTGAACATGTTAATGATTTTGTTCCCCCTGATTCGAACGTGATCAAAGATTTATTCGGTGGGAGAGTTTTAATCCCCACTCCGGCGGCTAGTGGTTTGGTGCCGGCGGCTGTTAACAGTGTTGTTTCAACGCCAATCGATTCTACTCTTCCTGCTTTTGATTTGGTCGAGGTTTTGGAGGTTGATTTTGATGTAGGGGATGCCGGTAACGGCCCGAATCAAGATTTTTCTGCTTCAGGCGTTCGTGTTTCCGAGGAGGGGCAAGGTTCGATCTCTGACGACACTAATGGGCTAGTTAACGGTTCCCCATTGGGCCTTGCAGATTCTATTGAACAAACTCTCAGCCCGATTAGGGGCCTGTCTTGTTTCGGTTCGGTGGCGTCTAAGTTTGACAATTCTAGTGGTAAAATGTCTATTGCCTCGGCCTCTAGCGTTGTTGATAAGGTCGGATCCATTGCGGCTTTTTGCAATTTCATGGATAATATGGAGGGAGTTCAAATTGGTACCGAAGCTTCTTTCGGGGTTCCTCCGCTCGAATCGGTACAAGGCAAAAAGCCGAGATTAGAAAGAAAAAAGAAATTTTCTCTTGAAGAAGAGATTGAGGCTTTTGGCGTTTTCATTAAAGACGCTTGAGCTTCCTCGTTTCGTGTTTTGTTGGGCTTTCGTGTCGCCTCAAGATGATTCTTAATCTCCCGGTTCTCGGGTAGATTGGTTTTCATCTTTTTAGTGCTTTTCGGCTTTTGTATCTTTGGAATATCGTCTTTCTTCGGTTCGAGCTTTGGTTAGGTTTTGGTTTTGTTATGCTCGGTTAATGTTTTTATAAGTTAAAGGGGTATCTTCCTTTGGATGTATCTCCTTTCGTTATATAAAAGTTTCTCGTTTTTTCGGTAAAAAAAAAAAGTCTTTATTGTATTAAATTACAATAGCTCTAGGTCAACTATTTGTTTCAATAAAATTTGGCTCCTCTATATAAAAATATGCATTATTATTTTTCAAAAATTTGGGCCCTTACAAAACTTTGGGCCCTGTTCGGTTGCACACTCTACACATGCGTCGAAGACGCTCCTGACTTTGATAACAAACGCTCTAAGGTTAGTACTTAAAATTATTTTAAATACGTACGGAGTAGCATTTAACGAACATCTTAAAAGTTATATTTATAAGTAAATATAAAGTTACTTTCTATATATAATAATTCACAAGTGTTCAAAATCACATTACACAAAAATTTTACTATATATAATTGTTTCATTGTATATGAGAAAAATAGCATTCTTAATATTAGTTTTTTCACAATATTCAACAATCACTTTTTTTTAACCTTGTGTTCTAGCTCATATGGTAGTGGTCTGTCTCTCTTAGCAAGAGGTCAGAGGTTCGACTCCCGTGGGGTACATCATTGCACACAAGATTGCCCATTTACCCATGAACTATACCCAAGAGTGTCTGCTGCACGGCACGTTGCGGCGGCATTGGGGGTGGGGGTTTTACCGCACATGCCCTCGGATTGAGCCGGGTTTCCTCCTGGCAACAGTTGGGGCGGGTTGTGCAACTGTGAGAGATGAACGCGTGGGTGGTAAGTTCCCTTAGATAATTTCGTATTGCTGTTAAAAAAAAAATCAATTTTTACACTTAGTATATTATGGGTTAATTAATAAGGCTAATATGTATTATTAACAATTTATATCGAGACACAACAATATGGTAATATAAACAATTTTTTTTGAATAATTATCGGATTTTTCTAACGGTAGCTTTTAGAGATTGTACGTAGCGATTATTGATCGGATTTTCACACGACCTTCTTGTTAAATGAAACCGATCCGTAATGATTGGCGAGGATACATCGACACAGGCTCCTGTTTTTGCTTCTAATGGTTGGGGGCTGGACTCAAATTTGGAGGATATTCGGGTGGCTAGATCTTTTAGTTGGCACATTTATTATGGTCAATTTGGGTAGATCAAGTGCCCATGATTCGCTTGGTGTTCCCATGTGTCTGATTATGTTAACGAAGATGTTCCTGCGGTTTCTAAGCATTAGATAGTCGTCCCTCCGGTTCTGTACTCTGGGTATTGATCGCCCATTATTATACTCACACTTGTGAATTGGCGAAGATTGCAAGAGTTTAGATGTGAAAATGAAGATATTACAAGGTTTTTGTGTTTATTAAAGATTGAAGACGAATGCAAGAAAAGATGTTAAAACGAAGAAAAAAGTCAGGAAATTCTGTACTGGCGTAAATTACGTCACTCCTGACGTAAATTATGCCACTCTTAACGTAATTTACTATGATGATATATTTGTTCATAACAGAACACTTTCTGGCGTAATTCTACGCCAAAAGTTTCAGTGGTGGCTTAATTTACACGATACATGGCGTAAATTACGCTAGTGTCGTATCAACTTATTTTTGAAAGGCCGAATTTTAAGAGGTTTCGACTTAGGGAACAAGTTTGCTGGTTATTATAAATAGAGGATCAAAGGGCCACAAATTGTATCATCACATACTCAGTTTTAAAGCTAAAAGCATAAACCCTAACATCAAAACACTCAGTTTTTCCGAGATCAAAGGCGCATTTATCATGGTTCATCCTTCAGTCATCATGTTCATCATCACCAACATGTTCGACTAAGTTTATTTACTTTATTTCTTCCGATAAACAATTGTTGTATTTATGATTTCATTTATGAGTTATGAATTGATTGAGTAAATGTTTAATGCAAATTTATCAATTCTTATTATTGTACGACAAGTTTACTTTTTAACATATTGTTCTTGATCAAATTTAGTGTTAATTTACTTAGGGATAATGTGACGACCCGGAAATTTCCGACCAAATTTAAACTTAATCTTTATATAATTCCGACTTGATAAGCAATGAATTTTAATAAATCTTGAACCTCCGAAAAGAGTTTTACACAAGCTTTTGGTCACCCTTTTATTCCGACGATTCACGAACGTCATAACTTGATTTAATTGTTTAATTATTGTGTATATATATGGATTTATATATATTTAACTTGAAAATATGATAATTAAATATCTCATTAAGTATATTAACAAAGTATTATATATATATTTTCATACTACTAATTTAAAGAGTTTTCAAACAATATATATATATATATATATATATATATATATATATATATATATATATATATATATATATATATTACTATTTAAACGACGTAATTAACTTATGTTAAAATGTATTTACATATAATGTATTACGAGTGTAAATACACCTTACAAGTATTGAATACACTTTATAATATACCAATACATATAAAGGATAGCTATACTCGTATTTCCGTTCAATTTCCTCAAAGAATTCTACTCGCATTCATACGGTATTTTTACCCGTATTATACACAGCTTCTAGAAGTATTTACTATTGGTATATACCAATAGAAATCTGCAATTATTTGTGTAATATGTCATTCATGACCTAATCAATTTAATATATCATGCATGACTTAATACAATTTAACTTATCTTAGATATTTTCACTAAAATCCAAAATTATAAACTTATAAATAAGGACCATTTTAACTCATTTTTACTCCACATTTTCTTAAACTAAAAACACACACTTGAATGCTCGCATATCATACTTTAATCTCAGCAACTTTCCTCTTCATAATCAAGGTAAAATACTTCTCAAAATCCTTGTTCAATTCCTTGTATAGTTGCTATCTTATTATACTTATAAAACTTGTAAAAACTAGAACTTGTTTTGGTGAACACCAAGCTTGTTTGAAAAACTAATCTAATCTTTCTAACTTATCTCTAATAACACTTATTTATATGTATTATGATGTTATATTAAGTTAATATAAGAACTTATAACTTGTACATATGAAGAACACCTTGAAACTTAACATATATCCTTTAATCTCCATTCGGTAAAAAGCGGGCTGTTTTGGGTTAAAAATTAAAAACCTATCTTAGACTTTGAGTTCGAGGCTAAGACTTTGGAAATATGTTAATATATGTAAATAAGACTTCCAGTATTTTTTCATGATTTTAGACAAAGTGGAAGTATTTTATCAAAAATCATATAATGGGTGGATGCGGGGATTTTTCCAAATCTGTCCACCGACACAAAAAGTGGGTAAAGCTCTAAAAATTACTACTTGGGATGAACTTTTCGAATTGGTTTTGTAAAATTTACTTCTTAATGGATACATAGCAATTTGATTCACTTTAAACGGAGTTGTAATGAATATTTGGCGAGCAAAACAAAATCTGCTAAAAATTAACGTTGTATGGACGAAATTTATATTATAAAAACTATATTAACCATATCCTTGTTAACTTTTCCTATATCCTATATATATTTGGACATGTTATCAGTAGTATAACAAAATATTATAATCTTGGTTAATTCTGTAATTGTATATATGTATAATAATATTCTTGGTACGTCCTAACACAATAAGTATACAATACGTTTTGATAAATTCTAAGACAATACGTACACAATACGTCTTAGTTAATTCTAAGACAATACGTATACAATACGTCTCTGGGTTGATGCAAAGACAATACGTATACAATACGTCGTGGGGTAATTCTAAGATTATATATATATATATATATATATATATATATATATATATATATATACCGATTATTGGACTGTTCGACTTTTCGGACTATTTTGGACTACTAACAAAGGACTACTAACAATCGACTACTAACATAAAATGTTAAAAATTATTATATAAGTATTCTATGAACTTGCTTTATTTTATTCATATTTCGTATTATTATCTGAATCGTTATTATTGTTATAGGTTCGTGAATCCAAGGACGCCGGTCATATTTTTAATAAGCTTAAAACTTATTATTAATATACTTTTACTACTGTGAGTATATAGTCCCATTTTTAAACTCTACGAATATTTTGGGATGAGAATACATGCATTTTATGTTTTATGTCATAGACACAAGTACTTAAAATATATTCTACGTTGAGTTATACCACTTTGCATATCTTCCTTAATAGCTTGGTAACTAATATTTACATGTTGTAAGAACATGTATATGCGAATCCTATTGATAGATCTATCAGGTTTGACAACCCCAACCAGGCTAGTCACTCTAGTATCGTAAACGGTTGCATAGTACTTCGTTTTTACTATACTTGGTACAGTGTAGGGAGATTTCATAATAAAGGGAATATGCCACATTAATGGTTAAGTATGGTTACCGAAGCGCTCAACAACTTATAGAATACTTTTATACACTTGCGAGTGTACATATATTTATAACTATGAAATCTTGTGGTCTATATTTATATCGATGATAAACCTATATATCTCACCAACCTTTGTGTTGACTGTTTACGCATGTTTATTCTCAGGTCCTTAAGAAAGTCTTCCGCTGTTGCATTATCTGAGCAAGCTGTGCATGGAGTCTCATACTTTTATTTAAATAAAGTGTTGCATTCAATAAAACCTTTGTCATGTATTATATTCGACTGTTACGTCACGTGTGTAGTATTTGGAAACCGATGTATTTTGGGGATTATTTCTTAAATAATCGCCCACTTGTTTAAAACATGCATTATGTATAATAATGATGTGCTTTTTATGAAACGGATGCAATATTTTCTAAAACGTATCATATAGAGGTCAAATACCTCGCTATGGGACCAATGAGAACGTACTGCGTTTATAGTAATATGGACGGGTCGTTTCAGATAAATACTACTTGTTTAGATTGAATAATTTGTGCTAAAGATCATAGCTTTGATAAACTTAAGAAGTCTTGTCTATGAGATTTAAATGAAAACTTGATACGCATCATATTTGTTTGAATGAATAATGCACAACTGGAATTCGGAAGGGATAAATACTTTTAATCTATTGTTTACAACTTTGCATTTTTACTCTTTTGTTTATGCTCTTTTGCTTGTAATCAATAAAGTTTAAGTCTTTTAGTTTAATTGATTCAAGTATCTAAGTTTAAATCAAATCAACTCCTGAAAATTGCTTGTTTTTAACCACAATCTCCCGTGAAACGAATCTTACTTACCCTAGCTAGTCTAGGGTATATAGTATATTTTTTATTGGTATTTCGACGTCCATCAAATTCTGGCACCGTTGCCGGGGAGTGTGTGTTTGATTGCAAGCTCTCTTTTTTTTCAATTGCTGTCTTTTAAATTTTAAAGTTCCAAAAAAAAATTATAAAACCTAAAAAAAACTAAAAGTATTTTTATTTTTGCATTTATTTTAGTTTGTTTATTTTATTTCATTATTATTTGTTCAGCTTTACGCTTCTTGTGTTTGTTAGTGTTTTCAGGTTAGTGTTTTCATACTCGTAAATCGGGAAGAAATTCGCCATTGATTTTTGATTCGGAATTTGAGAAATCCACAAAATCTAACCGTAAAACTATTAAAGCTTCTGCTAGTTCAACAGTGGCTTAAGAACCACCAGAATGACAAGCACTATTGGAATCGAATACACCAAAGCCGAGTAAGCATTCTTACTCTTCAAAAGAAATGGAAAATCCATTTCAAACTATGACGATGAAGATAGAGACACACGTGAGGTGGACTCGTACTACCAACCGGGTGAGTACGAGGATTACTCACCGATTGTTTATCTAGCCGCTCCGAATGCGGTAAACAACCGGAGATTTGAGGTTCGCGCTCATTTGATTGCTATTTTTTCGGCCTACCAAGGCACGTCATCCGATGAACCATATGAGCATATCACAGAATTCAATGAGATTTGTGCCACAAATCAGGTTAACAGCTTCTCCGATGAATAGGTAAACCTTTTTTGGTTTCCCTATTCCTTAAGAGAAAAAAGTAAAAAAGATGGTTTTTGTCCTTACCCGCTGGAGTATCACTACTTGGGCAGAAATGAGAAAGCATTTCCTTATTTGAATCGTGTGCATGATTATGATTGCCAATGGAGACCTGATGATAACCTGGTAATTTATTTTTCTCTCTTTCACTAATTCTTATAATGGTTTTTAACATGCGTACGAGGGCGTAGCATGGTTTAGGTGTGGGAAAGAGTAATTTAAATTTTTGGGGTTTTCAACACACTTGATTTATCATTGTTGAGTTGACTTATAGTGAAACATTGTAATTTTAACCTTCTTTTGATTTGAGATTTTTTTTTTGTTTTTTAGATGTTTAAATTATGATTTTAATATAGCAAGAGCCAAGTGTTGTTTTGAATTTGAATTATGATTTGGAATTACACGTTTGTATCAGGATTGTTTCAGGTGCATTAATGGAGATTGCACTATGTCTTCTAACAAAGATAGTGTACGCCAACCACCTTACCCATAGAATGTATCTGTTCCATCCTTTAAGGAAATCAAGTCTTTCGAATGACGCTTCTTGATGGCTTAAGTCAGAGTTGTAGTCCAGACCAGCTGTAGAGTTAACGAAAACCTTGTAAAGTCATCTTTATCATCAGCTAGAAATCTACATGGCCTTAACATCAAACAGGGACTTGTGGTCAGACTTATCCTAACCATGAGTTGGATCTGTCTCGTACAATGGGGACACCAAGACACTACCTAAGTAGATTAATCAAGTCTTAAGATGGATGATCTCTGTAAAAATTAAACACATCTATGTTTTACTGCGGTCAGCATACATATGCCTTAACTGAATAAGGTGTGCAAACTCATGGTTCACTGATAATATCCGGACATAATGTAGTATCTTCCTAACCTACATTATTTTCAACTAACATCGATGCGACGTTAGGTTCTTGGGGAAGTATAATCTCATAAGACTATAATCATGAAACCAATCCCGATGAGGTTAAATCCGGTGGTCTATCCCGCATAACTCCTGGAGCAGTAGCGACAACTTGATTTCGCAGTCTGTAACATTTATCTACTTTTGTAGATAAATCATGTACATCTTGTCCGATCCCGGTAAGTTTAATTCCATCAGACGATTCTCCCGTTTACTTTGGAGCCTGTTGGGACTAAAGCCAAAACACTAGAGCCACTTGGGGCCAAATCCAAAAATGATGGAAGCCCATATTAAGTCGCGGTGGACTTTAATCATGACCCTCCTTTCATTTGTGCACCTTGAAGATCACAAGAGTGACCGACATCGGCACATTTGATTGTGGTGTCGTTGTCTTGAACACGAAGACAACTATGGATGGCATACCCACTTTTCAACCTTTAGTTCCATTAGTTCATTGTTCGATATTGGATACTCATATGATTAATTAAGAGATTTCACATTCAAAGTTGAAGTTTTGAAGATGACTTATGAGTTTACGTTTAGAGATGAAAATTGAAGACGAATGCACGAAAAGATGTTAAAATGAAGAAAAATGTCAGGAAATTCCGTACTGGCGTAAATTATGCACTCCTGGCGTAATTAACGGTGATCATATTTTTGTTCTTAACAGAACACTTTCTGGCGTAATTCTACGCTTGAAGTTTCTGTGGTGCCGTAATTTTCTCTAGTGTCGTATTAGCTTATTTTAGAAATGCCGAATTTTAAGAGATTGTGACTTAGGGAACAGGCGTGCTGGTTATTTTAAATAGAGGATTAAAGGGACACGAGTTTTTTTATCCCGTACTCAGTTTTAGAGCTAAAAACATAAACCCTAACATCAAAACACTTAGTTTTTCCAATCTCAAAGGCGCGTTCATCATGGTTCATCCTTCTGTTATCATGTTCATCATCACCAACATGTTCGGCTAAGTTTCTTTACTTTATTCCTTTCGATAAACAATTATTGTACTTAACTACTTATGATTTTTTTCAAATATGTATGTGATTCATTATTTGTATTGAGAAAGTCGTTTGATTTATGCGTTATGAGTTGATTGAGTAAACGTTTAATGCAAGTTTATTAATTCTTATTATTGTAAGACAAGTTATTACTTCTTAAGATATTGTTCTTGATCCAATTTAGCGTTACTTTAGTTAGGGATAAACACAACTTATTTAGATTGAATAATTTATGCTAAAGATCGTAGCTTTAATAAACTTAAGAAATCTTGTGTATGAGATTTGAATGAAAACTTGATATGCATCATATTTGTTTAAATGAATAAATGCACAATTGGAATTTGGAAGAGATAAAGGCTTCTAATCTATTGTTTTCAACTTTGCATTTTTACTCTTTTATTTATACTCTTTGCTTTTAATCAATGAAGTTTAAATCTTTTAGTTTAATTGATTCAAGTATTTTAGTTAAAATCAAATCAACTCTTAAAATTTCTTGCTTTTAACCACAATTTCCCGTCAAACGAATTCTACTTACCCTAGCTAGTCTAGAGTATTTGGTACATGAAAAATGTTGATAAAAAAGGAAAAAAGTGAATTGTTATATTATTTTTGTTTTCATTGTAATTGTAATGATAGTATAGAATAAGGTTCCGAGGAAGACTATCGTGTTTGAATCCCGATCAGGTTAAGTGTAGTCACGCTTGAATAAACCATAGTGACTTGTTAATCGATTGGTAATAACATGTTAGCTTCACCTTTACACCATTTTATATCCGTGTCATGACTACCCTATTCACCTAATCCGTATAGCTTGACCCGTATTGTATTCTCTTTTGGTATCATGCTTGGTGAGTATTTCCAAGAGATTGGTATACGAGTGTGATTGGTGATTAGTTAGTATTGAAACTTTACGATTGTGTAATTGCATACGGTACCCCGTTGTGATTTGTGGTTCTACGAGAGTGGAACTGGGTTGAGTCTCACAATCATTAGTCAGGTATAGTTTGACTGACATGGAAAGATCGATGAGAGTTGATTAATTCTTGTCGGTTGAAGTCACTGATTATTTGGTCAGTAGTCATAAGACTATATACCGTTAACAAAATAATCGGTTTAATTTTTATACAATCCACGTCGAAGGGAATCATGAGATGACCCGTCCTAATCCATAAGGATGAATACAATAACATATGGTTACGTTGCGAGGTATTTGACCTCTATATGATACATTTTGCAAACATTGCATTCGTTTTTAAAAAAAAACAACCTTTCATTACATCGAAAGTTGACAAGTATGCACACCCTTTCATAATATATCCAAACTATAGATGACTTAGTATGTCATTTACTTAATAATGATCTTTATTGAACTCAACGACTTGAATGCAACGTCCCTTGAAATATGTCATGTATGACTTCAATTAATATCTTTAAAATGAGCAAATACACAGCGGAAGATTTCTTTCAAACCTGAGAATAAACATGCTTTCAAGTGTCAACCAAAAGGTTGGTGATTTCATTAGTTTATCATAATCGATTATTTCTATAATTTTAATAGACCACAAGATTTTTATTTCCATTTTTCATAAATATCATCTCATATCAGGCATTTCGCAAAAACTGCATAGAGCTAAAAAAAAAATTCATTCATATGGTGAACACCTGGTAAACGACCTTAATAAGGGGCATATTCGATTCGATAATCCAACCATAGAATGTAGTTTCGATTACTTGTGTCTATTTCGTAAAAAATTTATAAAAGCAGCGCATGTATTCTCAGTCCCAAAAATATATATTGAAAAAGCATTTAAAAAGGGAGCAAATGAAACTCACAATACTGTATTTCGTAGTAAAAATACATATGACGGCATTGACAAATGCAAAGTTGGCCTCGGATTCACGAACCTATATTAAGTATATATATATTTATATGTTGGTCAATATCTGTTTAACAATTTAGGTCAAGTCGTAGTGTATCACAATCCTAATGCTCGAGACTGATATGCAAAAGTCGACAAAAGTCAATTTGACCCAAAATGTCTTCCAAAATTTATACATGTTTATTATATAACTTAAATATAGTCGTTTTATATATATATATATATATATATATATATATATATATATATATATATATATATATATATATATATATATATATATATATATAATATATATTTATCAGATTTTATTAGAGTAAATAATACAAGTCATTTATTAATAAAAATTTTATATTAAAAATTATATATGATAAAAATATTCTACTATATATCTTAAGTAATAAAATTTATAAAGCTCACTTAATATCATAAAAATATAGTGGTATGTATTATAAATGTAATTATATTACGTGTGATAGAAATATCTTTGTATCACATATTTATTTGATAAAATAATATTAATAATAATAATGAGTAAAAGTTGTATTATTTTGTGATAAAAATAATATTAATTATAATAATAATAATTTATATTTAATTATGATAATAATAATTTTGATAATTAATAATAATCTTTTATAATAATACTAATATCATAATAATAATATTACTAATAATGATAAAAATATTATAATCATGTTAATGATAATAACAATGTTAATAATATTGTTGTTATTAATAATACTAATAATAATAAAAATGATAATTCAAATGAAAATATAAGTTTTAAGATTTATAATGATATTTTCTAACAACCATGATAATTTTAATAATAACGATACTTTTTAATATTAAATGTAGTAATAATAATATTTCATATAAAAATAATAATTCTATTCAAAATGATAATTTTAAATAATAATAATACTAAAATGATTATAATAATGATATTTTATAATAACAATGATATTTCTATTAAAAATAATAATTTTAATAAAAATGATGGTTTTAATATTAATGATACTTTTAATAATAATAATGACGATAAAAATAATAAAATGATAGTTTTGATAAAAAAAATATTAATTATTTTAATAATAATAATAATAATAATAATAATAATAATAATAATAATAATAATAATAATAATAATAATAATAATAACCTTAATGATAATAACGTAGTAATAATAATAACAATAACAATTTTTAATGATAATACTTATATTAATAATGATAATGATAATAATAATAATATTAATTATTTGATAAAAATAATAATGACGATAATAACGACGATAACGATAACGATAACGATAACGATAACAATAACAATAACGATGATCGTAATAATAATAATCATTTTAATAATAATACTAAAATTAATGATAATTCAGTTGACTATATCTTTTAATCCGTTCATCGAAACCATTTGCTTTCTAAATGAAAAGTTATTAATTTTTCGACAGATATCATATACCTTATCTCAGTAGCATAAATTCATGATTTATCATAAACTATATAACGACGAAAATAAACATTCAAGCATACATAATCATATATACTCGAGCACTAGTCAGGGATACATTACTAATATATAAAAGTTAAGTTATGAGTGCTCACGTATCAATATTGTGATTCAATATTGCAGAAAATTACGTAAACGCAACGGAAATGATAACCACTAGTTTGACTCACGAGCAATACCCCCGAACCATACCCATAACTTCCATAGCTATAACCCATAATTTCCTTAGCTATATCCCGCTCGCAAAACCCGTTTTGAAATAGCTTGTACCTACCCTCGTCGTAATATTTTATGTATAATACTAATAATATCACTATTAATAATACTAATACTAATAATAATAATATTAATATTAATAATCTTAATATTAATAATAATAATAATAATAATAATAATAATAATAATAATAATAATAATAATAATAATAATAATAATAATAATAATAATAATGATATCAGTGTAGTGTATGTGTGTGTTCTGAAATCGTTGCATTTTATAAACTTTTCCTGACTTCTACCCTCATGCGATCGCATGAGAATAGCATGGGGATATCATGCGATAGCATGAGCCCCCTGGACAGCTAACATTTGTTGTTTTACTCTGCCGACACTAGATTTATATTATTATAAATATAATATATTTAATTTATATAATTAATTATATATTATATTATATTTACGTGCATAGTTAAATTGTAATTTTAGTTCCAATAATTCGTACATTGTCACTCGACTTATATCCCAGTTCCGGTTTCTCGAACGCATTTTCGTATGCTTGGAAAACTTGCACTTTACGTTACACGACGTGTACCTTTATTAATAACTAACCTTAATTCGCCAATAATTTATATTACAAGAAATGTAACTTATGCATTTGAGTGTTTTGGTCAATTGCTTCCTTAAATCAAAGTCTCGTTTATTTATCAAAGTCTGTTTAATAATATTATTTTAAATCTAAAATGTTTTATGACTAAGTTAATATTATATTTCATTACTTCGTAAAATAATAATATATTTTCATTTAGAAATATAAACTTATATATTTTAGAAATATTTATTTACTAATATAATATTTAGTTTTTCAAAAACTAATTATATTTCAAAGTTTAATATATATAAATTAAAATCGTTTAAACAATAGATATTATTATATCACCTAACGTTTACGCTTTAAAACTTAATTTAATATAATTCATTCATGCGCCAACGTTTATTTTAACTCCTCAAACGTTTTAAATAACATATCTAAAAATCAATCGAATTAAATAAACAAGTGTTACTACTATCTACTTAACTAATTTGAAATCATATATATTCAATATTTATAAACACGTTTTAAATACACGTTGCAAGTTATTTATATCTATCCTACAACCAATATTCTAATTCACGTTATTTAAACAAGGACATTTTAATAATCAAGTTCCATTATATCGAAAAACGTTTTCCTACACTTGTAACTAAATCAATTAATTATTATGAAATCTAGTCTTCCACTAACTTTTGTCCAATTTTCGTTATTTGACACTTTGTTCTCATATGTAGATCACATTACCAATTATTCCGAATACCGTTAAAAAGGAAACGTTTCCTAAATCAAAGTGGACCTCTCAACAGAGACCCATAATCATCACAAAGTATCTGATAACTCAATCATTTGATATCATCTCTTAATTCCATAGGCAAATACGATCATGTAAAGTATTATACCTAATACTTTATTTACGTTTTCAAGTTATAATATATATATATACATATATATATATATATATATATACATACATATATATATATATATATATATATATATATATATATATATATATATATATATATATATATATATATATATATACAATCATATCCATTTGTATAATAGTTCGTGAATCGTCAGAATTTGGTCGAGGTTAAATGTATGAGCACAGTTTAAAATTCTTGAAATTCAACTTAACAAACTTTGCTTATCGTGTCAGAATAATATAAAGATAAAGTTTAAATTTGGTCGGAAATTTCCGGGTTGTCACAGTACCTACCCGTTAAAGAAATTTCATCCCAAAATTTGATTGGGATGGTCATGGCTGACAATAATTATGTTTTCATGACTCATATGAATTGAAAATTAGAGTTTTATCTTCATTGAGTAATATGGATAAAACAACTCGATTATGTGAAGAGTACAAGTGAAGCTATTGCAAAAGAGTGAAATAAGTAAATGTAGATTCATCATATCTTTTGACGTAGATAGGATTGATTTCCGGAGTTCAAGGGATTTAGAGAAAATCTTCGTGATAAGATGTGATTCTTTGGTAATTAAATAAATTAGAATCCTCTTCGGTTAATTGCGATGATCTGTCTCGATTACTCTGTCTGCTATTTTACTATAAATCCACTCTCTTCGTTTCCTTATTTTCCACATCTCACATCCTCTATTCTTTCTCCCTTAACTCATACTCTAAAGTATTTTTCAATATGCTCCATCCGGTTCTAATTCTTGATATACTCCTAACTTTTATATTCGTCATTCTTCTTTTTCATCTACCGCTGGAAAAATCTATTTACTTCTACTATACTCTTGGTTTTATAATGTTTTTAGTTCTCCCGTGTCTTTATATTGCTATATGCATCGATATATATGGTTTGTAATTTCTGGGTTGTTGTTGGGCTATATATCTTCCCTTATATTTCAAAGTCCCTGCTTCTGTCTTCTATAATCATTGTCATCCACAGTTAATGCTCTCTCCTATTTGCTGCGATTTATACTCCAATTTCTATTTCAGAGCTTCATTCTTTTGTTTTCTCTTCTTACCATTAAGCACCGCATGTAATGGTCCAGAATTCGTAGATATGAATTTCAAAATGAACATAGTTAATGTTCTAAGAAGGAAATTGTAATGGCACGATCTTGATTTGTCAAATTACCAGAATATACAGAAAAATAGAACTATCACGAGGATATGTTCTTAATATATTTGGAGATTAAGTGGAATGTAAGAGTCGTGTAACATGGCACGTGATGACGTTATGATCTGTAAATCATCACATTCCATTTAGAAACTCAGCATGACTTACTGTAATATAATCACATTGATCAAGTGTCATTATATTATACTAACTCATGCTTCAGTTCCAACACTACTTCAAAAACATTCATATTTTAAACTCGAAGGTTTTAGAATTTAGAAACTAAAATAGTTTCTTTTATGATGTAACACAGATAGCGCGAAGAGGTAAATGATTTTGAATAACAATAGTTATGAAGATATCTTCAGAAACATCGAAGATATTTATAATGAAAGATATGATGATATCTTAGAATATCTAAGGTCAGAGGATGATGAAGAATATTGTCCGCAAGGGTTTAGAGTAAAGAGTAAGGTATTCGCTAAAGACTTCACCAGAAACTGAATCATTTGGATTCTTTGAAGGCAGATTTAGTCTTTGTGATTTGTCCACAGCCTCCTTCATGGTTCGCTCAATCTGTTTTCCAGTTCCAAACCTTCTCTTTTTCTGAGGTTTGCCAACACACTATTCTTTATCATCAAACTTTTAACTGTTACGGTTGTCTACAGTTTCTGCTGCTTCATTCAACTTTTCCAAAAATTCGGAGAACTAATTCGTAGATTGGGGTGTTTTTCAGAAACTTCACATTCGAAGTATGTAAGTCTTAGAGATAGACGTTATATGTATATATATGACTGTTGGCGTAGAATTGTTGCGAGATTCGAAATACTGATTGTTGATTCTCGGTAATTGGTATGGCAATTCTCGTTATAAAACACGGATGAGTATATGATAGAGTTTTAATGAACACATATAATGGTTTTTCGGAGAGACTTAAGCTGATGAGTAATGAAGTTGTTGATAATTTTACTGCTAATGTGGTGGAATATAAAAGGATCCCCGGTAACAATGACATACAAGACAACATATATATCAAGGTTATAATAAAGCTAATTCGAATGAAAAGTCGAAATTGATTTGTTGGAGCTGTGACCTAAATGTCTACTTTGAAAAGGGATTAAAAAGTTATTTTTGCTAATAAATGTCAAAGGGTCTGACACAGATACGTGTTAAACTATGACTTTGGTTTCGAGAGTTTTTCAGGTGCAAGACTGTGGATAATATGTGGTTGGATCATCATCTCGATTGTGCATTATTTGAATTGTCTTCAGGAATTTCGAAGGGTTTGAACACAGATTGTAATCGTTAATATACATATGATGTTCTAGAATTTTGAATGATACGAATATTTTTCTGGGTAGAGGTGATGTTCTAGCACAATTTTTTAAGTCAAAGTATAGATTTGAAAGATGTAGAGATTTAAGAGTGATGTCTCTTGTTGAGTCTTGACTTGGATTCTGATCTTGTCAGAATATGTAATCGAATTTGTATGAAAATGGTTGTTATGATTCTTATGGAATAATGTATATCACTGTGATAGTGTTGAATATGGTTAATGATTCTTGAATCAAAATTGAAAAATGTATAGTGTAACATATTAATTGTGATCTTAAATATTTCTCGGGTATTACCTACCCGTTATAAAAAATTTCACAAGTAATATTTTGTACAAGATAATTTTTATTACAATCTTTACGAAAATATATGTATATTTTCTTCAGATGTAATACAGATTTAGTGAGTTAATATTAAATTAAACTCATTTGCCTTTCGGCTGGAACTAGAAATGAATAATCTCTAAAACTTTACGTAATTTAGAAATTACGTAATCTTCGCATAAATGAAATTATGAATCAATACTTCATTATTCATTTTTATTAATATTTATTCGGTGAATGATGTTGGTGCTCGTGGAATTCTTGTGAATTTTGCAAGATATGAATGATGTTTCTAGAAAGTTTCGAGTACATCGAAGATGAAAGTGTAAAATCAAACATGTAATTGATTAATACACTTGGTTTATTATGAATTGGAATTCATTGAGTTTGAAAAAGAGATTGTAGTTAACAATGGTTAAGTCGTTAACGAAGGATGTATATCATTACATATTAGTAATATGAATTAATCGAGTAGTATCTACCCTTATTCAATTTATTCATAATAGCTTAGTACGAAAAGATATACTATGATTTCTAAAATTTATATATATAAGATATACATATAAATTCTTCAGTGGAAATGAGTTAATACTTCATAACTTGTTGATATGACATACTTGTTGTTGATTAGTGATATTGTTCGCGGTGATTGGTGGAGCTTGTGATGTTGTAGGTGCTGCTGATGCTCGCGATGCTGATGGCACTGACGGTGTTAGTGATGCTGACGGTACTGTTGATGATGTTGGTAAAACAAGTCTAGCTTGTAAATCGTGTACCATTCCGGTCAGGGTTTCATTTCATCATTTCTATTTGCCCACTTATCTGGTTTATGATTAAGGTTGGAATAGATAATCTCTAAGACTTTAGAGATTACATAATTGTCGCAGAATGTTTCTCCAATGAAGTTATGAATCAATACTTCATCGGTTATTGTTGTTGGTACTCCTTGGTATCTATGGTGCGTATGACGTTGATGTTTATGGGGCAGTTTGTGATGTTGAAGCATGGGATGTGGATGTTGTTGTTGTTGGTGGTAATGGTACTATTGGTGTTGATGATGGTGGTACTGTTGATGCCGGTGATGCTGCTGGTGCTTGTAACCTTTGCACCATATTCTCCAAAGCCACTACCCAAGCGCGAAGCTCGTTGACTTCTTCTATTACACCGGGGTGATTGTCAGTTCGGATGAGTGGATGAATAATATCTAAAATTCGAGATAGTATATAGTCATGAAGAGATACTCTGGAAATGAGAGAGAAAATGGTGTCTCGAACAGGTTCGCCGGAAAGTGCTTCAGGTTCTTCGCCAAGAGGGAAATGTGGTGGATGGAAGGGATCGCCTTCTTCGTGTCTCCAATGATTAAGTAGACTACGAACTCATTCCCAATTCATCCAGAATAGATGATGGCTGATTGGTTGGTCCATTCCGGTCACACTGCTTTCGGAGCTTGAGTGAAACTCCATATCGAAATCCGAGGAACTTGAACTAGTGACGAGTTCCATTTCGTACAATTGAATAAAGGATTTTTCGATATGAAAGGATTTTCGGCTATCGGATGGTATTCTAATTGCATAGAATATCTATATATATAGAACAAAAGATTTCGTAGATTACGGAGGAATTTACGGAATATGCCAGGCAAAGTTTACAGTAACAGATACGCTAAGATATGAATTTTGTCTATACACTATTCATGCAATCAATGCAGTAAGATGTGTCTAGACTAAGATGATAAACAGGTAATTTTCCGACAACAATGATAAGCAAAACTTTTTGACATGCAGACACGGTCGAAGTCCAGACTCACTAATGCATCTTATCAACTATCAGTTAGACACACTAATGCAAGACCTGGTTCGCTAAGACCACCGCTCTGATACCACATGAGACGACCCGTCCTAATCCATAAGGACGAATACAATAACATATGGTTACATTGTAAGGTATTTGACCTCTATATGATACATTTTACAAACATTGCATTCATTTTAAAAAAACAACCTTTCATTACATCGAAAGTTGACAAGTATGCATACCCTTTCATAATATATCCAAACTATAGATGACTTAGTATGTCATTTACTTAATAATGATCTTTATTGAACTCAACGACTTGAATGCAACGTCCCTTGAAATATGTCATGTATGACTTCAAGTAATATCTTTAAAATGTGCAAATGCACAACGGAAGATTTCTTTCAAACCTGAGAATAAACATGCTTTCAAGTGTCAACCAAAAAGTTGGTGAGTTCATTAGTTTATCATAATATAATATTTCAATAATTTTAATAGACCACAAGATTTTCATTTCCATTTTTCATAAACATCATCTCATATCAGGCATTTCGCAAAAACTACATAGAGATAAAAAAAAATCATTCATATGGTGAACACCTGGTAACCGACCTTAACAAGATGCATATAGAATATCCTCATCATTCCGGGACTCTCATCGGATATGATAAATCGAAGTACTAAAGAATCCGTAACCCGGATGGGGCTTGTTGGGCCCGATAGATCTATCTTTAGGATTCGCGTCAATTAGGGCCATTTCCCTAATTCTTAGGCTACCAAGCTAAAAAGGGACATATTCGATTCGATAATCCAACCATAGAATGTAGTTTCGATTACTTGTGTCTATTTCGTAAAACATTTATAAAAGCAGCGCATGTATTCTCAGTTCCAAAAATATATATTGCAAAAGCATTTAAAAAGGGAGCAAATGAAACTCACAATACTGTATTTCGTAGTAAAAATACATATGATGGCATTGACAAATACAAGGTTGGTCTTGGATTCACGAACCTATATTAAGTATATATATATTTATATGTTGGTCAATATCTATTTAACAATTTACGTCAAGTCGTAGTGTATCACAATCCTAATGCTCGAGACTGATATGCAAAAGTCGACAAAAGTCAATTTGACCCAAAATGACTTCCAAAATTTATACATGTTTATTATATAACTTAAATATAGTCGTTTTATATATATAATATATATTTATCAGATTTTATTAGAGTAAATAATGCAAGTCATTTATTAATAAAAATTTTATATTAAAAATTATATATGAGAAAAATATACTTCTATATATCTTAAGTAATAAAATTTATAAAGCTCACTTAATATCATAAAAATATAGTGTTATGTATTATAAATGTAATTATATTACGTGTGATAAAAATATCTTTGTATCACATATTTATTTGATAAAATAATATTAATAATAATAATGAGTAAAAGTTGTATTAATTTTTGATAATAATAATAATATTAATTATAAAAATAACAATATTTATATTTACTAATATTAATAATAATTTTGATAACTAATAATAATCTTTTATAATAATACTAATGTCATAATATTAATATTACTAATAATGATAAAAATATTATAATCATGTTAATGATAATAACAATGTTAATAATATTGTTGTTATTAATAATACTAATAATAATAAAAATGATAATTTAAATGAAAATATAAGTTTTAAGATTTATAATGATATTTTCTAACAACCATGATAATTTTAATAATAATGATACTTTTTAATATTAACTGTAGTAATAATAATATTTTATATAAAAATAATAATTCTATTCAAAATGATAATTTTTAATAATAATATTACTAAAATGATTATAATAATGATATTTTATAATAACAATGATATTTCTATTAAAAATGATAATTTTAATAAAAATGATGGTTTTAATATTAATGATACTTTTAATAATAATAATGACGATAAAAATAATAAAATGATAGTTTTGATAAAAAAAATATTAATTATTTTAATAATAATAATATTGATAATATTAATAATAACCTTAATGATAATAACGTAGTAATAATAATAACAATAACAATTTTTAATGATAATACTTATATTAATAATGATAATGATAATAATAATAATATTAATTATTTGATAATAATAATAATAATAATGACGATAATAACGACGATAACGATAACGATAACGATAACGATAACAATAACGACGATCATAATAATAATAATCATTTTAATAATAATACTAAAATTAATGATAATTCAGTTGACTATATCTTTTAATCCGTTCATCGAAACCATATGCTTTCTAAATGAAAAGTTATTTATTTTTCGACAGCTTTCCAATGACATGCATATCATATACCTTATCTCAGTAGCATATGTATTAAATTCATGATTTATCATAAACTATATAATGACAAAAATAAACATTCAAGCATACATAATCATATATACTCGAGCACTAGTCAGGGATACATTACTAATATATAAAAGTTAAGTTATGAGTGCTCACGTATCAATATTGTGGTTCAATATTGCAGGAAATTACGTAGACGCAACGGAAATGATAACCACTAGTTTGACTCACAAGCAATACCCCCGAACCATACCCATAACTTCCATAGCTATAACCCATAATTTCCTTAGCTCTATCCCGCTCGCAAAACCCGTTTTGAAATAGCTTGTACCCACCCTCGTCGTAATATTTTATGTATAATACTAATAATATCACTCCTAATAATACTAATACTAATAATAATAAGATTAATATTAATAATCTTAATAATAATAATAATAATAATAATAATAATAATAATAATAATAATAATAATAATAATAATAATAATAATAATAATAATAATAATAATAATGATATCAGTGTAGTGTATGTGTGTGTTGAATGAACTGAAATCGTTGCGTTTTATAAACTTTTCCTGACTTCTACCCTCATGCGATCGCATGAGAATAGCATGGGGATATCATGCGATCACATGAGCCCCCTGGACAGCTAACATTCGTTGTTTTACTCTGCCGACACTCGATTTATATTATTATAAATATAATATATTTAATTTATATAATAAATTATATAATATATTATATTTATGTGCATAGTTAAATTGTAATTTTAGTTCCGATAATTCGTACGTTGTCACTCGACTTATGTCCCAGTTTTGGTTTCTCGAACGCATTTTCGTATGCTTGGAAAACTAGCACTTTACGTTACGCGACGTGTACCTTTATTAATAACTAACCTTAATTTGCCAATAATTTATATTACAAGAAATGTAACTTATGCATTTGAGTGTTTTGGTCAATTGCTTCCTTAAATCAAAGTCTCGTTTATTTATCAAAGTCTGTTTAATAATATTATTTTAAATCCAAAATGTTTTATGACTAAGTTAATATTATATTTCATTACTTCGTAAAATAATAATATATTTTCATTTAGAAATATAAACTTATATATTTTAGAAATATTTATTTACTAATATAATATTTAGTTTTTCAAAAACTAATTATATTTCAAAGTTTAATATATTTAAATTAAAATCGTTTAAACAATAGATATTATTATATCACCTAAAGTTTACGCTTTAAAACTTAATTTAATATAATTCATTTATGCACCAACGTTTATTTTAACTCCTTAAACGTTTTAAATAACATATCTAAAAATCAATCGAATCAATTAAACAAGTGTTACTACTATCTACTTAACTAATTTGAAATCATATATATTCAATATTTATAAACACGTTTTAAATACACGTTGCAAGTTATTTGTATCTATCCTACAACCAATATTCTAATTCACATTATTTAAACAAGGACCTTTTAATAATCAAGTTCCATTATATCGAAAAACGTTTTCGTACACTTGTAACTAAATCAATTAATTATTATGAAATCTAGTCTTCCACTAACTTTTGTCTAATTTTCATTATTTGACACTTTGTTCTCATATGTAGATCACATTACCAATTATTCCGAATACCGTTAAAAAGGATACGTTTCCTAAATCAAAGTGGACCTCTCAACAGAGACCCTTAATCATCACAAAGTATCTGATAACTCAATCATTTTATATCATCTCTTAATTCCATCGGCAAATACGATCATGTAAAGTATTATACCTAATACTTTATTTACGTTTTCAAGTTATGAATCGTTGGAATTTGGTCGAGGTTAAATGTATGAACACGTTTAAAATTCTTGAAATTCAACTTAACAAACTTTACTTATCGTGTCGGAATAATATAAAGATAAAGTTTAAATTTGGTCGAAAATTTCCGGGTTGTCACAAATCATTCAAGTGGGCACCATTTCCTTATTATTGTCTCTTCTCTTTACTTGCGTATTATTTATATTATCAACATCAAAACAAAACTCCCCTTTTTCTACTACAGTAATATTACTTAATTATCGAATTCTGAATCACATTACTCCCTGTGGATCGACCATACTTACTCTTAACTAGCTACATATGACTGGGATTCGTTGCCCATTTGTGTGTTAGTAAATTAAAACGTTTTTGTCCCATTTTTATATGTATAATAACGCACGTCAACTTTTGACTTCTCAATGTCCTTTCCAATTTTCTTAAACTGATTAGACAATTAAGCAATCATTTCACCACCATCATCCTCCGAAACCACATTAACAATCGCTTTCCTAACCGGTGTATCCCTCGATGGTGTTGATATGACCGAAACAGAAGGTTATATTTGTGCGGTGTCATTAGGTCGCAACACGTCAGAGTCAGTTACCAGAAGGGGGTACTGGTTTTATATTTATATTTAGCGGGGCTAAATCGTACTAATCCTTATTATGAGTAAGGGAAGTATTACCTAGGGTCGTATTTTTAAGATATCAATAGAATCGAACCTATATTTAAAGCTTAAGATAATTATAAGGTGAAGGAGTAGTGGTTACCTAATTTTGGGTTTTTCTAGTTTATAAGACAGATAAAGTAAATACAATAAAATTCGTAAATTAGATAAGGTTAAAACAAGTGCATACTATGATTTCATCAGTTATTCTGTCAGGATTATGGAATGATGGCTCATGAATAGGTTGGGACCTTGTATTCATTACACTGGTCCTAAACGCCCCTGTCGTAAGACATGTCACTGGGCAATGTGATAGGCTTGAAGATTCTGAATAGACAGCAATGTCCCTTACCCCCGACGCCCGTTCAGTCTGACTACAGGCATACATGTTCAGACGGCTCATCCAATTGAGCGACTCGGTTGGGTGACATATTAACACTCCACAAAGGTCTAAAATTTCTTAAGAATAATAGAATACAGGGTTTACCGTATTCGAGAGACGTGATGTGTTTCGATGCTTTCGTTAATGATTGGGTTTAAAAGGTAGTTAGGCCCTTAAAAAGAGTTCAAACATAAAGAACACCATGGCCAAGTCAAGTT
The DNA here is from genome assembly GCF_046630445.1 of Rutidosis leptorrhynchoides. Taxonomy (NCBI): domain Eukaryota; kingdom Viridiplantae; phylum Streptophyta; class Magnoliopsida; order Asterales; family Asteraceae; genus Rutidosis; species Rutidosis leptorrhynchoides. Next base: position 78,810,575 of record NC_092341.1, on the reverse strand, counting down.
GACTTCCATGAACACGTTCGGTTATCCTAACGGTCTAATCATTTATGTGTTTAAACAAATAGTTCCTTAATTAACCAAGAATCCCTCAAGCGAGGTGCAATGCTTGAGACCGCGTTATGGTGAAGTGTACTAATCAGCACTGACCGGGTTTCATAGCCTTACTTAGCAGAGGTATAGCTTATAACAACATTTATACTTCAGCATGCACGTACGAAGTTTATATGCTTGGTGACTACACTAGCATGGTCTAGAACCGACAATGTACTAAGGGTCTAGTTAAATGTTTCACTACGAAAGAGTCCTCAGTCAGAATCCAAAGCTTGATAGACTTACTATAACCGGTGTTCGCGATAGTGTACTCTGAATCGGGGTTCGCGACTTCCCAATAGCAGAGCCAATAGCTACGTTCTATTAGTTGGAAAAGCGATTGAGTGTAAAGCATTTCGACAACATACGCAAACCATAATATTATTTCGGCATTATAACTGATTATATCATAGCATACACTAAAGATAACTACTCGCAAATCATGGCAACAACATCACAAAACATAATGATAGAAGACATTATATAAAGATAAAGGATAGAAATACCAGTAGATTAAACGAGTTCCAAATACAAAAGTGCCAACTTCAAACTCCAGACCGCTCCTAATACAATCTTCGGCGTTCTTCTCCGGGTACTAGATTTCCCGCACGGAGTCGAAGACCTTGAAAGTATAACTAATATTGTAGAAAGAGAGAGAAAGAAGTGAATTGAAGTGTGTGTTGAAATGGATGACAAAGACCCTTTAAATAAGATTGAATTTTGTCTGCGAACGGCTGGCAGGCCGTTTGGCAAGCCGTTTGCAAGGCCCGTTTGACCAGTCAGCCCGTTTACCATGCCCGTTTGCCTTGGGCGTGTGGCAGGCCATTTGCCATACTAGCAAGCCGTTTGGCAACCCGTTTGGCAACCCGTTTAGCAAGCCGTTTGGCTTGCTAATTCGCTGGATCGTAACTTGATTTCTTGTCTTTCACCGTTTTCGCTCTAGAATCTTCGTTTTAGCTCCGATTCTCTTAATTCTTTTTGCACCGTCTTCGTAATTACTTGATCTTCAATTTTAACCGACGAAGCTGGTATTTTGCCGATAAAGTTCGAAACTTTATTGTTTTTGGGCCTTAATACCGGGGTGAACACGTGACTTTTTAGCCGATATCAGGTGTCCATTCAAATGTATGAATGGAAATGTCTTCCAGAAATTTATAAGCTTGGTTTGGAGACTTATACAAAACCACGCCACCCGCCGAAGAATCAAGAATACCTCGTGTATGTTCATCGACCCCTCGATAAAAAGTTTGGACGATTTGCCCTTTTTGTAACCCGTGTTGAGGGAAATTTCTCAACATTCTCTTTAAGCGTTCACAAGATTCATAAAGTGATTTATCATGTTTATGAGCAAAGGAATTAATCTCCATTCGTAACTTTTCAGCCTTAGCTGGTGGAAAATACCTCGTAATAAACTTATCCCTCAATTGAGCAAATGTAGTAATGGATTCGGGTTGCAAAGATTTCAACCATGCACTAGCATCACCTGACAATGAATACAGTAAAGTTCTCAATTTGAAAGCATCGTCTGTTACACCTTGATTCTTGTACAATTGACACAAATCCTCGAATTTTTCCATGTGTTCAATCGAATTATTGTTGGTCCTCCTATCAAACAACTTCTCACGCAACATATGAATAAATTGACTCTTAACCTCCCAAGTCTGGGCAGTAATGTCGAGCCTTCGAATGACGGGTAAAATTGTTGGAGGTGCAGTTTGTTGTGTGGTCAACATCGGTTGATCATCTGGATTCTCTGCCATTTCCTCATCTTCTTCTTCAAATGTTTCTTCGTGAACTATTAGGTGCAAATCAAGAGTGGGACCACTAGTTTCTGATTCCGTCTCAATATTTTCTTTAGTTCCACTAGGGCTTCCCTTTGGTTGTTGATTTTTCTTTTGAACTTTTGTTTTCTTGGTATCTGATGCGAAGCGAGGTGTATATAAAATAGTTATTATTTTACTAGAAAATACTATTTAATACGATACAATTTTACACAAGATATTTATTTATTTATAGAATGGATATACTTAAACCTTGCTACAACACTTATAGGCAGTGTACCTAATCGTACAGTAGTGTAGTTTTTAGTAAGTCCGGTTCGTTCCACAGGGAAATCTTTAAACAAAGCTCAACGCTATATTAGTTTACTTTTATAAAAATACAAATATATATATAAGTAATATTATTATTATAAAGGGGGGTTTTTACCGTTTAATGACCGGTTTGTCGATTTTAAGACTTTAGTCGCAGTTAAAACCTAATGTAAAATATAAAATAAATACAAGACTTAAATTAAAGCGTAAAGTAAATAACGATAATGAAATTGCGAATAATAAAAGTGCGATAAAATAAACTTGCGATAATTAAAAAGTACGATAATTAAAAGTGCGATAAAATAAAATAAATAAAAGTGCGATAATTAGAAGTGCAATTAAATATAAAATAAAGGAAATTAAATATGATATAAAAGAATTATGCTTATTTAAACTTCCGTAATCATGATGTTTGACGTGTTGATTTTAGTTTTATGCCCATGGGTTAATTGTCCTTTGTCCTGGATTATTTAATATGTCCGTCTGGTTTTTGTCCATAACAGTCCATCAGTCATAAATATAAATTGCAAGTGTCCTTGTCAAATTATTATTATACCCGAAGATAAATATTCCAACTAATTGGGGATTCGAATTGTAACAAGGTTTTAATACTTTGTTTAATGAATACACCAGGTTATCGACTGCGTGTAAACCAAGGTTTTACTACTTTGTTAACAATTACACCAATTACCCTTGAATGTAATTTCACCCCTGTTTTAATTATTCTAGTGGCTATTAATCCATTCCCGTGTCCGGTTAAATGAACGATTATTCGTACATATAAATACCCCGCCCATCGTGTCCGATCGAGTGTATATGGTAATTTATAGGGACGCCCAATTGTAAATCTTTATATTAATATTAACAAACTTTCATTTAGTTAAACAAATATAAAGCCCATTAATAGCCCATAGTCTAATTTCCACAAGTGTCGTTCTTTTGTCCAAACCCCAATTATGGTACAAAGCCCAATTACCCAATTTTAGTAATTAGCCCAACATCATGATTACTTCGTTTTAAATAAGCATAATAATAACTTAGCTACGAGACATTAATGTAAAAAGGTTGAACATAACTTACAATGATTAAAAATAGCGTAGCGTTACACGGACAGAATTTCGACTTACACCCTTACAACATTCGCTAACATACCCTTATTATTAGAATTATAATTAAAATTAAAATATAAATTATAAATATATATATATATATATTACGTATATATTGAGAGAGAGATGAAATAAGATATGAAATTTGATCAGAATTCGGTTGGCTTTATAGCCAGAGTTGAAAATTGGGGCTCCGCGACTCGCGGCAAAATGCCCTTAAAACTCCGCGAGTCGCGGAGATATATTTACAGCTCACACCCTTGGAGTTTCTTGCTGCCGACGGTTTTTAATATATATATATAATATATATATAATTAATATAATTAATTATATATTATATTATATTTATATACATAGTTAACTTGTAATTTTTAGTCCGTTGCGTCGAGCGTTAAGAGTTGACTCTAGTCCCGGTTCCGGATTTTCGAACGTCCTCGCGTACAATTTAATATCTTGTACTTTGCGTTTTGAATCTTGTACTTCTGTAATTTCGAGACGTTTCTTATCAATAATTGGAACCTTTTTTATTGTCTTTTGTTCTTTTGAGCTTTTTGGTCGTTTGCGTCTTCAATTCGTCGAATCTGTCTTTTGTCTTCACCTTTTATTATTTAAACGAATATCACTTGTAAATAGAACAATTGCAACTAAAAGCTTGTCTTTCTTGAGGAATAATGCTATGAAATATATGTTCGTTTTTAGCATTATCAAATATTCCCACACTTGAGCGTTGCTTGTCCTCAAGCAATATCGTCTTGAAATACTAGAATCACTTCTTTATTCTTCACACTTTGTACATCAGTGATTTCTATACGGCGGTATAAACAATGGTAGTAACGATATGGTTTACAGTCCCACATGACTATAAAAATTTAGATCCATTAAGAAAATTGGATCTTTATGAAAACATTTGATCTTTTGAAAATTAAATCTAGTTTTTACCCTAGATAAGTTTTCCGGAATAACCCTTTACCGGTGTTTGCAAAATATTTGTGGGTTTGGTGGGTTTCAGATTTGAAAATTTTAGCTCAAAACTTGCGGTTTTGTGTCACCCACTTGCTAACCTTGTATTTGGAAAGCAACACGTCCAGTTTACTTGTTCCGTATATTACCTTTCGGCAAACTACCGTCCGGTTGTAAAGGAAAGCGTTGAACAAGCAACTGTTAAGGAAATGTCC